>NC_060281.1:22394725-22694725 GCF_021613505.1 Equus quagga
AAGGCAGATGTTAGCTCAGGGCTAATCGTCCTCAAAAATAAATAAATTAATTAAATAAATAAATAGATAAATAAATGGATGTGATCCCAACAAATTACCAGTAACAGAAGTCTAAAGGCCAAAATAACTTCCTTTACTTGTTTACTCTAAAATTTACTTTTTATTTTATTTTATTTTGTGAGGAAGATTTGCCCTGAGCTAACATCTGCGGCCAATCTTCCTCTTTTTTGCTGAGAAGACTGGCCCTGAGCTAACATCCGTGCCCACCTTCCTCCACTTTATATGTGGGACGCCTATCACAGCATCGCTTGCCAATCGGTGTGTAGGTCCGCGCACGGGATCCAAACTGGCAAACCCTGGGCCACCCAAGCAGAACGTGTGAACTTAACAGCTGCACCATCAGGCTGGCCCCTAAAATTTACTTTTAACTTGAGAAAAGTTTATGAATTCAGTTTAATCTGTGGTAAAGGGTTGTGCTGGAGCCTAAGTGGAAAGAATAGTTTTAAGTGTTAGCCTGTTTTAACTAAAACAGACAATAAACCCCTCACAAAGCCAGGCCAGGTTAAACAGCCAGGAGAATCTTATATTTGAATATTAGCTGGCATCCTCTTTAAGGAATTTTGTTGGCCTTCAGACTAAATTTTTTTTTCATCTTATTGTTCAGAAAGCCATTTAAAAGTAAACAGAGCAAAACTCAAATGTAGCTCAGATTGTTATCTTCACAAATTCAAATGAAATCCAAATTAATAAATTCTTTTTGCATTTCCCTTAATTTCCCCTAATGGGTCCGCTTGAGAATTTCACTGCACAACAACTAGGAGTGCTGGTCTCTAGCACTCTTTTATAACTGGTTTCCTAAGGAACCTCAACAAGTTGGAGACATTCTAATCACTTGATAGCTTGCACTTTTAGAACTGGGAAAACAGTAGATAGCCTGTATCACTGGGCCAACAGACACAACATTCGGTGGGAGTGGGGGGAAAGAAACCCCAATTACTTTGAGGTAAATAACAGATCAGATATCAATACGGATATGGCATAGCTGTCATTACCACCATTTTACCATTTCCGTGTAACTGCTTTCATTTTCTTTTTTACATCTCTTTGATAAATGAAAGGCAGATGGGCGCTGAAAATCCTTGGGCTGTGGCAATATCAAGCAGAAAGTAAATTAAAACAGCCTGAAACTAAACAAGATGGTTAAAAATAAAATAAGCAAAGACTCAGCATTCAACAATGTGTTTCTTTAGACTTTTCACCCTGACTTGGGTGTCCTCATCAATTCACCCAGAATAACTCCTCACAGACCAAGCGCCCTGCAGTGCCCCGCTAAAATTTTGTTCAGAACATTCAGACTGTTTGTTGACTTGTGTTCAAAGGTCACTCGCTTCCTGTAACTTTTTAAACTGGAGGCCTCAGAGGTAGGGCCCAAGCTGTTTCGGTCCATTCACAATCATTCTGGACAATCTGTTCTAATGGGCATTCCCTGCCCTTCTTGAGGAAAGATGCCATTGAGTTTACTAAACTAATCATTTTACAACTCTGCTACCTATACGAGCATACTATTCATATTACAGTTTCAGTACAATGTTGGGTTTGAAAGGTGTAAATCCGGGGCATAAGTGCTCCCACTATGCTGTGACCAAACCTCACATCATTAGCTTCTATTTGTTGAAAGCTGCTCTCCCAAAGTTATATAACGTTTGCTCTCCACCTGACTACCCCCAGCTCCCAGGAATTTTGTTTTAATCTCCCAGCCTCCACGACTACTTTCTCACACTCAGTAAACATGTCAAGACACTACTTTCCGCATATTCATCACGCCGTGGACGGACCAAATCGGTGCAAAAACGCACTGAAGAGGGGAAGGGGGAAAACAGTATCGTCTGCGTCCTTTGGTGCCAACGGCAATCCCAGAAACAAAGTCGGGAGTCCGTTAAGGTAGCATGTCTCAGCGGAGGAGGCGATGCTCCACTTATCTCATTAAAAGGAGTCAGGAGGATTTAAAAGACCAGGAAGCGTCTTTCCCTCCCCTCTCCCAAGAGCTGGCACAAAGGGCAAAGGCCCTTGTGTCGGGGAGTTAATGAGACTGTAGGGGGAAAGAAGGGATAATGGAAGAGCTGCGGGTTCTCCCCGGCGGAAAGGGAATGCAGGAGGCTGGTGCACAGAGCAGCTCGGAGGGCTATTTGAGCATAAAGAGGGCAGCAGACCGGCAGGCTCGGTGGCCTCCCCGGGCCATTACCCACAAAGCGAGGCCGGCGAGCCCGGGGCGGTCGCTGCTCCAAGTCAGGGCCCGGCCGCTCCGGATTTCCAGGAGTCGGCTCCTCCCCCGGGGCTCGGCCAGGGAAGGCAGGACGTCCCCGCGCGGGTCCCGACACTGACCCCCGCGATCTCCTCGGCCGAACATTCCAGCAAACTCCGGTCGATGGCCTGCATCTCGAGCTCCAGCTCCGACGCCATCTTCTCTCCTCCTCCTCCCCAGCGCTGACGCCGCTACAGCCGCCCCGAGGGCCGCGGCCTCGCCCCTGCCCGGGCGGCTGAGACCGCCACCCCAGCCCTAGGCAGTCCGTTCGGAGTCGTCCAGGCGGCTGCAGGTGGAGAAGACGGAGAGTAGTGTGAGGGGAGCCCGCCAGGAGGGACGGCGGCCTCCTGCGCTCCCTCCTGGCTCAGCGTCCAAGAGTCAAGTCACTGGCTCGTCCCTGCCCCGGGAAAGGACACAGAGGGCCCGGGGCCCGGCCCTCTCGCTCGCTACTACCGCGTCCCGCACCGGGAAAGGGGCAATAACATCCAGGAGAGGAAGCAGGGTGTTCTGGGAAATGTAGTCGTCCTCGGCGAACCGGGGAAGCAGGTGGAGATCTTATCGGGTGCCCCACGAGGGCATTGTGGGAGTTGTAGTCCAACTCCTGATGAGAGAACGCGCTGAGAAATAAGCGGGCGGAGCTTTTCTTCAGGCCAGAATGTTGGGAAGAGACAAGTGGAAGGAAGCGCCCACCTGGGAAGAGACAGAGGAGCGGGATATTGTGGGAACTGTAGTTTTATTGCCCCAACCACATTTGTTGGTTTTTGTATCCTCAGATTCTAGAACAGTGCTGCGCATGTGGTAGACAGTCAAGTACTTTTCAAAGCTTGGAATATGGTAGGCGCTCGAATACTTATGGAACGAATGAATGAATTACATTCTATTCCTATAGTTCTATGGCCCTGTCATCCATCATCCTCTAGATTAGTGGCCAAGGTGAACATTATTAAGGTTTTAAAGGTTTTAAAATATGTTTAAATGCTGTTAAAGAAAAATTTCTAAGAGATTTAGTTATGACCACTTACCAAAACTTATTACAAATCTTGCTGCAAAGGAAAAAGAGCCTACCAAGCCAACCCAAAGATTTACTATGATAGGGACATTTTATAGAAAGATAATCATTGTTAGATTAGATACAAAAGAGAATTATGTTTGGTTAGAGGTAATTAGGCTCTTGACTGACAGTTGAGTGAGTGAGTTTCCTAGAAAAAGTCTTCAACTCCTTTAGAGTTTATCAGAAAGTTGCTTACACATTTTATCAGGCATGCTAATTTATTCCCAAAAGGAGATTGTGAATTACGTGAGGCAAAAAAAAAAAAAAAAGTTCCAATCCAATGCAGGTTTGGGACATGTTTTTGTTGTTGTTACTGTTGTTAACAATACAGACAGTCGCCGAATTACAATGGTTCGATTTATGATTTTACAACTTTGCTGATGGTGCGAAAGGGATATGCATTCAGTGCAAACTGAAACCATACTTTGAATTTTTTTGAATTTTGATCTTTTCCAAGGCTAGCCATATGCTTGTCAATACTCCCCCCTGATGCTAGGCCGTGGCAGTGAACTGTAGCTCCCCCCAGACAGCCGTGATCACAAGGGCAAACAACCGATACACTTAGAATCATTCTGCACCTATACAACTATTCTGTTTTTCACTTTCAGTACAGTGTACAGTATTCAATCTATTACATGAGATATTCACCACTTTATTATAAAATAGACCCTGTATTAGATGATTTTGCCCAACTGTTGCTAATGTTAGTATTCTGAGCATGTTTAAGGTAGACCAGGCTAATCTATGATGTTGGATAGGTTAGAGGTATTAAATGCTTTTTCAACTTACGATATTTTCAGTTTACAATGGGTTTATCAGGATGTAAGCCATTGTAAGTTGAGGAAGATCTGCACTATAATATTAACAAAGCATTTTTTTTTTAAGGAAATACAAATTACCCATAACCTCACAGACCAAATAAGCTTTTTCACTTTCGTGTGTGTGTGTGTGTGTGTGTGAGGAAGATTGGCCCTGACTAACATCTATTTCCAATCTTTCTCTTTTTGCTTGAGGAAGATTGTTACCGAGCTAACATCGCTGCCAGTCTTCCTCTATTTTCATATGTGGGAGGTTGCCACAGCGTGGATTGATGAGCAGTGTGTAGGTCCGTGCCCAGTATCCAAACCTGTGAACCCTGGTCTGCTGAAGCAGAGCACACGAACTTAACCACTATGCCACCAGGCCCACCCCAAGCCTTTTCACTTTTAAAAATAAAAATAATATATGTATAAGATTAGAAATTCAAGCTCAATAGGAATATTTTTAAAAGGAAAAGTGAAAACAATCCCTCTTACTCCAAGTCCCTTTCCCCAAAGAAAATCATTTTTAATACTTTATGATTCTATCCAGAAAAAAAAATATATGCATAGATATCTGAATGAGATATCTTGAAATGTTCTTCTATGTGTTACTTTCTTCTTGGCTCCACTTGCTTCCAGTGATGTACTCCCTAGTCAGAGTCAACCTGGAGGAAAACCGGGACTGTTATCACCTGGAAGCAAAGATAATGCCTCTTTAAAGGTCCTAACATAGAATTCAAGCCATTAAAATAGACTGTAAAGAAAATTTCTGCTCTTAACATTATTACTTTCTTCCTTCTATTACTTTTGGGTTGATTTGAATGTTCTTTTTCTAAATTCTTTAGTTGGATGTTTGCTATTAATCTTTCTCTTTTTTTCCAATATATACATCTAAGGCAGTGGTTCTCAAACTGGAGCATGCATCAGAATCACCTGGAGGTCTTCATAAAATACAGATTTCTGGATCCTACCCTCAGAATTTCTGATTCAATAGGTTTTGGATGGAGACTGAAAATTACATTTCTCACAAGTTCCTGGGTCGTTCTACTGGCCTGGGGACTACGTTTAAGAATCACAGATTTAGGGGCTGGCTCCGTGGCCGAGTGGTTAAGTTCGCGTGCTCAGGTGCAGCGGCCCAGGGTTCGGATCCTGGGCGCGGACATGGCGCCACTTGTCAGGCCACGTTGAGGTGGCGTCCCACATCCCACAACTAGAAGGACCTGCAACTAAGATATACAACTATGTACTGGGGGATTTGGGGAGATAAAGCAGAAAAAAAAAAAAAAAAAGATTGGCAACAATTGTTAGTTCAGGTGACAGTCTTTAAAAAAAAAAAGAATCAGATTTATCAAGGCAATACATTTCCATTATACACTGCTTTCATCACATTCCACAAATTTTGGTATATAGTGTTTTCATTATCATTCATTTCTAAATATTTTTAAATTTTATTATGATTTCTTCTTTGATTCATGTAGTATGTTGTAAAATTTCCAAATTTGTATGGTGTTGTTATCTTTTGTTATTGATTTCTCATCATATCCTATTGTGGGCAGAGAACATGGTCTGTATGATACAGACTCTTTGGTATTTGGTGACATTTGCTTTGTGGACTAGGGTCTGTGGTCAAGTAACTCTACAAAGCCATTATTTCTTCAAATATTACCTTTCTTGCATTCTGTCTATTTCCTCCTTCTGGAACTTTTTTTTTTTTTTTTTTAAGATTGGCACCAGAGCTAACAAGTGTTGCCAAACTTCTTCATTTTTTTTCCTTCTTCCCCCCAATGCCCCCGCAGTACATAGTTGTATATTCTAGTTGTAGGTCCTTGTGGCTGTGCTATGTGGGATGCTGCCTCAGTATGGCCTGAAGAGTGGTGCCATGTCCGTGCCAGGGAGCCAAACCAGAGAAACCTGGGCCACCAAAGCACAGCATATGAACTTAACCACTCGGCCATAGGGCCAGCCCCTCCTTCTGGAACTTCTGTTTGACTTCCTTTTATAGTCTCCATGACTTTTAATCTCTTTTGCATTTTTCCATACTTTTAATTGTCTATACCACATTCTGAATATATCTTCTAGTGTGCAAATTCTCTCTTCAGCTGTGTCTAATCTGATATTAAACTATCTACTCACTTTTTATTTTCAATAACTTCATTTATTTCTAGAAATTATATTTAATTCACTTTCAAAGATTTCTGTTCTTTCATAATGTCTTGCTATTTATTTATGGTTCCAAATCTTTGTTTATATCTTTAATACTTTTAAATACACTTATTTGGTAGTGTTCAACAGGTTATTGTACTTATAAAGATCTTGGGAATCTAATCTTACTTTTTGCATGTGTGATAATCCTCATTTAAATGATTGCTTCCTTTGTGCTTTGTAATTATGAATTTCAAGATCATCTTCACTTAGCATTAGCTGCGAGAATCTTGAGAGGCCTGTGTTAAGAGCAAGTACCTTCAAAGTAGTTTTCCATTTGCTTCTGCAAGGCCAGGAGTTCTAGGAGTATCAGGACCAATTTTTATGTCAGTTTCTTGGCTTTGGAGTTCCCTAATAGTATTAATTCCGCTGTGTGCCATTGTCCCTGTTTATGCATTCTTAAGAGAGAGGTCTTTTTCCTACTCAGAGTCAGGGTTAAAAGCTTCCTTGTCATTTCCCTCTGCCAGTCAAAGAGTTTTTTTTCTAGTCTATCCTTTCGCAGATGTTACACTCCTTTGACAGCCCTGGCTCTATGTGGAGATCTCAGTTTCAATTCATGTTTCTTGGACCCAAGGTCTTGTCCTATGTTCTCATGGGCGCATTAAAACCTAAGCTCCAATTTCCAGTTAGACATGGCATGTTGAATACCTCATGACAGTAAAGAGGAAAAAAGGAAAGGTAGACTAGGAGTGGGGATGACAGCACTAAAATTTTTGAAGGTGGAAAGCAAATGGATGAGAAGTAACTGACTTCTCAGTCGAGAATGCTGAAACCTAAGCCAGCAGTGCAGTGACCCAGAATAGATCTTATTCGTATGCAGAACTCTAAGAGACTTAGAAATTTGAAGCACCATGTTACTCTGAAAGCAGGTGAAGGTGATGCTAAAAACAAGAATATTTTTCAAAAGTTTGTATAGCTAGAAATTAGATCACCCCATCTCCCACCTTGGGAGAAGACTGGAGGTTCATCCTCTCGAGAGGCTGCACCTGAGGGTCTTTGGACTGGATGACACCCAGCACAGCTAAGTACAGGGACATTGTACTGAATACTAGGGCATTAATTCAAGTCTATACACTAAACAGGTTCACTCCAGTGCATTCCCCCTGCCCTCAGCTCTAACCACCCCAGTGGCTGGCTTATATCTCCACTCCGTACAGCAGTTTGAGAGAATATTCTCCAGAGAGACTGACCGGCTCAAAAGAAAGAAAATTTGTCAGAGGGGTGGGACCCTATGTTAGACTGCTTGGGCTGCCATAACAGAATACCACAGACTACGTGGCTTAAGTAACAGAAATTTATTTTCTCGCAGTCCTGGAGTCTAGAAGTCCCAGAACAAGGTCCTGCCAGGGTTGGTTTCTGGTGAAGCGTCTCTCCTTGACTTGCAGATGACTAACCTTTCCCTGTGTGCTCCCATGGCCTTTCCTCCGTGTGTGTGTGGAGAGCAAGAGGTCTCTGGTGTCTCTTCCTCTCCTTATAGAGACACTAGTCCTATTGGCTTAGGGCCCCACTCTTATGACTTCGTTTAACCTTAATTACCACCTTAAGTACCATATCTCCAAATTTAGTCACATTGGGTGTCAGAGCTTCAACTTATAAATGCAGGAGAGGGGGACACAATTTAGTCCTTAAGAGACCCCAACAAAATGGTACAGTTGGGTCACCTCACCCACGTACAAAGAACTTCCAATGATCTTTCTAGTGACCCATTCTTAAATATGAGCAGATTAGCAATTGTGCACAGATATCTGAGCAAAGTTATAAAAGAGAGACTAAAAAATATGAAAAAGGAGGAAACAGAAACAAGCCAGAGAGTTGAAAGGAAGCTTTAAAAACGTTATTGGAATTCTTGGGAATAAGAGAAGATTTTACATCCGTGAAAGAAGAACAGGAGGCCAGGGAAAAGAAACATTCATGAACAACAACAAAGAATGCTCTTAGAAATTTAAAACATAAAAACTTTGGGGGCCAGCCCCGGTGGCCCAGTGGTTTAGTTCAGCCTGCTCTACTTTGGTGGCCTGGGTTCAATTCCTGGGCATAGAACTATACCGGTCTGTTAGTGGTCATGCTGTGCTGGTGGCTCACATACTAAAGAGAGGAAGATTGGCATAGATGTTAGCTCAAGGTGAATCTTCCTCAGCAAAAAAAACAAAACAAAAACAAATAAACAAAAACTTTGACTAACAGGAGTTCTAGAAAGAGAGAAAAACAACAACAAAAATGAGTGAGTATAAATTATCAAGGAAAACTTTCAAGAAAATTTCCAGGAACTGAAAGACATGAGATTCTAGACTGAGGGAGCCCAAGCAGTACCTAGAACAATTGTTTTAAATATGGCAATGGTTGGGAAATTTTAGTACGTCAGGAACAAAGAGAGAATCCTACAAGCTTCCAGAAAGAAAATTACAAAACCTCCAGAATCAGAATGGCACTGGATGTGTCAATCTTTAACGTATACATTTAAGGTCATATTTATTATATTTTTATCCAACATTGCTGGGTATTTATGTTGGGAGTGGTGGTGGTTTAGGTACTAAAGTTTGTCATATTTCCAGAATAACTAAAATGTGAGTTCACATTTAGGCACATGAAGGCAGGGACCCTGTTTTTGTGCATGTATCCATATTCTAGAACAGTATCGGGAACATATTAGGTGTTCAATAAATATTTACTAACTGGATGAATAAACCAGAAATCCACATTGATTTTTTAACTTAATAATGCTTCATTATTTTTCTTGGTTGTGCAGTATCCCATGATATGAATGCCTCATAATGTATTTCACCTTGTTGACGAACTCATTGGCTCTGTCCATGTTTTGTGGGATTAAAATCGTACTGAATGAAATTCCTTGTTCATATGGATTAGCAAACTCTTTTTAAGTACAGCCAAAGGATAAATTCCTACAAGAGAATTTACTAGGTCAAAAGGAATAATGTAAGTGCTGAAAGGGCCAAAGGAGCAAAATGAAGATCAGAGTGGACAAGACTGTGACACAGGCCCAGCTGGCTGGCCACATATCACTCCCAGGGGCCTAGGGTCTTCCACTGTGGCTTCTCACTTGGCCTAGACATGACCCTAAACTTCAAATCTTCACCTGATCTCCTGTTTCTTCTTCTACAAAAATAACCAACCTCTGTGCCATTCCTTCAGAGCCTAACCTAGTGCATATTCATTAATCCATTCAGCCATCAATTAATTGAGCAATTAGTTTAACAAATATTTTATTGAGCTGCAAGTGCCAGTTCTTATTACTGGGGTTATACAGACTGACTACAACAGGCAAGTTTACTGCTCTCAAGGAGCTTGTATTTTAGTGGGAGAAATAGGCAATAACAAACTAAGCAAGTAAATACATTGTATAATTTTTAGATATTGACAAATGTTAGAAGAAAATAAATAGAAATTTTGTGGAGGGTGAAGGTGAAGATGGGTAATAGGAGCATTAGGTAGGTTGGTCAGGGAGATACATCTGAGGAGGGGAGAAGAGCTGAGCCCTGTGAAGATCTGGGACAAGAGCATTCTACACAAAGGAAACAGCAAGTGCAAAGGCCCTGGGGCAGAAATACACTTGGAATGAATCAAGAACAATAAGAAAGCTACAGCTTTAGGGCAAAAAGTTTTAAGATAAGCTAATAAATGCTATGCTTGCTAGTAATAGTAACAGGTATATTATTCCTATTCTTTACTAAAACCCTTTCAGATATATGTTATTATTTTCAGTTAGGACATGACGAAACTGAGGCTCATGAAGATAAGGTAACTTGCCCAAAGTCACTGTGGTAGATTGATTGCAGTTTTATGGCCCTAATTAATGGCCTTCCTGTACCCACTCCTTTGCAATACAACTCTGTTAGTCTTTGAGCGGGGTCCCATCCTTCGAATCTGGGCTGGCCTTGTGACTTGCTTTAGAGAGTAGAATGCAGCGGAAGTGACATTGTACCAGTTTCAAGCCTAGATCCCTAGATGTGGTCTTGTAGACTTCTAACCTCTCTCTTGGGCCTCTGCTTTCTCCATGAGAACAAGTTTGGGATAGCCTGCTGCGGGATAAGAGACCACATGGAGGAGAACAGAGGTACACGGGTTAACAGCCAGCCAAGTCCCGGAAGCAGAGCCACCCAGCTGACCCATGTGGGTAGCTGCGGGCGCCTGAGGGAGACCAGGGGAAGTGGCCTCGATTGCTGACCTGCAGAATTGTGAACTAAATGATTGCTGTTTCAAGCCTCTGAGTTTTGAGGTGATTTTATACACAGAAACAGCTCATCAATTCAGTCACACGGTTAGATTAGTAGCGGGGCTGGCATTTGAATTCGGCTCATATTCTTTCCATGCCACGTTGCTCCCCCTATGTGCTCATTTCTAGGGGAATTAATTTATTAGATTTTCATAATTAAAATAACCAACTTCAGGGGCTGGCCTGGTGGTGTGGTGGTTGGATTCATGTGCTCCACTTTGGTAGCCCAGGATTTGTCCTTGAATTGTTTCAAAACCCTGAACCAAGAGCTTCCTATCTTGTGGCGGGGGGTGGTGTGGGAGGGGTGGGGGAAGTGGGTTGCACCAAGATAGGTCCATCTATGGTCAAGTCTGTGGATACACGCTCCGCTTTTCTTCGGGACTAGGTTATCCACTTCCCTCTTTCATACTGAGATAATCGGCAGTGATGACAGCCAACTGCAACATTTTAGGCTCACTTGGGGCATTGAGAATAGGTTTCCTCTAGTCCGTAATAGGAAAGTTATAAAGCAACTGGTATGTATAAAATGTCTTCAAGCAATAAAAAAGTAAACAAATGAGTACATTAAACAAGCAAATAAATAAAGATTTTTAAGAATATCTTACGTTTTCTGTATCTATTGTCACTGGTATAAATTATCTCCTGGGAATGTAATGCCGCGACTCTCATGGTTTTCTGCTTCTTAAAGTCAACCTATCAAGGCCATCTTTTTTCCAGATGTGGGAAGGATTGTCGCACAGCATACTGTGAGGCAGAATTGTCCAAGCGGCACATTCCATCCCCTCCCCCATTATTTGTGTCCATTGGCTGTGGAGGGGTGTGAGCAAGGCTCTCTCTTTGACCTACCTCCAGTCAGTCTCCTCTGAGCCTCTTTTTGACTGGACCTTGGGCTCCATCCTTGGCTCACTTATTCCAGTTTTAGCAAGGACCCTGCTGAGTCAGTTTAGCAAGAATCTCCCACCCTTGATGTGATCACCTTGATATTTGACCAAGTTCCTCATCCTCTGTGCTTGGTATCGTATCACCCTGGTCTGTCTTCAGCAATAATCCTGCTGTGTTGATCTAGCAAGAATGCCCCTAGTCTTGATATTTCCCTTAGTAACTTTCCATCCACTGGCCCCACCCTGCTCCTTGGCTACGAATCTCTATTTGTCCTTTTCAGAGTTGAGCCCAACCTCTCTCCTCCACTGCAAAACCCTGTTGTAGTAGCCCCTTGGAATAAAGTCTTCCCTACCATCTGTAACAAGTGTGAATATTTTTTTTTCTTTGACAGGTGCAATATACTCTTTAAAGCATGTACATTATTGTGCTTGGCCATTACGTGAGGCAAAGTGAAAGAAAGGGTCTAGTGTCTGACGTCTGGCTTTGCAAAGGGATTAGTAAGCTAATGACACCCAGCCTGAAAAAGGACACGGGCTTAAGGTGGCTGCCAGGCATGGATACTATTATACTGGCTTCTCAGAAACCACCATTAACAAGTTTAGTTATTGTGGCAAATGCTGTGGTTTGGCTTGCCCAGCCAATTTCATCCCCAGGTGTGCTTTCATGCACTACAAAGGGTGGTAAACTAAACACTACATTTCCCACCCTCCTTTGCAGCTAGGGTTCCGGAAACAAATTAAGTTCCACCAATTCCATGTGCTCTGATGAGATTTAGAAGTTGGACATGAATTGGAGGCTATTTTTCTGTTCCTATGGCTGGATATCGAGCATGGTCATGGAGGTGTTGAGCTGATGGAGATGGTCGACAGCAGGATCCAGTCTACAGTTTCCTGGCAGTGCCAGCAGCTTCCAGATTCTTGGGGTGCAGCTGTGGAGGTGTGTTCTTGAATTCCGCAGTTCCAGGGTCTCTCTCCTGGATGCTCATCCTAAAACTGCTCATCTATCCCTTCGAACTAATGTGTGAGCATCTACTTTCTTGTATCAAATATCTATTTACTTTAAAAACCTACATAACACTTTCTATTTTTTGCGACTAGACCTTAATGTATGGTTACTGTGATGAGTAATTTTATGCGTTAACTTGGCTGGGCTGTGGTGCCCTGTTGTTTCATCAAACACTAGGATAGATATTGCTGAGAAGGTATTTTGCAGATGTGATCAAGATTTACAGTCAGTTGACTTTAAGTATAGAGGAGATTGCCCTTGATAATATTGGTGGGCCTCGTCCAATCCGTTGAAGGCTTTAAGAGCAAAAACCGAGGTTTCCTGGATAATAAGAAATTCTAATTCAAGACTGTAACAGAAATCTTGCCTGAGTTTCCAGCGTGCTGATCTGCCCCACATTTTTGGACTTGCCAGCCCCTACACTCACAAGAGCTAATTCCTTACAATAAATCTCTCTGAATATATCCTGGTTCTTTTTCTCTGGAGAACCCTGACTGATAGAATCACTAATTGGCAAATATAAATTTGACTTGTTCTTGGGTTAATTTAATTAACTCTATGTTTTTTCCATTTTGTATTAAAGTTTTTTAATTACAATTTTATTTTTTAAATAGCTAATATTGTCACATGGTCTACAATTTTAGAAGTATGAAAGGCTGTAGTAATGAAAAGCAAGTCACTCTTCTCCCCTTCCATTAGCCATTAAGCTCCCTCTCCTCAGGACAACTACTATTTCCATTTTCTTGTGTGTAGTCCTAGAGAGTTTCTGTACAATACAAGTGTATTTTCATTTTTGTATCAATGGTAGCATACAGGCACATTGTCTGCATTTTGCTTTTCATTTAGAAGATTCCTCCATATTGATATACACAGAGTTGCCTCATTTTAAAAATAGGCCACCTCGTATTCCGATGGATATGTGTTTCTTTTATTTAACCATCTTTTATGGATGTTTAAATCCTTTCCAGTCTTTTGTTCTTACAGACCGTACAGCCATAAATAACCTTGTAAAAATGTCATTACGCACACGTGTGAGTGTATCTGTGGGACAGAGAAAATCTTAGAGCTGGAATCCCTGGATTATAGGATATGAGTGTTTTTTAATTTTTAATTTTGTCAAAATCATTCACGTGAAAATTTCAAGAGTTATATAATTCTACAAAGCTTGTTCAAGAAAAAGAAAGAAAAGAAAAAGAAAGCAAGCAAAGCAGTCCCTAGCTCCTCTCCCCCCATTTCTGCCTCAAAGGCAATCACTTTGAATTATTTAACTGCGTCCATATCTCAAAATAACTTCCTTGTATTGCTTCTTGATTTTTTTCCATTTTAGGCATCCTTTATGCACTTCCTGTTATGAAAGATGAAGATTTCACTCTCTTTCAGCTCCTGCCCCCACCACTTACATACACCCTTCTTATTCCTCCATCTTCCTAATGTGGTTATATTGTAATTTAGACAGGTAAATTGTCAGAGTTTACATTATCATGCAGATAAAAGGTATTTACAGCTGAGCTAAACAGTAAATTATGGTGCCTTTTTGTTTTCCATAGAGTTAATAATTGTCTTATTTTTTTCATTTTCATACTTTTCTCTGAACATACCAGAATATTCAACCCCCAATTCTCCACCAATTGTCTAAATCTCTCATTATACTGATACACATCCGGTTGTCTATAAATTTTATCTTGTAGACATCTCTCTGGGGTTTTCTGACCTGCTCCAAAATGGACTGGTTGCCCTGTTGGCCTTGAGCCCCCAGTGGATCCCCCGTGAAGCAAATAAAGCTTAAGCTCAGGATCCCTCATTTGCCTTAGCCATGTATCCACGTGCTTATGAATTTTGTAAAACTTGCAAAGTAATATGTTTTAACTACGATTGTTTAAATTTGCTGTCTCTTTTCCTCTGTTACACTTTCTCTCACATTGTAGTTTGGGGATCCAAGCAAGGGGAAGTAAGTTGGAGATCCATTTAGTTTAGGTTTAGTTGGATTTGTTTATGTAGATTGGGGTCACAACTGTATAAAGTTAGGTTATTGTCAGCCATCCCAGTAGGAATTGCTTCAGGAATATTCCTACCTCCTACTGTGCTGACTCACCCGGGTTTTAACGTGAAGGTGCAGGGTCAGAGGTTATAACAAGATATGAACATGTCCCGTGGTGCCTCGTAGCAGAAGTAAGTGAGCAGGGGCGGAGAAACAAGGTCTGAATATAAGAAACTAGAAGTTGGCTGTGGAAAATTTTTTTCCATTTATTAGAAGTAGGAAATTGTAAGTGACGAATTCAGTTCTTAGCAATTCAGTTTTCTCCTATTGGGAATATATTGGATAATGCAACACATACTATTAAAATGCACTGTACAGTTTTTTCTTTTTTGGTGGGGAATACATAAACAAGATTTATCAGAATTCCACTTAAACCTGCAGCAGTATTACAAACAGTACTACGTATATGTAAAGTTGCTTATTTTCTACATCTCTACTATCAATAATAATAACAAATTTTGATTAACCATGCTCAAGAAAAGACTGAATTATCTCCCTATTCTCTCTAGAGAAAAACATCATAAAATCATTGTCATGTGAAGAGGTAATCAAAAAGTATACAGCCTATGGGGCCGGCCCTGTGGTGTAGTGGTTAAGTTTGCGTGCTCTGCTTCCGCCACCCAGGGTTCACATGTTCAGATCCTGAGCCCGGACCTAGATGCCACTCATCAAGCCATGCTGTGGTGGCATCCCATATACAAAATAGAGGGAAATGGGCACTGATGTTAGCTCAGGGCCGATCTTCCTCAGCAAAAGAGGAAGATTGGCAATGGATCTTAGCTCAGGGCCAATCTCCTCACCAAAAAAAAAAAAAAAAGTATACAGCCTACACTTAAGATTTTTACATTTCATTGCATGTAAATTTCACCTCAAATGAAAAAAGGTGAGAATTGTAAAAAATATTGATATCTTATTAATGACGTGCATGTTGAAGTAGTTGGTGGAAGATGTACTGACATCTGCAACTTGCTCTGTCTGAAAGGCATCAAAAAAATGAGATAAATTGACGGATAGTTAGAGGAATGGATAGATGGACAGATTTGTGAAAAAGCAAGTATAGTAAAATGTTAAGTGTAGAATTTAGGCAGTAGGTATATGGTATTTATTGTAAAATTCTCATAACTCTTCTATAGGTTTTTAATTTTTCATAATAAACTATTAGGAGGGAAGTTATGTGGCTGAAAAAACATAGAGGAAAAAATATTAGAGACATGGATCAGTTAACTCATAAAAATATTATTCTATTTTTCTGTATTTTGTGATATTTGTTAGCTTTTTAGAATTTGTAATTTGTTATGATTTCTTTTCTCATTCTGCACGAATATTCAATTTCATAGCAATTTTGTTTGTTTGTTTGTTTTTTGGTGAGGAATATTTGCCCTGAGCTAACATATGCACCAATCTTCCTCCATTTTGTATGTGGGATGCCTCCACAGCATGGCTGATGAGTGGAGTAGGTCCATGCCCAGGATCTGAAACTGTGAACCCGGGCCACCAAAGCAGAGCACATGGAACTTTTAACCACGCAGCCGCGGGACTAGCCCAAGTATTTTATTTTCTTAAAGAGTATCCCAAAATTGTATGAACTTCAGGCTCCACAAAGCCTGGATCCACTCCTGCCTGGTACACAGCCGACATTCTGAAATCACTTTCCACTTTCTCTTTGAAATCTCCAGTCTTCATTATCTTTAAGATTCCCTTCGTCCCTCCTGTGTTGAAGCTCCTGTTTACTGGATTCTATATGTCTGCTCATCTTCTTCATTCTTGAATTCACTCTCATTTTAGTGTAGCATATATTCCAGTAGCTTCCTAAGAAAGGTTGTGTGAGAAATTTATTTTTGAGACCTTGCAATTATGAAACTATCTTTATTTTGCTCTCTCATTTGATGGATAGTTTGCCTGAATATAAAATTCTAGGTTGGAAATAATTTTTCTCCAGAATTTTGAAGGCAGTTCCCAGTTGTCTTCTATCTTCCAATATTTTTGTTGAAAAATCTAAAGCCATTCTGATTCTGCCTCTTTATTTATGATCGGTTATTTTAATCTCTTAAATCCTAAAGGATTTCTTTTTATCTTCAGAGTTCTGAAATTTCACAATATGTGACTTGAGGTGGTTCAACTCCATTCATTGCTGCTGAACACGAAGGGGGCCCCTTTGATATGAAAACTCATGTCCTTAAGGTCTCGGAAATTTTAAAGGATTCGTTTGTAGAAATAACGTTCCCTATTTTTCTCTTTCCTTTATTACTGGAACTCCTGAACTAGTCTTCCATTTTTCTTATCTTTTCTCTCCTATTTCCATCTCTTTGTCTCTTTGCTTTTCTTTCTGGGAGATTTCCTGAACTTTGTCTTCAATCCTTTTAATGAATTTTTCATTTCATCTTTCCATTTCTAATTTCCAGGAACTCAATTTTATTCATTGGCTGTTCTCTTTTAAACAACATCTTGTTCTTATTTTGTGGTTTCAATAGCTCATCTCTGAGGATATCAGTTATAGGTGGGGTTTTTTGTTGTGTTTTGTTGTTGAAATTTTCTTCCCTCCTGTATAGTTTCTGTTTTATCCAGGTTTCTTTTTTCTGATAGTTTTGGTCTCTGTTTTTCTTATTAGAGGCTGTGATCTGCGGTTGCTGGCTCATTTTTAGGAGCGAGAGACTGAAAAACTGATGTGATGCTCTGAAAGCGTAGGTAGAGTGTATCAATTGTGAAATTTGCTGTAGGATGATCTGTCTGGGATGTTTTACTAGGAAATCTCTGTCTCAATATCTTTGGGTCTTTCCTCTTAGTCTAGTCACATTTCTCATAGAAGATTCTCTAGTTTTTTGCCTGGATGGTAAAATGGTCCTATCTTTTCTCACTGTTAAGGGAGTAGTCCAATATGGCACCCACTGTCAGAGCCAGCAGGAACAGAATTCCCAGACTCCCAAGTCGAGTCGGTTAAACAAACTCATTGTAGACTAGAAGGGATGAGTGTATTCATTTTTTGATGCTAAAAAGGCATGATTGTACTTTATTTTAATAACACCCAGTGATCTGGGGTCTATATCCACCAATTACTATTGGCGTTTGTTTCAGTCCCTTACTTATTTTTGTCAATGACTGCAATATTTGAATCCTTCCGTAGTTAAACTTACACCCATGTGGTCCTCTATCTATAAATAGTGTATCCTTGAGTGTTATTAATTAAGAGTATGTGGCTCTTCTGTACACATCCCACCTTGGTTTGGGAGGTTCTTATGTGTTCAATCTGTCCACAATTGATGCATGAGAAGCCGCCTCATGCTGCAGGTTGCATGACTTCCCAATGGAGAGAATAATCCCACATATATTGAGGGCCAGTCTTTGATTAGCAGGAGCTATAATGAAAAGAAACAGGATCAGAGCAGCCATACTAGAAAAGGGAAATTCAACCAGAGACTTCTTCATATGATTTGGGGGTACTGAATTTGTGTTTATGGTAATATTCAGTGTTTCCTGGGCTTCCCTCCTTCTCCCCTTCATAATTTGATTCCCGGATAGTAAGTTCATAATTTACCTACCATTTGGTTAAAAGGAGTTTTCATTTTTACTTTAATTTTTCTGGTGAATTGTGAAACCATAAGTTCCTGTCCTAGTTTACTCAGTGAATTTTCATCAGATTAGTCGCCCACATTGTGTAAAACCCAAAAGGTGGAGGGAAATTTCATTTGAGACTCATATGTTTAGATGTTATTTTTCCCAATTCATAATTCTTTTTCCACTCTTTGCCCCAGTCCTTCACTTGTGCTTTATCAAAGCTAAGTTGAAAACTCCTTATTTGTGTTTATCAGGTCTCTTCATAGGTCTCATCACCAGATATATTTCGAGATTTGGCCCATTATTGGCAGGACTCTTACCTATACCCCATTATTTTTACTCATCCCTTGGTCCTGCCACCATGGAGATATGTGATAGAGAGTAATTATCCTGAGAGTAACCGGCTTGTGATAGAAATGTAGGTCTCCTCACACATATTCCTGACCTAATGAGCATCCTCAGATACAAAATGAGGGGTCAATTCCTTCATCCTTCCTTACCTGCTGCTTGGGAGAGACTGGTGCGTTGGAAGGGCTGTTTTATATTTAGATTAAAAACCCATTCTTGAATTGCACTAGCTGTGAAATTGTGTTTCCAAATCAGATGCTAAGGAATCAGGAATGCCATATTTCTGCACAGCTTCCTAAGGAAGCTCCCTGAGAGCTGATTCCACAATGGCTCCTTTTACCTGAGTAAACATTAATTGTGAGAATATACTTTTGGCCTAAAGGGCTGGGCAGCAGTGATACACAATCTACCTCTCAGCAAGGGGCAGGGCGTTACCTCCCGGCACACCAGGAGGTAGGGGAAACTGTTGAAAGTAGCGTGTTGGTTGTTAAATACCTTGGACCTTTGCCCTTGCCAAGGCAGCGTCCATTCCTCTGCGATCACTCTGCTCGTGTGTCCACTTACCTGCCTCCCTCACCTTGTCAGAACATCTACGGCTTTGTTCCAATGGGATTCCTCACCAGGGATTTGGTGGCACCCCATGAGAAACCGGGAGCTTAATTTTGTCAGAATTGCTGGTCAGTGGAGTCAGCCAAGCCAATGGTCTAAACTTAATCACAGCCCAGGAATTTAAACACATGAGAGAACATCCTGTTTTATATCTAGAACCCAGGTTCATGTCATGGATACTGCCTTTAACCTGCACACTGAGATGAGATCCCTCGTTCTCTTCTCCAAGGGGCCCCTGGCGGCTACGTGTAAGATGACTGCCGCCCAAGGCTGTTTTAGAAGTGAGGGTGGCGGAGCCATCACCACACCTAGCAGCGGCTCTGAGTGACAGCGCTTCCGCGGCAATGATGCTGGGTGTCTGCAGGGGGCGCCCTTGCCCAGAGCTGGCCCTGCAGCGCCGGGAGGAGGGACGAACCTCCGTCGGGCTGGGCTTTCCTATCCCTGGGGTTCCTCTTCTTTAACAATGCAGCTTGCATTTGTTTGAACACGACCGATTCCCTTTGCACTGCTTGGGACACAGAAGTACTTGATATCCCTTTGTTGTTTTGGATTCAATAAGCAGTTGGTAACTGACATTCAAAGGGAGCGTGGTGTTCGGCATCCTCAGGACCGGAAGCCTGAGGTCAACTCCGTCCCCTCCCTCAGGAATCCCAAAGAGGCTCTAGTCTCCGTCGGTCAAGGAGACACACCTCCTGTTCTGATCTGTAATATGGACCCAGAGGAAAGGAGGCGTGTACAGCCGTGTGTAAGGCATCCGAGGCAGTGCGTGGTTCAGGCCCTATACAAATTTTGACGTAATTCCCGGATGTGGGGTTGCTGTCTCCAGGGCCCAGCATGGCCATTCGTATCTGTGCCTGCTTTTTAGTGGCAGGGTCCTTGAAGAGCAAAAGCCTCTGCCTGGTGCAGGGTCCAGAAAGAGAGCCAAACTGTATCTTGAAGGGTCTCGCTATTTTCTCAAGATTGGTAACTCATCCTTTTCAGTCAAAAAATCAAAAGAAGACAGAGCTTCAGGCACAGTTGTTCCTGAATCATCCCTAATTAATATGTCACAATTGAATCGAATAACTTCAATATCTAAATTAGGCTGCCTATTGAAATCCTGCCTTGTCAGATTATGGCACATTGCTGGAGAATTGACCTCTCCCTATGGCTGGACCAAGGGAATTGCTGGCCTTGCCGAATGAAGTGTCAAGATAAGTAGATTGTCAGATTTAGCAAATATACATATGGGACACCCGGTTAAATTTGAATTTCAGAGAAACAACAAATAATCTTATTGTATAAGAATGTCCCAAATGTTGTATGGGATGTACTTACACTAAAAATCAATTTGTTCTCTCTCTGAAATGTGAGTAGGTGTCCTGTATTTCATTTGGCAACCCTAACTGTGAAAAGAAAGTTCAAACAATCTAAGAGACCTCGGACTCTCAATCTCATTGCCCAGAGATAACTATCATTAAGGGTTTGGGTTATATCTTTCCCTAAACTATTCATGAATATACACAAATATCTATCCGTGTGTTCCAATCCTGGCTCCTCCAGCTGCTGGCTGGGTAACCTTGGAAGGGTTATTTAGTTTCTCTGGATCTTAGTTTCCTTGTCTGTAAAAGGGGGCTAATAGTACTATCTGCCTCATAGAATATTAATGGGGATTAAATGAGTCTGGCACATGGAAGATACTGAGTGATTATCCATTATCAATAATGATAATTATCATTGATATTATATATCATGTCTTAAAACTTCAAGTGGAGACATACTGTATGAATTGTTCTATACCTTGCTTTTATTCACCTTTTTTATCTTGCTTATTCTTTTTCACAATGCCTGGAATTCCATTTTTAAAAAAATTATTTAGTTTCTGTTGATGGTCATTCATGTTATTTTCAACACTTTTCTATCTGATTACCGCTTCAGTGAACACCTTTGTGGTGTAATCATTGCCTTTCTCTGAGTAGTCTAGACAATGAGCCGGTAGAACTTGGTGCTTCCCTCCACTTCTCCTGGTGGGCAGGGCTGCAGCTGAACTCATTGCTAGGGGACCTGGAGGCTCCCTCATCCAGGCGCTGGCAGCTGGCTTTCCCAGACAACACAGCAAACAATGGCAAAGGGCCAAGACCAGGATGCTTGGATGCAAAATTTAAGAGGACACTCAAATCTCAGTAATTAAGAAAAATATTATTTAATAACAATATTTAGAGAAAATCAATGTTAATGCAAAAAATCCATGATGAACAAAACACCAACATTTTAAATAAAGACAGGATCAGTAACAGTGCCATGCCAAGTCATATTGGATTACACATTAATTTTTATTTTAAAATATTTTCTTAAAATATAATTTATCTTGATTACTGAGTTTTTGGTGCCCTCTGACATTTTGCACCAGAGATGAGTGTCTCATTTGCCTCACTCCATGTCTAAGCTCTGGCTGGCACCATATCCGATGGCACAATGTCCAAGCTTGTGCTTCGTTGATAAGGTAGTTCTCATGCTTGCCTTAAAAGAAGGGAGTCTCCAGGCATGGGGGTCCCTCCCATGGAACACAAGCCCACATTGCGCACCCAGTAGACTGCCTGGTCCTAGCAAGCTCTCCAGGGGCAAATGGGTTGATGGAGATTGTGAACCTTGTTGTGTTCACTCAGACCTTTCCTTATGCAAGCCTATCCTTTAACCCACATCGAAAGACTTATGGAGCTTACCTTGAATCCTGTTACACAACAGGAGTCAATCCTGAAGGGATCTGTCTGACATGAACAAATCTTGTATACACAGTTTTGTAAACATATAAGAATATATCTATGGTATAAATTTCTGCAAGTAGACTTGCTGGCCCAAATGGTATGTACACTACAAGTTTTGATAAATACAGCCAATTTCCTCTCCTAAGAAAATATATTAATTTGTTAATTTTCTTGCTATGTTAAGGAAAACAACTCTCTGGCTCTTCTATGTGTTGCAACTATTGTGTCTGGTTTTTTGTTTGTCTTTTACTTTTAAATGATTTTTTTCATCTGCAGGAATGATTTACATTTTTATGTAGTCAAGGTTATTAATCTTTTCCTTTATGGTATTTGATTTTGTATTTTATTCAAACATTCTTTCTCAAAATGAGTTTATATGCTCTTTACCTATATTTTCTTCCAGTACCTCTTATGGCTTTATCTCTTCCATTTAAATCCATCTAGGATTTACTTAGGAACAGAAAGTAAGAAACACATCTACCATTTTTTCCCCCCTAAATGGCTAGCCAATATAATTTAATGAGAAACTATCTTTTCCCCCACTGATTGGCAAGGCCACCCATATCATATTTTAAATTCTTATTTGAATATGGGGCTTTTCCTGAACTCTTTAATCTGTTATAATTGTTAATGTGTTTCTGAACCAGCACCAAACTGTTTCAAATAAGATAGATTTGTAATAATGTGTTTTAGAATTCAGTATTTGTTTTCCCTGGAGTTAATATTTGCCACTTTTTTCTCCATTTGTTTCGTTGTTTTTTCTTAGTGCCTTTATCATTAATTCTACTTCAAATTCTTTGCCAGTTTGTAAATCTCTTCTCAAGATTGATTATTTTATCAGTTTTATCTTCCTGGACTTGTTACTCCTTATGCCTGGTGCATATTTGTCTCCCTTTGTCATTCGTCCTGGGGATTCCCTTAGCCTGTCTCTTGTGACAGAGCTCCAGTTTTTGGACATTAGATTTTCCTTTTTCTTGGTTTATATCATGTTTTGGTAAAGCTCATCCTTCAATAGCTTCATAAGGAAGGGTGCTTTGGAGGTAAATTTTTTCACATCCAAAAATGTCTTTATTTTACTTCCATACTTAAATAATGGTATTGCTAGGTATGGTACTGTAGGTTGAAAATCACTTTATTCTAGAATTTTGAAGACATTGTTCTATTGCTTTCTACCTTCCTGTTGTGGAAGTCAGGAGCCATTTTTTTCCCCTGATCTTTTATATGGGTGTTTTGTTTTCCTCTCTAGAGATTCGGAGGATTTTTCCCTCTGTCCCATTGCTCTGCAATTTCACGATGATGTGCCTGAGTGCAGGTCTGTTTTAATGCTTCATGCTGAATGCTCTTAATTTGCAAAGTCGTGCTCTCCAGTTCTTGGAAATTCTCTTGACTTATTTCTTTAAGGATTTCTTCCCTTTTATGTCCACTGTTTATTCTTTCTGGAACTCTTATTGTTTGGGCATTGGACCTCCTGGACCAGGCTTCTAATTTTCTTGTCTTTTCTCTCCTATTTTCCATCTCTTTATCTTTGTGCCCTACGTTCTGGGAGGTTTTCTTAACATAATCTTTCAAATCTTCTGTAGATTAAAAACTCATATCATGTCTTTAAATTCCAAGAGCTCTCTCTCACTCTTTTTTCTCCGAATATTTTTCCTTATAGCATTCTATTCTTATTTTATGGAAACAGTATCACAATAGCTTTTCATTTTTCTAAGGATGTTAATGATAGTTTTTGTTTTGTTTGTTTTCGTTTTCTTCTCCTTGCATAACTGCATGGTCCATTTCCTCCAAGCCCTTTGTTCTGTTTGCACGTTTTGGTTTCTATGCTTCATGTTGGAAGTTGTCCTCAGCTGCCGTGACCTTTGGTCTTCTGCTCCTATTTAAGCTGATGGGGCTTGAACGGTTAGGGAAGGATTAGGACGGTGTTTTGGCTGGGTGGTCTCGCTGGGGGAACCCTTGATGTCTATATCCTTGTCTTTCCTTGTGAGCTGGTCCGATTCCCCAGGTAAGTCTTTTCCAATCTCCTCTGGAAGGGTGAAAACCAGGCTGCCATCTTCTAGGAGCAGAGGTGGGACAGAGCAGAAGTTTCAGCACCCAGTACTTGCACCTGATCCTTTTTCGGTCTGGTACTCCTGCCCTCCAGTGTGCCTAGTGTCCTCCAGACCAGAGAACCCCCCTGCCCCTGGCTCTCCCTTTCCAGAGAACAAACCTCCAGTCTTTTGCTGTGGTGGGGCAGGCAGTTGGGAGGTTATTTAGGGCTCTAGCTGCTTCTTAAACAGTATTTCAGTCAGTTCTCTTTGTTTTCTCTCTTCTTCACTTCCAAAGGTAACTGGATCTACCAGTTCCTGAGCCTTTGGGGGATTCTGTAGTGTAAATTGGTTTGCTTCTTGTCTTTCCCATTGCCAACTTAGAATTCTCTTTTCTTGGTTCTGAGTTATTTACTTACAGGACAGCTGTTCACTTTCGTATTTTTTTTTTTTTTTAAAGATTGGCACCTGAGCTAACAATTGTTGCCAATCTTTTTTTTTTCTTCTGCCTTTTCTCCCCAAATACCCTCAGTACATGGTTGTATATTTTAGTTATGGGTCCTTCTAGTTGTGGCATGTGGGACGCCGCCTCAACATGGCCTGATAAGTGGTGCCATGTCCACGCCCAGGATCTGAACCAGCAAAACCCTGGACCGCCGAAGCGGAGGGTGCGAACTTCACCACTCGGTCACGGGGCCGGCCCGAACACTTTTGTATTTTTATTTTGCAATTAGACACTAGTTCATTTTCTTTCTCTTAAGTTTTCAAAATATACAAGCATAACATCTGCAAATAATGAAAAGAAAAAAAGTATAATTTTTATACTTCCAATTTTTTCCCTTCAATAATCTCATTGGCTTACGCCTCCAGTGTCACATGAAATAGTAGTGGTGATCTGGGCATCTTTGTCTGTTTCTTAGATTTACTGGGTGTCCTTTCAGCATTTCATCATTAAGCATGATGCTGGTTTTGGTTTGACTGCACACGTTTATTAGGTTAAGGGAATACCCCTCTTTTTTATTAAGAGATTTTATCAGAAATAACATTGACTCTTTCAGATTTTTAAAATCTGTGTTCATGAGTGAAATTCATCTGTAATCTTCTTGAGCTGCTGTATTTTTCAGGTTTTAGTATCAATACTGGTTTTGTAAAAAAAAAAGAGTCTGAAAGCTTGCTTTCTCGCTTGTGCTTTTGAACATTTTAACAGCATTGGAACTACCTGGTGAGTAAATTTTAAAAATTCTAGCGTCCAGTGCTTGGTCGATTGACCCTCCACCATCCTTCAAATCAAATCACAGTTCGTAGGGTGACGCCTACCTCTAAGCAGACACACACTGTAAGCTGTGGTCTCAGCAGGCACAGAGGTAGTACTGAATGAAAGATGTAAAATTTATTTTCTGGAAGCTTCAGGGAGCCGGAAAAGGAGGAGAAGGAAAAGGAAAAGGAGGAGGAGGAAGTTAATTGTATTGTTTGGACAAGAATTTAGCTCAACAGACCGTGTTTCTCTTCGGCAGGCCTGATAAAATAGGACAAAGTAAAAGGAATTTCTACTACTCCTTTCTCCACGTCCTCAGACTTGACTCCACAATTCTGTGGTCTCCCCAGTCACTTTCATAGACGCTTCCCCAGAGGAAATATGTGACGCCCTTTCTGTACCACTGGAACAAGGTTGGGAGTTGCCACTTGCTAACAAACAGCAAAGCCTCGTCTTGGCTTAATGAGTTACTCATCCTTTACTCTAATGAAAAATAGTGTTTGGTTCATCATGCCAGCTTGATTTGGCTGTCTAATTCAAGACCTGATTCCGGCTTTTCAGAATTTGTCTACCACTTGGAGAAACGCTGAGGTGGAAGGTTCTAGAAAGAGTTCAGTATGTTATAAATGAGAAACTTCTGGCTATGTTTGCGAATGGAAGTTGCTGCCTTTAGAGGCTTGACTTCACCATCAGTGGCTGAACAGGATGACTAGGTGACTCTTATAATTCTCCAAGTCCACAACTGTCTGAAACGGGCAGGTTTTGAAGATGTCTTCATATTTTAGTTGGAGTGTTGAACTTGGATCACCTCTACACTCCTTTTCAACTGTCACAATTGATGAGAGAGTCAGTCTAGCTCAAGTGACCGAGAGCATAGACTCTGGATTCCGGCAGATAGAGTGTGATTCCCCTTTCTGCTCTAATTAACTATATGACATTGGTCAAATTAATAAGCCTCTCTAGTGTCAGCTTATCTGTAAAGTGGGGACAATCATAGCACCTACTTCATAAGGCTGATGTGAAATGAAATGAGATATTGAGTACAAGGCTTCTGACACGGTGTCTGGCCCTCATTAAGGTCTTGTTACATATTAACTATTGCTATGGTTGTTCATATTACTCTATAAGCCATCTCAGGCTGATACTTGTGTCACTAACAGGAGCTTTTGGAGAGATACTGGTAAAACCCAGGCCTATCTGGGAGTTACATAGTAGCTGAGGACTTGTATAAACCAGGCAACCTGATGGTCAATAGAAAGGTGCTGATCCCTGACTCTCCAGTTCTTGCTTCCGCATCTTTCGTCTTAGGGAAAATGGTGGGAACTTTTGATGTCTAAGTCCTGTCCTCCGACAGTGGACCAGAATCTTTATTCTGGTTCTGGCTGGAGAGACTGGACTCCGGGCAGGCAAATCTGGTCACTACTTCTGATTGGTCATCAATAGACCAAAGGCCACCTTGGGGGAGTCACCTGTTCCCTGCACTGTCTGAGTCTTCTCTGGTCATCACACTGCCCTCCCAGCACCTTCTGGACAATACTATGCAGCTCCGCTTCCCTTCCCTGTGACTGCAGTCACCAGCTGGGTCCTCCTTCTCACTGGTGAGTCCTGCTTTCCAAGAGTAGTCTAGACTGGCTGCTGATGAAGAAATTTGCTCCCTTCTCCCCCAACTCTATCCTCTCTGCAGTGTCTTCCCGCTCTCTTGCTTTCCAGGGACCCTCCAGTCTCTACCTCCTTCCGTTACCCTGTGTTTCCACTCTTCTTCCCGTTAACATCAGATTTTATATCTTTTATTTATAAAATTTAATAAATGAATCAAATTACTAGGAGTGCATGTTAGTCTCTTTTGCTTGTAATAAACAAAGTCTTCCTACCTAAATAATTCCCTTCCTCCAAAGGGAGAGTGGGGTACAGAATTAGTACTGTGAAGAGACCACATGGTGACTGTGGGGACCAGGGCTCTACAGGTACCCAGAGTGGTTTCCCAGCTGGGCCTCACTGGAACCAGAACACAGCTCAGAAACCAGAAGGAGGTCCAGGACCCTGAGCTCTAAGGATGGTGACTTGTCCCCACCTCGGCAGAGATGGCCCACTCCACGGCATGACAGTGACACAGCTTCCTTCTACGTCTGCCTGTCGCTATGAGCCTACCTCTCACTCTTCTCTGCTTCACGCCTTCTGCTTATCAAAAGTTCTGGGCCTCTCTGGCTTCTACTGCCTCGTGGTGCTGCATCCTGTCTGATGAGGAGGCGTTTTCATAGCAGCGCCCCTCGTAGGCTGTTGGCTGGACCACTCACTGGCTGACCTTCCATTTGTGTCCCACCTCTATCCCTACCCCTGTGCTGTCCAACATGGTAGCCGCTAGCCAGATACGGCTATTGAGCACTTAAAACGTGACTGGTCCAAACTGATATGTGCTGTGAGCATAAAATACGCATCAGATTTCAAAGATTAATATGAAGAAAAAAGTCGAATAGCTCATTAATACTGTTTCATATTAATTACACATTGAAGTGATACTGTTTTGGATGTATTTGGGATAAATAAAATATACTATTAAAATTTATACCACCTCTTTCTTCTTTTTCAAGTGTGTCTACTAGAAATTTTTGGATGACTTGTGTGGCTCACCTTTGTGGTTCACACTTTGTTTCTAGCCAGGCAGAGGCAACTAAAAGTTAGACCGGGGAGGACTGCTCAAGTTTGTTGTTTATTCCTCTTTGGAATCCTCCTAAGAGCGGAGGAAATGGTGAGAGAGGAAGTGATTTCTCTCTAGCCCATCTGATCGAGGATTGGGTGGAAAAGAGGTGAAAACGAGTTTGAGGGCATCCCTGCCAACTTTCTCTAGCTCAGTGGTTCTCAGCCTCAGCCGAACATTTGAATTTCTTGGAGAGCATTTTAACATTCTGATGCTCAGCCACACTACTGTCTGATTAAATCGGCATTGCTGGAGGATCTCTATTTTTCAGGATACCGAGGGTCAGCCAAGATTGAGAACCACCGCTTTAGCCAGATTTTTAATCCTTCTTCTCCGGGAGCAAACTACAGTTCTTTCAGAAAGTAGGCTAGCAACCTTCAGAAAGCAGGGACCTAAGATGATCTTGAGGGGTGTTACTTGGGTCATTATACGTTTTCTCTTTTAAAAAAATTGAGGTTGCCTTGTTTCCCTTTTGTGAATTAACCTTGAAAGAACAGGGTTGGTTATCTTGAAAATTCAGCCTCTTGGCCACCAGGGGGACTGGATTAAAACACTTGCGGAAGACTAGGATATGTCCCTGGAGAAGCTCGCAGTAGAAGCTCATGGTAGAGGTAAATTGGTGCTGTCCTGCTGGTGGGCAAAGGACCAACACGTATTGCTACTTTTTAACTTTTGTTTGAATTAAATCCTATAAGCTCCCTCACGGGACTTGACCTTTGTATCACTGAAAATTGATACAATCTTTCTAGAGATCTCTTTAACAATATAATTATAGAAAATATTTATTGAGTGCCCATTCTCCGTGAGACACTGTGCTAAGTGCTTCTGATATATTATCTTATTTGAATCCTTACAACAATCCTATGCAGCAGGTGCAATCATGATCTTAATTTCAGATGAAACACAAGGGCTGGAGGGATTAAAGAACAGCCCCTTGGCTACAGAGCTGGAAGATAGGGAATTTGAACCCAAGCAATCTGTCCCCAGAATTTGCCTCTTAACCTCCCAATGGTATCGTATAAAATATACTTAGACGTCGCCCAGTGATTCTAGTTCTAGGACTTTCCTCAAGGACATGATCAGACAGTTGAATAATTCAGAACAAAACTAGACCTAGAAAAATCTCCATGCCCGTATTCTTATAGGAGACTAGTTACATAAATTAGTATATTGCCATACAATAACATAAAACAGATAAGAGTGCTGATATAGAAGTAATTTATTGAAATGGAAAAATCTTCATGCAGATTTACTAAGTTAAAAAAGCAAGTTAGAAAACATGCTCAGTACAATATCTAGGAAAAAAAGTCAGTGTGTGTGTGTGTGTGTGTGTGTGTGAGAGAGAGAGAGAGAGAGAACACTAAAACATTAACAGTAGCTTTATTTAGAGGAAATATTGGGATTTTTAATTTTCGTCTTTACGTTTTTCTTTGTTTTCTAATTTTTCATACTGTATCTTTCAGATAGTAATTTTTTTAAGGCACGCAAACTAAGATATTTCAGGATATGAAAGAACAATGCCTGATTAAAGGAAGTGGAAGGAGTAAATGGGAACTAGTTCTTGAGGTTGTCCTGGCCACTAAATTTAGCACCCAAGCTCTGGCAGCCAAAGGAAAAAGAGAAACATATTGGTGGTGTAAATTTCATGTTATTTCATTTAGTGTTTTACGAGAGAGCCTCTTTGGTGGTTTTCTGCAACTAGAATGGTTTATTCTTGTGAACTTCAGAGTGTGCGACCCCAAATAGATGGTCCACGCAGAGCCCAATTCTGTGTTCCCAAGTGCGATGGACTCCATTAAGCTTGTGTTCCCTGAGAACCTCCTGTGTGCCAGGCTGGGGGCCAAGCACTAAATCATTTCTTCCTTGCAACAGCATTCCAAGTAGTACCTTCTGCTCCTCCCCCATCTGGAATCCCATGCCAAACAAATGCTTCCAGTTCTTAGGTCTCGTTTAAGCACCTCCACTAGAGTCTCCAGTCCCAGCCAATCTTCCCCTTTTGAGAGGCCTGTTGCAACACCAGTCCTCATAGAACAATTCCCTCATCAGTTCGTAAGCATACACTACGTATGTCTCCACTATTAGACTGGAAACCCCCTGTGAACACGCGCCTGTTCTCCCTACGTATAGAACCCTGGAATTATAGCATTTTAGAGATTGAAAGGAGTGCCTGACAGCCAGGATGATCAATGCCTCCTGGTTTGCCTGGGACTTCCCCAGTTTTTACACTGAAGTTTCCACATCCGGAAAAACCACTTAGTCCTGGCAAGTTAGCTGAGCACTTCATGGGTACTCGCTAATTATTACTTGATTGGTTGGGTTGTTTTACATGATAAATTCCTTATTGGGCACATTCCCATTTTTAGCTATATATTGACAAAATAATGACCTCTTGTATCAACATGGCTCTCTCTCTACTGCGGTGCTCGTGTGGTCCTCAGGCAAACTCTGAGAGTGGGAAAAGGCAGACGTTATTAGCTCAACTGAGAAAACTGAGGCTGAGAAAAGCTTTGTGGATTTTTCCAGGTATTGAGTGACTAGGCAAAACTATGAGTTAGGTCTTTTGATTCCTAATCAGGGTCCTCTGGAATTCGAAAATATCCGCCACAGACCTTCAACTCATGTCTTCCATCATTTTAAATAATTGCACAAGACTTTTGTGAAGAAGAACACAAATTGTACTTTGAGATTCAAAAAGCTTTCAAAATGGAACGTGGAATATCATATTTCTAAATGAAACAGTTCAATATTGTAAAGATAGTTTCCCCGAAATTAGTTAATAAATTGAATGCAGTTTTAATAAAAATTCCAATAAGATTTTTCTTGGGAAGTAACAAAATGATTCCGAAGTTCATCTACTAGAATACCTACTGAAGAAAAGTTCAAGAAATTTTTGAAAAAGAAGAGTTGTGAGTGGGAAGAATTGTATTATTAGGTATTAAAAGTTACTAAACCACAGTACTGTACTTTAAGAAGTGTGGTGTTAGCACAGAATTGATTGATCAATGGAACAAAATTAAGAAGTCCAGAAAGAGAACCATAAGTACATAAGAAATTTGGTATATGATAAAGGTGGCTCAGGTCAATTGGGGAATTACGGATCTTTTAGTAAATGATGTTGGGCAAATAGGCTGATCATTTGAATGCAAACAAAATTAGGTCCCTATCGCTCCCAAAATATCAAAATAAAGTTCAGATGGCTTGCAACTTTTAATGTAAAAATATAAAGCTACAAAGGGATCAGAAGAAAAATCAGTGAATGTTTATGTGACCTTCAAGTGAAGGAAAGCTGTCTAAATGTAACACGAAAGGCAGACATCATAAGGGTAGAAATGGATTAAATTTGACTACATGATAAATCCATTTTAAAAAGTACTATAGAAATGACAATGTGGGAAAAACCTTTGCTGCATGTATGACAATTTTAAAAAGTTCTTACAAATTATTAAGAAAAAGACAAACAGGGGGCCGGCCCCATGGTTGGGTTCTCATGCTCCACTTTGGCGGTGCAGGGTTTTGCCCATTCGGGTCCTGGGTGCAGACATGGCACCGCTCATCAGGCCATGGTGGGGGGGCGTCCCACATGCCACAACTAGAAGGACCCACAACTAAAAATGTGCAACTATCTACTAGGGGGCTTTGGGGAGAAAAAGGAAAAATAAAATCTTTAAAAGAAAAGAAAAAGACAAACATACTAAAAGAAAAATGGCAAAGTACCCAATTTGCCACAGAAGTACAAATGGCAACAAAATTATGAAAAGTTCTATCTCCTTAATAAGCAAATGAAAGTAAATAAAAACCGAAAAGATTTCTTCTTTTTTTATTTAATGATATTGGCAAAAAAAAAAGTAAACAATAATATCCTTTGCTGGTGGGAGAATAAATCGGCAGCATTTCTGGTAGGCCAGTTGTAACAGGAATCAAAAGCCTTATCAACATGCATTCATTTTGATCCAAAAATTCCTCATGTATATCTGTTTTAAAGTAAGAATCACAAATATGTGCAAGTATCTTTTTATAATTATGTGCATATGAATTTTATTTTATTTTAGTTATTTATTTATTTTTGTTGAGGAAGATTGGCCCTGAGCTAACATCTGTTGCCAATCTTCCTCTTGTTTTTCTCCCCAAAGTCCCAGTACATAGTTGTATATCCTGGTTGTAAATCCTTCTACTTCTTCTATGTGGGATGCTGTCACAGCATGGCTTGATGAGTGGTGTGTAGGTCCGCGCCCAGGACCTGAACTGGCAAACCCTGGGCTGCCAAAGCAGAGCACAAAAACCCAACCACTACACCACCAGGCTGGCCCCTGGGAATTTTATTTATTGTAGTTAAAAAGAAGAAACAAATGTCTAGTTTTAGAGAGTTAGTTGCATAAAGGATAGTATATTGCTTCCATAGAATATGAGGCAGTTATAGAAATAAAATATGCAGTTAATGTCGAGGAAGAATATTTAATGACATGAAAAATGTCATGACAAGGTATATCACTAAGTGAAAAAACCTGTCACTAGGTTGTATTCATAGTATGATCCTATGTTTGTTTACACACATACATCCACACACACAGAGCGTGACTTGTGCATTATAAACGATTTTTTCTTTCTCCTTTTTCTGCTTTTCTACAGTACGCATTTATTGATTTCATAATAAGAAAAATGAATAATTACTATTAATTGTTATTAAAGAGAGCTTAGATCTTGGGTCAGTGGTTTTTTGTGGATACAGAATTACAGGGATGTCATGTCCTTTGATGTTTATACTTCTGTTATGCTTGAATTTTGTTCATTGAATCTGATCACTTCTATAGTCAAAAGAAAAAAAGTTTTTAAAAAGAAAGAAAGAGTTGGGAAACAGAGAAGTTCATACTCTTTAATCCAACAATTTTACATTTGGAAATGTTCTTAACCCTGAATATGAGCAAATATTTATACAAAGATTGCTCATCACAGCAGTATTTATAATAGAAAAAACAAACAAACAAAAAACCTGATAACAAACATATAAACACTGTCTAAATGTCTAACGATACGGAGCTGGATGAATAAATTACGACAGGCCCGTTAGATGGACCTACAGCAGCATAGTGAAGGCAGCATGGAGCTAGCCTGCCTGGATTCAGCCTCAGCTCTGCTTCTTATTTGCTATATGACCTTGTACAACCTACTTAACCTCTCTGAGATTCAATTTCCCCATTAGTAAAATGGGGATGACAATGGTACCTGCATCATAGGACGGTTGTGAGGGTTTTTAAACCAGAGTCCATTCGGGAAACAGATGACACAATCAAATCGGGTAATTCGAGGAGAGTATAATAAAGAGACTGTTTACAGAGGTATAGCAAAGCGTAGGGGAACCACCAAGGACAGTGCAGCACCCTGGGCCAGTAAAAAGAGGAAGACATAGGGAGCAGTTGGGCAGTTATCGGAACCTGGAGAAAGAGAGCTCCTAGGAGGAGCTGGCCCTCTGATGAGAGCCCAGGGCCCCTTCATACATACCCTGACCTCACTCTCCAGGCACACCTGTGATCAGTTTGCCACTGCTGCAAGAATGGTGCATACAAATAACCCCAAATCTCAGCGGCCACCGACTGTGAACATTGTTTTTCTCACCCCGGGTTGACGGGGGAGGCTCTGCTTCAGGCTTTGGGCTGGTTAGGCTCAGGGCAGTTTCAGGGGCCTCTTATTCTGGGACCAGCAGCCAAGAGGCCAAATCAAACAGGCAAGTCGATTGCAGGCCTCTGCTCACGCCAAGTCTGCAAACATCCCATTGGCCGAAGAGTGTCACGTGACTGAGCCTAAAATAAACAGAGCAGAGATATTTATATTCCACATACTCCACCAGAAGGCAAACTCGCAGGCAATCCTGACACAGGGAGAGAGGAGAGTCAGGACTGATAATCCAATCTACCACAACTTGTCATCAGCCAAACCCAAGGAAGTGAGAGAGCACAGAAGCTTGATGCGGTCCATGCGGGGTCGGTGTTCAGGGGAACTGAGCAGGGTGGAAGAGGGTAGAGGTGCCTGGAGAGGCAGACAAAGATATTTGTGCAGGATTACAGGAGTTAATTTTTTTTTTTTTTTGGTGAGGAAGATTGTTGCTGAGCTACCATCTCTGCCAATCTTCTTCTATTTTATGTGGGATGCTGCCACAGCATGGCTTGATGAGCAGAGCTAGGTCCGTGCCCAGGATCCAAACCCATGAACCCTGGGCCACTGAGGTGGAATGTGCCAACTTAACCACTACACCACAGAGCCGACCCCCATGAGTTAATATTTTTAATGAGTTTAGGATAGTGACCGGTACATTAAAAAAATATATAGAAGTGTTTGTTAAATGAGATAATAAAATATGGCGCCATTGAGAATATTTTCAAGACTATTTAATTAAACATTTAAAATATTCATAATTAGTTGTTAAGTGAAAGAGACTTAAAGCAGATGTACATTATAATATCACTTAAAATACAATATACCTAGAAGAAAGATTGGAAGGAAACTTAACAGAATGTTAATATTGCTGCTCGGAGGTAGAATCATGGGGAATTTTTTCATCTCTGTGCTCAGTGTTCAGAATAAGGTTGCTACATATGGTCTCATAGGTTGTGCACTGCACAACTCCAGGAGGTCCTGTTTGTCTCTTTTCACATCTCCAGCTTCTACAACCTTCTTTATTCCACACAGCTTTTAAGATGCACGTGTATTACTCTTGCCTAATTAAGCAAACAAATGCGGTTTTAAAAATTGCAACCTTACTTTTTTTTGTCCTAAGATGTTTCAAAGACAACTGAAGGTGACCTAGTTTGGTGTTTTTATTAGAACTGGGAAAGAGATTATCCCTGTACTCTAGAACCATTGTTATAAGGGCTCCCTCACCAACTCTTGAGACAATCAGGGGGTGTGTAGTCACCACCCCAGAACTGAAAGATAGTGCTTCAAGCAAGCAGCATGAATAAAGGAGACAGTTGGGCCCGAGTGAGTTATCAAAATTTAAAGAGAACTTGTAATATATTTTATTCACTGGAGAAATCCAGAGCTGATGGGTCAGAAATGATGACTACAAGCATGGACTCTTCATATTAAATCCATAAAGGAGAAGATTTAAAGTAAAATGAAGGCTTCCTTCCCCATGCCCGGGATGAAAGGAGCCTGGCTCTGAGTGGCAGCCACACCAACCCTGAACTTCCCCTCCCTACTTCTTGTTATATTCGATAATAAGTATCTTTACCATGTAGGCCACTGTAGCTGGGTATTCTATTACTTGCAGCCAAAAATTATATGTATTCTCTTTGAAGCCCTCCCTCCCTCCCCCAGATAGAGTTAAACATCCCCTCTTCTATGTCACTACCGCCCCTCATGAGTACCTTTATTCTAGCATGTCATGTAACAGTCATGGACAAGACTTGTTTGTGAGATGGGCCAAAGAATTCGTGGATTTTCTTCCATTTTTGTAACCTCAGTGTCCCTCTTGGTATCTAACGCAGAAGCTTTTATTTTGTAGGTGTCAAAACTTCATACGTTCTCTGTTCTAGGAGGTGTGGAGGGTGCTCTCCCTTGAGGATATGGAACAGGGGAGGACCCAGCCCATGTGCATACACACATGAGTAGTCCCATAGCCCGGGCGAGGCTGTCGGTAAAGGCTGAGTCAGAAATACCCTGTGAACTCTCCCCTCCTGCTCTGAGCCCCTGGCAATGCACTCCTGAAAACGGGTAGATGGAACCGAAAGTCGCTCTAGACGCAGGGTGGGGCGGCACAGAGGAGTTCGTCTCTTCTCCCGTTTGGATTCTTAGGATTCTTTTTAGATATTATTTTTATTTTTCTTTAAAAATATTTTTGGAGATTAAAGGGTCAGCTTCATTACAAAGCTAGATTGGAGGATGTGGTATGGTTGTGAAGTCAAATGGGCTTGCTAATACGCCCCTATTTTGATCTTACCCTCCAAATTGTTTGGTTTACCACAGGGCTGGGGGCAGAGACCAGAATGCAGCTGCTCTCTGGGACCAGGTTGCCAACCACTGGCCCAGGCAAAAGTGAATTCAGAAGGCCAGGCCTGCCTGGGCGAGGGCGGGGAGCGAGCGTGTACAGAGACGTGAACTTCTACACTGGATAATCTGCTATTTGGAATTCTTCATAAACTTTCTCACTTTCCTCTCCGGGTTTGGATCATCGAGGTCACAGTATTTGAACATTTCCCTCCGATCTCAGTTTGGCTTTTGCTTTCTTACGATGTGGAGAAGCCAGCTTCTGAACCCGCTGAGGAATGTGGGCTGCAAAGCGTGGGCTGTTTCATGTTCAGCATCATCATCTTTTGATATTCTCTACACAAAGTCTCAATGTGATGGCTGGAATCATTGGCAGAATTATACAGGAATCCGAATTTGAAAATTTGGGCCCCAGGTTACAGTAAAAGGAAGCAGTCCAGAGTGTTATTTTCAGAGTTCAAATGTCTCAGCGGACAAATCTGATGAACCAGTTTGATAAGGTGTTAAGAGCAGAGAATAGGTTTATATGTTAGACCACCCACACCTCATCTGTTTTGTAGCAGCCACTTTCAGAGCCTTGCCTCAAAGGACGGTGTCCTGTAGGAATGCTAAGCCACGTGCCAGCTCTCCTCAAGGGTGGGGATTTGTCTGGCAAACCTAAATCATGGCCTATAGGGAGCTTCTACTTTATTCTGCCATGCCCAAGGCTGATGATTGTTAAGAATGTGGTACAAAAGGGGGAAATCTCCAGGCTTAATTCAGAAGGAGCAAAACACAGGTGGCCCCAGAGCAGGGACCCTTCCAGCCCCACCCCATCACGATACACTTCACCAGCTTGGGCAGAAACAGGAAGTAGGTGAGGGCAACACACGGCCCCGTGAACCTGACCAGGGCACCATTTCTGGGTTCTGTAGAGTAGGTTGACCTGATCGGGCTCCATCCACTCCCTCCGAGACTCAGCCTGTCAGCCTCCTCAGTCTAATTTCTCCCTGTGCCCAAGAAGTCCACAGTCCACTGCCCCGGGCCCCGCTCCACAGCCACAGTTCCCGCATTACTAATCCTGGCCAATTGTCAAGTAAATGAATCTCCTGAGTCCTTAGGGGACCGGGCGAGAGTGTGGATGACTCAGTGTGGCCCATCCCCACTAGGAGAGAAACAGCTCAAAGCAAATAGTCTGTGACGGTGACTTAGTAATGTCCGCGCCGGTGGAGAGTACTTTGTGGAAGGTGCGGGAGTGAATACCATTTGTAAACCCTGTAAGACTCATTTTTGCGTCGTGAAAGAAAGGGGAAGTTAGAGTAAACAGGCTGAGACCCAGATGATTTATTTCCCGGTTTAGACTTGTGTGTTTCATTCACTTCTGGGACGCTTGTCGTCTATCAGCCTGCGGGGACCAGCGCTGAAAGAGGAGTGAGTCATTGTTTGGCCTCGTCTTCTTTTCTGTGTTTAATCCCTTAATGTAACAGAGAATTAGGCAAGAGGATTAAGAGAGATTAAACAAGATTCATTACCGAATTATTAAAAATTAAGCTCTGGCTTAAAACAACCTAAGAAGAGATGTGTACAGCAACATAAGGCGCACAAAAACTCCCTATTCGAGGGCAAGAGATGCTATCCATTTGTTTTTGGTAAAAATCAATACTTAACAATAATAGTGTGGTCAAAAGCTATCATGACGTTTCTTCATCCGTGAAGAGACCTTACCGACCCACCTCTGGGAAGATATGGACTTAGAAGAGTAACTCGAATCCTGAGATGGGTTCGCCTCGTGTTTCTCCTTATCTGCCATTGGACAGGTCTTCCTACCTGGCGGGCGCTCGAGTTTTCCAGCTGCTACACCATCCAATGCTCGTAGGGTTTGTAAGCCCCTAGGTAAGACTCCAGGGCAGCACTTGAGTGAGATACTGACAATTAGCAAAGTTCCTTTTCCTCCTTTTTAATCACAGGCTTGGCCTCCAAGTTCAGCTTTTCAACCTGTTCACATCTTCTGTTCTCTAGGTGGGAGAACCGAGAGTGAAGACACATGGACAATTCCAGAAAAAATAAAATTAGGTTTTCCTCAGAGAACTTTCAAAAAAAATAAACATTTTAGATTACAGAAAGATGAGTAAAATGTTTAAGGTAGTCATATGCTGCTTATTCAGTTTTATCGCTCCCAAGATATTTCTTAAAACCACAAAATTAGGAAAATTTCCGTAACGCCAGCTCAGTCTCAGAAGATGACACTTCCAGACTTCAGAGAGAGACCAAGACTCTCAAAAGACTGTTCGTGTTGCCTTCAGAGAGGCCACGATTTTCATGAGACAAGGAGTCCTTGCCTTTTCTTTGTAGGCTTCTTGCTGTTGCGTTGAGTCTGAACGAGGGTTTGTAACTCTCTCGGAGGACCAAGGATGGGCACCTGTGGGTCTGTGAACTCCATGAACTTGTAGCAACATTTTCATCATAGGTAGGTGGGTTGGGAGGATGTGGAGGAGCCCAGGTCTCATTAGATTCTCCCAGGAGTCTGTGACCCCAGAGGTGAAGCCCTATAGTTCCAAGGCTGGAATATTTGCATGCCTTCTGGTTCTGCTGCAGAACCCACACCTTAAATATGGGTAATATTATTATCTCCATCCTCCCGATGAGGAAACAGGCCGACGGAGTTTAAATAACCTGTCCAAGATCACACAGCTGGTGAACAATGAAGCCAGTTTATAAACCCAGATCCGTCTGACTTCAGACACTGAGCCTCTCATTAGTGGGCAGCTTTGTCTACGTTGAGCAGGTTTAAAACAATAAGATCTGGAATTTGTTAGGGCTTTTCCAACTCCCCCAGATCCTTATAGCAGCATTCCTGATGGGTGACCCAGCTCTGTCTGAACCCTTCTGGGGTGGGAGCTTCCTATCTCACCAGGGGTTGGCTCCACTGTGGGATTTAAGGAGTGCTGTTTAAATATTAAACCCAACTTACATTAGGATTGGGTGCTGACAAGGTGCTTTCAAATGTGATAAAATGCAGAACGCCTTCACGTGTGCTGTCCAGGCCTGGGGTCTGAAATCAGCACGGACCCCTCTGCTTCTCTCCCTCTTCAAAGTGGGGCAGGTGGGCGAAAGTGGCCTGCGCTGGCAAATACGAGAATGCACATCAAGAAATAGTTTAACACGTGGAATGGCGGAGAAGGCGATCCTCCAAAAGCATCAGAAGAAGGGGTGCTTTGAAAATGAGAAGGAACTGACCATTCGTATATACGGCAATGTCTTTATTAGCTGTCATTGGGGTTTTTTTTGCCTTTCGCTTCTTTTGTAAGAATGATCCTTTTTCTATCTCCTTTACACATTAGAGAACAAGAAATCTGGAAGCAGAGAGGATGTTTTCTTAGAGTATTGAAGGTTTCTTGCGAGCTCAATTTCTTTTCTGCTTTTCAAAATGTTCTCAATGATAGATGCCTTAAATTTATTTAAAAAATGATAAATGTCTTAAAGAGTGAGAGCATTTAACAGTAATGTTAGTAAATTAGAAAATTGGTTATTATTGCCTGAGGAAACTACTTTTTTTGTGGTAGCTCGTCTCCAAAGAGTCCCCCTGGGGTCCATGCCTCCCGGGACTCGTGCCTCAGAATCTAGACTGGCCCAGATTCGCTTTAACCAATAGAATGTGGTGGAAGTGATGCTGTGTCAGTTTCAGGCCTAAGCCTTAGAAAAGTCTCAAACCTTCCACTTTTGCACTTTTGGGAGCTCTGTGCTGCCATGTATGAAGTCCAATTACTGCAAAGGCCACGTAGAGAGAGAGAGACCTGACACTACACAGAAAGAGAAGGAGCCCCAACAGCCCAAGGACCCCATCCGGGTCCAGCCTCCAGCCATCCCTGCGGAGGCCCCAGACACGTAAGTGAGCTATCTTGGATGTTCCTGAGCTGTCAAGCTCCCAGGGGACTGTGGCCACAGCCAATATCACACTGAGCAGAAGAACCACCCAGCTGAGCCTAGTCAACCTACAGAATCATAAGAGATAATAAAATGGGTGTTATTTTAAGCCCCTAAGTTGTGGGGTGGTTTATTAGATAGTAATAGATAACCAAACACTTTTCATTTTCATGTATCAAAACCGATTATTTGTATGGGTAAGCAAAGTTAACAAAAATGCATATTATAGCCAAGTGATTAAAAATATTTATCTTGCAAAATATCCGCTCAGAAATAAGCCTCAGTAAAGTAAAATTCAGACCACCATGAGACAGCACTTTATACCCACAAGGATGGTTGTAATCAAGAAGACAGATAATAATAAGTGTTGGCAGGCATGTGGAGAAATGTAAAATGGTGCAGCTGCTTTGGGAATCAGTCTGGCAGTTTATCACAGAGTCAGCATACGAACCCCGCAATTCCACTACTAGATGCATCCTCAAGAGAAGTGAAAACATATGTCCCACAAAAACTTGTACAGGATTGTTCATAGCAACATTATTCATAATAGCTGAAAAGCAGAAACAACTCAATTGTCCATCAACTGATAAATAACATGTGGTGTTAGCTATACGATGGAATATTATTTGGCAATAAAAAGGAGTGAAGAACTGACACATGCTAGGGCATGAAGGAACCCTGAAAATACCATGTTAAGTGAAAGAAGCCAATCGCACAGATCATGTATTGTATGATTCCATTTATATGAAATGTCGAGAATAAGCAGATCTACAGAGACGGAGAGTAGATTTGTGGTTGCCTAGGGCTGGGGAGCAATGGAAAGTGATGGCTAAAAGGTACAGAATTTATTTGGGGGATAGTGAAAGTATTCTAAAGTTGTGTGATGATTTTAAACACTGCAAATATACTAAAAACACCAAATTGTACATTTTAAACAGGTGAACTGTATGGTCTGTGAATTGTGTCTCAATAAAAGTGTTTAAAAAAAAGCCATCTTCTATGACGGCTGACTACTTTATTTTGACCACTTTGGGTACCAGACTTCTGCCGACTATCATCAGATATGGCAAAATCAACCCAGACAGCTATCTATAACAACACTTGAATGGGCTTTTTGGTGGAGGAGTTTGTAGAAACGACAGGTGAAATGAGAACTGAATGTCAGTTTATTATGCAGTTAACATAGCGTAGTATGACGGTTAATACTCTGAGCTTCCTCTTATCAGTAAGGCAAAGATCTGTAGAGAGATTTGGTCTGAATTCTTGTATTCTCTGATTGTGAGGTTTGTTCAGTCACCTCTTGGGACCTGCTGTGCCCTGATTATGAAGTGATACTCGCTTGTCAGCACCAAGAAATGGAAGAGGGAAGTATTGCCCCCTCTTCAACTTCCCAGAAAACGAAACAATATTCATAACTGTACTTCCAAGAACCATCAAGAGTATCTGAATTCGTTACTTACACAGCAAGAAAACGTAAGTTTTAGTTCAACTATCCTGCAACAGCATGATAGCACATTTTTCACTGTCTAATGGTTACTATACGGCTGACTTTTATAGATGTTTTACACAATTTTGAATGTTTTATACTCCATTTGTTGTTAGATACATTTCTGTACATAGCCATTAATTCAAGCTTATTAATTGTGCATTTACGTCCTCTATAGCCTTACTGATGTTTTAGCTACTTAATTTAGAATTAAAATAATAAATATTTACTTTTTGGTAAACTGAAATGTGTCAGGTCCCATGACAGGCTCTGAGGATTCAGTCCTAATCAGGACACAGTTCTTGCCCCAAAGGAGCCCAGGATAGATGACAAATGTCTCAATACAAGAGGATATAAGACCCACAATGCCAATTTGTATTTACTTTGAATGCCTATTTTTAATTTATATGCATAGCATTTAAATTTAAAGCTTTGCTTTTTAATCTATCATTTTTTGATCAAGCACTGCTAAAATCTCCCACTATGCTCGTGAAGTCATCAAATCCTCCTTTAGGTTGATCAATTTTTGCTTAATGTACTTTGAGGCTCCATTGGTAGGCGCTCAGGTTCAGGATTTCTATAACTTCCTGATGAATTCTGTCTCTTACCTCCTGCAGTGTCTAATCTGCTGTTCACACCATCCGGGGAAACTTTATCCCAGACATCGTAGCTTTCATCTCTAGAGGTTCAATTTGGGTCTTTTTAAATATGTCTCTACTTACCATGCTCAGTCTTTCCTCTAGTTTCTTGAACTGATGGAATGTAGTTACAAGAACTTTTAATGTTCTTATCTCTTAATTCCATCGTCTGTGCTGTTCTGGATGTATTTCTATCAATTGATTTTTTTTCCTCATTGTTGGTCATAATTTCCTGCTTCTTTGCATGCCTGGTAAGTTTTGATTGGTTGCCAGACATTGTGTATTTTACCTTGTTAAATGCTGGATGCTTTGTATTCCTGTAAATATTCTTGAGCTTTGTTCTAGGACACAGTTAAATTACTTGGAAACAGTTTGATCTTTGTAAAAGTTTTTTTTATTTTTAAGCTGTGTTAGGTGAGACCTGAGAAGTCTTTAGTCTAGGGCTGATTTTTCCCCCCTATTCAGGCAATACCGTTCTGATTACTCAGTGCCCCATGAATTACAAGGTTCTCCATTTTGTCTGATGGGAGCCCAACTGTTTCAGCCCTGTGTCATCTCCCTGGATTGCTCCCTCTGCTCCTTTTGGGTCATTCCTTCTCTTGCTTTGTGGCTTCCTCACATTCCCGTGCTGATGGGCACTCAGCTGAAGACCTGAGGAGATCCTGGCAGATCTCTGAGAGCAACTCTCTCCTCTCCAACACTGTGCCTGCAAACTCTAGCCCCTTTGGCTCCCTCAGACTCCCAAATCTACCTCTTCAACTCAGGGAGACCGCAGATCTCCCTGCACTATGTCCTGGAGACTCTGCAGGCACTAAGCTGGAACAATCACAGGGCTCACCTAACTTGCCTCCAATCTCAGGGATCGCTGTCTGTGCTGCCCGAGGTCCAAAGTGTGAAAAACTATGGTTTCAAATATTCTGTCCTGTTTTTTAGCTGTTTCAGGCAAAAGGGTAAATCCAGTCCCTATTACTCCATCTTGGTTGGAAGCCAAAGTCTTCATTATTTCCAGGAGAAATTTTGCCTTAATATCTATTTTTGTCTCATGTTGATATGACCACACCAGCTTCCTTCCCTAGTATTTGCCCTGGTGTATATACGTCCATCTCTTCACTTTGAACCTTCTTGTACGGTTACGTCTTGGGTTTGTCTCTTTAAAAAGAACACAACGGTTCAATTTTATCTCCTAGTCTGAGAATTTTTGTCTTTTAACAAGTGAGTTTAATCTTTTAAATTTATTGGGATTAATAATCTATTTGGATTTATTTCTTTTTATGTTTTTCCTTTATCGTGTTTTTCTTTTCTCTTTTATTGCTTTCTATGGTGTTGATGCTTTTCATATGCTCCTCCTTTTCATTTCTACAGCTTTGGAAGTTATGTATTCTATTTTTATTCTTTTAGAAGTTTCATTTGGAATTTTGATGTGCATTCTTGACATAATAAAGCACAATATTAGTCAATATTACTATCTTCCAAAAAAAATACAAAGTCTTGTGACTATTTAATTCCTTTCTTTCCTTTCCCACATTCTACGTTACTGTTGCCTAAAATATATTTCCATTTTGTTTTTAAGCATCCTCACACAGACTGGTAATTTTTAATAGTCAATGTTTCTTAGGGTTTAGATGATCAACCTACCCGTTTGCTCACGACTGCTTCTTGCATCCACTTCTTCAACTACCAACCACTGGAGCCTGTCCTTCAGGAGGTCTTTCATGACAGGGCAGTGAGAAGTGAATTCTCGAAGTCATTTGTTTGTCTGAAAATGTCTTTACTTTATTCTGTGCTCAGTCCAGAAATAGGACTTAGCTGGACAAAGAGTTTCAGGTTGACAATTACTTTCCCTCAGTAAATTAAAGATATTGTTTCATTTTCTCCCAGCATTTGCTATTGCTGATGAGAAGTCTCTTCTCAGTAATTATTGTTCTTTTGTAGACCATCTGTCTTTCCAGTTTGGTTGGCTTTATCTCCTTTTTGTCTGTATTGTTCTGCAGGTGTGATAATGTGTCTAGGTGTGGATTTGTATATATTTATTCCATTTAAGACTCAATTTGCTAGTTCAATTAGAAAGACTCATTATGTTCGACACTGCCCTACACCACCTGGATCCCTCTTCAGGACTGAAGGACCTAATTCGCCAGATTCTAGGAGCTAGGGGTGCATCCAGCAGACAAAGCTCCAACATCTGCCCTCTCCAGGAATTACCCTCTGCTAAATAAATACTGCTGCTTTGCCCACAAGGTCACATCTTGAGGGTAGCCCGCATCCGATGACTGGTCTATGCAAGGGTACAAAGAGCCAGCCCTCTTGTCTCAGTGTGGGACAATTCTAAAGGTCCATCGTGGCTTCAGAGCTCCCCATGGTAGGATAATCAACTCATCCAGGTTTACCAGGGACTTGTGTCCCTGAAACCCCTCAGGCTCGCATCGTGAGAAACTCCTTGATCCTCGGCAAACTGGGACAATTGGTCATCCTTCCCATGAAGTTGGCTGAAGTCTTTGTTAAGACTGCATCACAGCTCATCTTCTCCCTCTGTCTGGTCCCACTTCCTTCCCTTCCACTGGTATCTATCCCAGGAGCGCTCCCTAATAAGCCTCTTGCACATTACTCTCTGCCTCAAGCTACTTCCCAGGGAACCAGGGAACCCAACCTGCAACACCGATGTCTTTCTAAATTTAATCATAGAAAATTCTTAGATATTTTCTCTTTAAATATTGTCTTTTCACATGGTCTATTCTTTTCTTCAGAGACATTCACTAAATGCCTGTTGAATCTCTTCCTTCCTTCCTCCATTTTTCTCTCTCTCTTGTTTTAAGATTTTATTTTTTTCTTTTTCTCCCCAAAGCCCCCCAGTACGTGGTTGTGTACTTTTAGTTGTGGGTCATTCTAGTTGTAGCATGTGGGACACCGCCTCAGCATGGCTTGATGAACGGTGCCATGTCCACGCCCAAGATTCGAACCGGTGAAACCCTGGGCCACCACCGAAGTGGAGTGCGCACTTAACCACTTGGCCACGGGGCCGGCCCCTCCATTTCTCTTAATCACTCTTTTTCATTTTCCATCTTTCTCTCTCTCTCTCTTTGAATTTGCTAATTTCATCTTCACGTGGCTCTAATCTGCTGTTTAACCCATCTATTGACTTTACACCCTAATAACTTCCTTCATTTGGCTTTGAGGGCACATACTCATCTGGTTTTCTTCCCGTATTCTGATTGCTCTGTTTCAGTCTTGTTTGCTGGTTCCTCTTCATGGTCCCTGCTTGTAAACGATGAAGTCCTCGGGGCTCAGTTCTTGAATCTCTTCTCTTTTTCACAATCTGAACTACTTTCCAGATGAGGTCATCCATCTTGTGACTTCAAATATCATAACTATGCTGATAACTTTCAAATTTCTATCTCCAGCACAGACATCTCCCCTAACTCCTGACCCATATATCCAGCTGGCTGTGAGACATCTCCACTTAGAAGTTTAAAAACTGAGTGCATGATCTTCATTCCCAAACCCTGCAGTTTTTCCTGTTTCAGATAGTTGTAACTGTTATTACAGATGTTCAGGCTAAAATCTTTGGAGTCATCTTTATCTCCCTGCTTTGTCTCACACTGCGAACACTGCAAATCCTATGGATTTTACCTGAAAATGGACCCAGAAATTAACCACTTTTTATAATCCTCACTACTGCCCCCCTGGTCCAAGTCACCATCATTTCTTGCCTGGATTATTGCAACAGCCTCCTGGCTGGTGTGCCTAGAGCCTAATCTCAACATGGCAGCCAGAGTGATCCTGTTAAAATGTTAGATCCTTTTAGTCAGATCCTCTGCTCAGAACCCAGCAGTGACTCCCTTGTCACTCGGAGTAAAACCAAAATCCTTACTGTGATCTGCAAGGCCTTGCATGCTCCAGCTCCTTGTTACCTCCTGGACTTATCTGCCGTGGTGCTCACTCCCTCTCTCTCTCCGCTCCCACCCACCCCGGGCTCCTTTCTTAAACACCAGGCATGTTTCCCCCTCAGGGCCTTTGCTCTGGCAGTTTCCTCTGCCTGGAAAGTTCTTCCTCACACATCCATATGGTTTGTTTTCTCATTTCTTCAGATCTTGGATAAAAATCACTTGCTTAGTCGGGCTTTCCCAGATACCTTATCCAAAATTTCAACGACTCCCTCTTGATGTTTCAAACCCCTCTTCCCTACTTTATTTTTCCTCCTTAGCACTTATCCTTACTCATGTGCTATATAGTGTATTTATTCTCTGTCTTCATCACTCAAATGTGAACTCCCTTAGGACAGGCTTTTGATCTATTTTGCTCACTACACTGTCCCTCGAGCCTTCAACTGTGTCTGGTATACAATATGGACTCAATAAATATTTGGTGAAGGAAGGAATGAGTGACTCTATTATTCATTTCTAGAAATTTGATTTGGCCCTTTCTTTGAATCTGCCTGTTCTTACTTAATAACGTCCTGTCGCTTTTAATTTTTAGGGATGAATAACATGTGCTCTGAAACTAGACTGCTTGGGTCCCAATCGGAGCTATGCTACTCCAACAGCTGTGTGACCAGGGGCAAATTCTTAACTTCTCATCTGTAAAAGGGAGAAAGGCGTAGAACCTTCTTCACAGGGATTTTGTGAAGATTCAATGAATTAATATTCTCTGAGGCCATTTGAACAGTGTCATGTAAGTGTTAGCTATCTTTATTATTATCATCTTCATCATTTAAAGTCTACTTATTGTATATAGTCTCTTTCAGCTTTTCTATTATTTTGACTTTTAAGGAGATGCCAAAGCTGCGTATGCAAACTCTCTAGTGATAAGGCCGAATCAGCCACAGACCACCAGGAACAAGTCTGCAGTTTGACCAAAGGAGAGTTATTGACTCCATGCAGCAAGGGAGGGCACTGGGGGCAGGGAGAGGGGACTCTGGAGTGTCGCTCCACAAGAGGGAGGAGGGAGCATCTTTTGTAAGATTCAGGTCCCCCTGAAGGATTCCGAGCTTTCTAAGGGAGGTGGGCATCAAATCTGGGTTGTTGCAATTACTAAGGGGGTATTAGGAGAAGTGGAGATTGACTAGGGATGGGGTGCTGTCGTGAGATGAAAGTGGCTTACAGTAGGGTACCCCAGCAACAGAAGGGCATGGCAAAGTGATCCGGGGGTTGGTAGGAAAGCAGTAGTCACTCAAAGATGGGGTCCTTCTGGCATTTCACATTTGCTGCCTGACCTTGGGAGAAGCTATGCCTCCTGCTAACTTTGCCGCTGGCTTTTTGGTGTCTGTCCTCTCAGCCTGATTTGACAGGTCTGTCTTTTTTTTTTTCATTCCAAGCTGATTTTCACTCTTTACATCCCAGACAGCATTTTACTCTTTCACCAGCCTGCAGGATATTTGTAATTTTTTATTGTGAACTTATCTTCAGCAGGGGTTGTTTCTTCCTGTGGGAGTCCCTGAAGCTCTGGATACTGACATTATCAGATAAGCAGATTCTGCCAGAATGCCAAGTGTCTGAAGGGCCCTACGGCAGTTTTTATGTCAAATTTTCATCTTGGAATTTGCACCACTAAGTAGCTTAATTTAGACCTCCTCTCCTGCACGTGGCATAGGTCTCAGGTCTAGATATCCCATGGGTGATGTTTTGCGGTGCACCTAAGATCTTAGAGAAATGGGGAGCTTCCTGGCCAACTTCCCAGGACCCGTGTGCAGTTTTTCTATCCCCATTTCAGAAGGAAGAGTTCTTCAAGGTTTAGATTTTATGCAGAGAGTGCAATCACAGCTCACCTTCTTGCCCCTCACGGGCATTAGCGCTTGGCACTAACTCCACAAATTCTTGTGGGCTGCTGTGACATCAGCTCACCTTGCGGCTCTGCCTTGGAGGGCTCTCTTTATTCCTAGCATTTGGGCATTTCTCTTCACTTTTTTCAAGCTTGGTTATTTAAATATATATTTGGGCTAAATATATATTTGGATTGTATTTTATTCAGCATCTTCTATGTATTTGTGATAGAACTGGCCCACTTCCCCATTAACACGGCTCTCTCAGTCCTGATGCTAGGACGTCAATGGTCGTGTGGGGTCATATCTGGCTTTAACTCCCAGAGTCTGTGCTTGTTTTTTGTATGACTTTGGTAAACTCTCTAAGCCTCCATTTCTTATCTGTAAAATGGGAATAATAATAAGACATGCCTATTAAATGAGGTAGTAGACACAAAATATAAATGTAAGAACTCAATAGATACCACTATTGCTATTATTATCAATATAGGAAATTAAAAAGTACAAAAGGACAAGAAAGAAAATGATGGGTGCCTTTTGGTGGCAAGACCTACCTCCTAAAACCAAGAAGTCCTTCTCCATCCATTTTGACATATTCTGCCTGTGAATATGGAATCCTTACCCATTTTATTACCAAAAAGCCTTTGGTTTTCTCAAGATGCTCTGCAAGATGCCTTCCTCTAGGTACTCAACCCAGGACACGGCTTGTCTTTGAGAGCTCTGACCAGCTACCTCTCTGTCCTGTGTTTTATAACTTGCTGTGCCCGTGGGTTAGTGGCTTTCTGCTCCCTCTTCAGTGGAAGAAAAACTTCCTTTTCAAGGTCTTCAGAAACAGAACTCCCCCAACCCCAACACAAGTGCGTGCTCACACACACACACACACACACACATACACAAACACACACACTCTCCCCAATTAGGCAGAGACACCAAAGTCATAGCACTTCTTTTGCAAAACCATTAAATTAAAGCTAGGATTAACTTCAGCAGTCCAGTGTCATGCGGGTTAGATGTATGTTTAAATTTCCTTACACATTCTGATTTTGAAAATCTGACATCTTCTCTAAATAGTTGCCCCTATCTTTCAACTCTTGCTTTCTCCAGTAAAGATAAATGAGTTGTCTCCACACATGCTAAGTTTCTACCCCAGGGAGGAGCGGTAACTGTTTTGTGTATATAATATATCTTATACCTCAACAATGCTGAATTCATGTGTTTTGAAGATGAAATGAGAAAACATCTATGAAAGTATTGTTTGCCTCTCGGTAGGCTCACAACAGATAGGTGTTGTGAATTGGACATATCTCTAGCTTCTACATGCTGATGGCATCTAAGGTAGATTTTTTTTTTCTGAAATGCAAATTATAATTCTCTAATGCATTTGTTTTCAAAGGCTGTCAAATGTATATATAAATTACTATAAATATATTTTATTATATTATTATTATATATACTTATATATAATATATAAATTATATAATATATAAATTGTTATATGTATTACAATTATGTATATGGATATGTAATTGGCCCGCAGTCTGTGAGTCTGTGTTTCTTTTTGTCAGATGAGACACTGTGGCCTCCAGGCAGCCAGGAGTGATGTATACTCTATAGTCTGAGACTTCCTCCACCAGAGGGCCTTATGCTCTGCACGGCTTTTCCTTATACACATGACGATGTCCTTTGCTGGCCCTGGTGTGTGAGCGTGAACCTCCAGGGGCCTTGGGGAAAATGAAGTTGTTTCCCCTCCCTCCTCCCACGTCAAATATTACAGACAGGCTCACCCAGCTCCACTCCAGCTCCCTTGTAAAATGCCTTACCAAACGCTTCAGAGAAAAAAAGAAAGACTGCCTATTTCCTAGACTCTTTGATGGCTGGAGTTCGGAGTCTATCAAGGAAACACACCTGGGGATTTGGAAGGCAAGAATAAGGTGGAGGCCATGCTTATGCTGTTTTCTGTCATTTCTGCCAGCATGTGTGCACGTAGAGATGGTTTGCGTTCTTCTGTGACAGCAGTGGCAGGAGTCCCAGTGTCTGGCTCTCAGCTTTGTGGGTGTCAGGAGCAAGGCGGTCCTAGAGCTTCCTGATTCCCCAACTTCCTAGCACTGACAGAAGTAATCTCTCCCCTCATGGGTCGTTTCTACCATCTTGTTCTGGGGAGTCATTCCTGGAGGCTCCTCCTAGGACTTTTCCTACAACCCTTCAAACAATTTTCTAAGCATCCAGTTCTCTTATTAAAGAGTCATTTAAACTAGCCAAAGTGGTTTCTGTTATTTGCAGATGAACCCTAACTGATATACTCTACAAATGCCCCTACCTCTCATACCCATTCCCTCAACCAAAGGTGGTGGGTATAATTCCAGCTGGAAAATGTACTCCATTTGTTTGAGCCTTTGAATCCTATGAAGGCTTACCAAACCCGGGAATATGTAACCCGTTGTGGGATATGCTCAACTAATTATGGCTCAGAACAATACATTTAGAAGATTTTTCCTGGTAAGAGATTTTGGATGTGTGGAGAACAACAAAGAAAGGAAGGGAGAGAGAGAGAGCAAGGGAGGGAGGGAGGAAGGAAGGAAGACTATAGGTACGCAGGTTACCTTTGGAGAGGGGTTGCCACTAAGAGGGAGAACCAGATGCTGAGCCAGAATATTAATTTTGGCACTGTCACACTACTACCCCACAGCTTCCTCTGATGGTGATGGGTTTGGTTTTGGGGCAGACTGTGACCATCAGGAAAAGCAAGTAACAGAGAAAGTGGCTGGAGACGTCACCCATCTCAACCGCCTGCCTTGCCTGGGTCTGCATTCATGATGCAAATTTTCCAAAATGCTCTGTTTAGCAAATAAAGAGTTGGTTGTGGGATCTAAAAAAGAAATCCCTGAGACTATGTTTGTACCCATCCCAAGTACTCTTTCAGGAGAAGATTTTTTTTTTTTAATTTAAAAGTAAAATGTAGTTATTTTTATTTAAGACAGTTCCCTATCTTGAACACATTTACATTTTTTCTTCCCCCCACTTACAGCCTATTTCCTGAAAAATGTTGAGAAGATTTAAGTGTCTAATATTTTCCAAGGCCATCTCATGATTCATCAGTTTATTGTTTGTTAAAATATCAGCCTCAAGAAATTGGCTTAAATGGGAATGTTCATCTGGATTTTCTCTTCTGATTTACTTCATGGATGACACGAGAATGAATTAAAAGATTAAAAAGTCAACATTGTGCTGAGTCCCTTGAATAACAAAGAGGCCCTGTAAGAACCAAGTGAGGCTGCAACAGACACGCCTCATCCTGTGATATAGAATCACATATTAATAGAATTTGTAACCAGAAGGGGCCTTAGACCTGTCGCCTTGTTTCACAGGGGAAGAAGTGGGGCCCTACAGAAGGGCAATGACTAACCCGAGGTCACACCCTTAGCCAATGGCAGAGCTGGGACTAGAATTCAGGTCTCCTGAGATTCACCTCCAGTGTTCTCTCTCCTGCCTTCCTTATTTTCAAATGCACCCTTTCTGATCACTCTTCCCTTTCCTGCTTTCCAGCTGTTTCAACTTCCTAGGAGTCACACACGTTTCTGAGTGTCCCTACTTATGAGATATCAGAGGTCATTTAAATAGCTGAGAATTTCATTCTCTCCTAGAGTTCAATAGAAGTCAGGACCCCCCCATTCCCATTGTGCAGATGAGGAAGATAAAGTTCAGAGACAGAGTTGACTTGCCCGCAGCCACACCGCTAAGGTTCCAACTCAGGCATCCTAACACCCAAGCCAACGTCCTTCCCAGGACATTACAATCTGTGGTCTGGTACACTACTTGAATGCACCCTGCTTGTGTTTTAAGAAGTATTTAGTAAGCAAAATGTGGTCTAATTAAAGGCCATCCAAGGAGGATTAATGAAGTACAAAAAGGATGTCATTAAAAGGAGCTGTCCTCTAAAAGGTAAGCCGATGGCAGTTACCTTCCCAAAGTGAACATTAGAAAGCAGTTCCTGTGTGATTTTCCAATCATTTAACTTCAAGATTTCCATCTATAGAGTACGCGTGGGTCTGGATGTCTTTTATGATGGCCTGAGTGAAGGCTGACGAGCAGAAGGCCGCTGAAGGTCAGCAACCATGAGCTAACACCTTTCCTCGTGTACAATTGCTTCAATTCGGAAAGTAATATAAGAACATCACAGATCTTTAGAAGATTTGGGAAAGGAAAAAATAGCCCATAATTGTACTGTCAATCGCGTTATTATCATTGAGCATATTTCCTTTCTGTCTTTTTTCTAGAAGTGTTCTTACATAGTTTCAAGTGGTCTTCCTCTCGCTTCTGCAGCGTACTTACAAGCTTCAACCCTGCTTTCTCCTGTGGCATTATATCATAAATATTGTTTATGTAGTTCCTGGTCCTCATGAGCATCCTCTTTAATGGCTGCAAAACCTTCCACCTCCTGAGGGTCCCATAAAGTATCGCGATCTTCTGCAAGATCTGTGAACGTTAGTCCAGGCAACATGAAACATTATTCCACATTCGAAGACAGCAATGGCATTTCTTTGAATTTCAAAAAGTAAAAAGTAGCTCAACTAGTTATCTAAAACACTTCTCTTTTAAGGCTGAGTGGCGAGTGGGTGTGCGAGTGAGCATGTGTCAAATGAGTGTGCACAGCGCGGAGACTGTGAACCAGTCTCTCAACCCTTACCACACTCAACACAACACCGTGGGCACTAACACCTAAGGACCCTATCTGACGGTTGTAAATTATCTTTATTCCTTACTGCATCAATCAGTCTCCACTCATAATGGATTATGGGCTAACATCAGAAAGAATAAAGAATACTGTTAATAAAACATAATAAATTAATGAGAAGCATTAAAATTATAATTCTGTACTGATACATTCTACAACATGGATGAACTTTGAAAACACGACATTAATGACAGAGGCCAGGCACAAAAGGCCACATATTGGATGATTCCATTGATACGAGATATTCAGAATAAGCAGAGGCATAGAGACAGAAAGCGGGTTAGGGCTTTCCCCCTGGGAGAGGGGGGAACGGAGAGTGACTGATTCATGGTTATGGGTTTCCTTTGGGGTGCGGAAAATGTCTGGAACTAGACAGTGGGGATGGTTGCACAACATTGTGAATGCATCAGATTTCATTAATGGTAAATGTATGTTATGTGTATTTTACCACAAAAATTATAATTTTGAAATTTTTCCTTGAGATAGTCCTTACCAGATATGTTAAGCTGTGTTTATTTTATAATTTTAGTAACATGAATTCAAACATCAAAACATGTTTGATACTTTAAAATCTTTTTTAAAAGTGGGGAGGGAGAAGCAATTCATTTACTGGAAATAATGATTATCCGCACCCAAATTCCATTCCCAAATGTATTTGTAGAGAAGTATTTGCAAATGACAGTCTGAAATCTCTCTCATCTCTTCATTTGGAAACAAAATATAAAAATTGTGAAAATAAAACAGTTGATATTTTAAGTCAAAATGCAAATGTTTTAAACATTAGGCAATGAAAACAATTTTTGCCCATTTTAAGGCCGTAGCATATAATTTCTTTCAATCTATATTAAATATAGATTTTGTCCCTAAACTAAATGTAATAAACAATTCCACTTCAAAATGTATATCACAAGCCATGCTTTTTTATGTAATTATTTTAAAGTATGTGTCACATTTTAATAGGAAGCTAACTTTTGTCTTAATAACATGACTATTAATTAATTTTGTATTAAAATAATCTTTATTATACAATTTTACAAATTTTTTTTTTTTTTAAGATTTTATTTTTTCCTTTTTCTCCCCAAAGCCCCCCGGTACATAGTTGTATATTCTTCGTTGTGGGTCCTTCTAGTTGTGGCATGTGGGACGCTGCCTCAGCGTGGTCTGATGAGCAGTGTCATGTCCGCGCCCAGGATTCGAACTAACGAAACACTGGGCCGCCTGCAGCGGCGCGCGCGAACTTAACCGCTCGGCCACGGGGCCAGCCCCTTTATTATACAACTTTAATACTATTTTATTAAAAATAAAATTTTACAAAAAATTTTAAAATGTATATCAATGAGCTAATATTTATAAATGCAATATTTTTAATATTTTTGTAGTGTTCAGAACGTCTGGCACATACTAAGCATTATATGTGTTTGTTAAATAAACATAATGCAAAAGTTACAAAATGATTTTTTAAAATACTATGAATTTTATGAGATTATATATAAATTGGCAAAGGAGACTTGCATAGTAAAAAAAAAACTACATCTATATATACATATATAGGGAAAGGCAGATTTATGTAACAACTCCCCCATGGTTGGCTATTTGGGTTACTGTGAATGTCTTGCTTTTATAAAGATTACTATGATGAACGTTTTTCAACCATAAAGATGGTTTGGTAGTTTGTTATTTTCTTGAGGTATAGTCACAGACTTAGGGTTATTGGTCCAAATGTTAGGATGACATGTACTATGTTTGTGTCATCATTGCTAATCTTATCTGTGTGGCGCTTAGTATAAGGAAAAATATAACGTTCCAACTCACACAGGTTCTTGTAGGAATCTTATCTTTTTTGATCTTCATGACAACTCTGTAGAGTGGGAGGTATTATCATTCCTATTTTCTAGATGAATAAACTGAGACTTGAAGAGGTGAATCATTGTGACCTGATATCTAGGAGGGCATACTGAGTTTCAACTGCAGGGGCACCAAGCAAGAAAGACTGTCTTGTGTGGTAAATTTCCTTCTCTTGGCAGAAGGGGTGGGGATGGGGGCGGTGAGGAGGAGTCAACTTATTGTTGTATCTACAAGGGAGCTGGAGAGGGCTTATATCATGGCTTATTATATTATAACTGACAATCTTCCAGCTAAAGATTGGAAAAATGGAAAATGGGTTGGAGAGGGGATCAAGGGAGATGGGTAGGGTTACATGGTACATTAGTTTCCTAGGGCTGTTGTAGCAAATTATCACAAACTGGATGGCTTGAAACAACAGAAATTTATTCTCTCACTGTTTTGGAGGCTGGAAGTCTGAAATCAAGATGTCGGCAGGGCCATGCTCCCTCTAAAGGCTCTAGGGGAGGAATCCTTCCTTGCCTCTTCTAGTTTCTGGTGGTGGCTGGCCATCTTTGGTATTCCTTGGCTTGTAGATACATCACTCTAATATTGGCCTCTGTTTTCACATGGCTTTCTCTTTATGTTTGTATCTTCATATGCAAATTTCTCTCTTTTTATAAGGACACCAGTCATATTAGATTTAGGGTCCACTCTAATTCAGTATGGCCTTATCTTATCTTGACTACATCTGCAAAGACCATATTTCCAGATAAGGTGATATTCATAGGTTTGGGTGAACGTGAATTTGGGGGCGACACTATGCAATCCCGTGTACTTGGGTGAGAGGAGGCTGGTAGTTCTGTTCCTCGCCACTTTGTCACTTTAACCATGCAATGGTTAGCAGAGGAATCTGCCCCCAAACAGTGAGGGGAGACCCTTGGACACAAGAGGCAAGGCAGCATCTTGGGAGGCTACCGATACCCGGAAACAGAGAGCCTCCCACACTCAGAAGGCCAGATACAGGCCCATCCCCATCTTCCTCCCCAACAGCTGCTGGAAGCAGGCTTCAATAAACACCTCCCACAGTCAGCACAACAGAGAATCTCAAAGGAAAAGATGTACACAGAGCCAAGAATTACTAATACATCATAAATAGAAGCACACAATGCAACACATGACTAATAGCCAAGACCCAGTTAATAGAACTCACAGAAGTCGATTTTAAGAGAGATATAATTAAAATCTTCACAGGGATAAGAGAGAGAACTGATCCATGAGACAAAAAGGAAGTTATAAAAAAGAACCAGGTAGACCTCTTGGAAAAGAAAAGCATTCAGAAGAAAGAGAAATGGTAGAATGAATACAGATGAAGAGCTATATAGTGAGCTGGAAACAATAGCTGGGGGATTATCCCAGAATGTAGTACGTGAGGACAGAAAAAGTATGAAAGAAATGTTTAGAAACACAGAGAATAGAACCAGAGGCTCCCAAACCTATTTAAATATGTTCCAGAAGAAAATAAAAACCAGAAAAGATGAAAGGGAAAAAAATCTCAAAATATAATAAAAGAAAAATGTCCAGAGTTGAATAAAGACACACATCTTCAGGTTGTGAACTGAGTAGGATGAATAGCAAATGACTACACCTAAAAAGGAAGAAAGGAAGGAAAGAAGGAAGGAAGGGAAGAAGGGATGGAGGGAGGAAGGGAGAGAGGAAGGAAGAAATGACTACACCTAGATACACAGAGTGAAATTTCAGAACAATGGATATAAGGAGAATTCCTAAAAGCATGCAAAGATTTTATTAAACATTCCTACAAAGACTGATATCAGAATTCTTAATGGAAATATGTTGGATCCAAGAAGACAACAGAATTATATCTTCAACTTTTGAGAGAAAAATGGTTACAAATCTAGAATTCATGGTGTAACAGAGCAATTACTCAAGTGTGAATGCAAAACAGATACATTTAGAGATATTTAAGGATTTAGAAAATTTACCACCTACAAAGAATTAATAGAGGATGTACTTACCTAGAAAAATGAAAAAGAAAGTAATCCCAGAGAGATACATGAAGTGTCTTATTAAAGAAATCAGTGAAACATAGTAAAATCCATGTAAATTAGGGTAAACTCTAGGAGAAATAGCAGATACAAATTCCAAATTTTAAGAAGGATAAAATAGGACAAAGTTCAATCAATCTTACAAAAGACAAAAGGAAACAACAAAAACCCAGGATAAGTAGAAAAGGCAAAATAAGATGGGAGTTCAGATGTATCAATGTCACATTGAATGTGATTGGGTTATGTTCACGGATGAAAAGAAAATCTCATATTAGGTTTTTAAAAATCTAGCTATCATAAGAGACACATGTAAAATAAAATCACCTACGAAGGTTGAAAATAAAGTGATGGAAAAAGATATTCCAAGAAAAGATGAATAAAAGGAAATTATATGTGATTATACTTGAAAGCAAATAAAATAGAATTCAAGGAAGGCCTAGAAAATGGATCTACCTGGCAGTAGTGACACACCTGGTACCTAAATAGTGATGTGTAAACATCATTTCCCACTAAAAGGAATCAGGGTTCACTTGACAAAGAGCTGGTTCCAGGTCCGGGGCAGGAAATGTACCAGATGAGCCTGGAACAAGTTGTCAAATCATAGGCAAGAAAGCAAGACCACAGAGAGTGTCAAACCACTTATGAACCGGCTCGAAGAGGTGCCTCCTGGCTGAACACGTGACACGTTTGCATTAACAAAAATTATAACTGCACTGGATTAAAAAACTTCAAACATATTTAAGTTTATGAGTATGAGATAATTTTTTAAAATCCTTATTGGCTACTTTTTACAAGAAATGGGGGACAGAAAAACACGTTCAACAACACCGTAGGGCTATAATCGGTAAAATCCAGTTTAGGAAATTCTATAGGACAAACGGTTCGGTTCCTTCAATAAATAAATTCCAGGGAAAAAAGAAAGGGGGTGTGTGTGTGGGACCTATAGATTAAAAGAGACCTAAAAAACATACCATCCAATTGCATGTTTGGACCTTAACTGGAACTTGATACAAACACACTGTTAAAATATTTATGAGACGTGCAGGGAAATTTGAGCACTGACTGGATATTTAATGATATTACTGTGGTAATGTTTAAAAAAGAGTTCTTATACTTCAGAGATAGATGCAGAAATATTTATAGATGAAATACGACGTCAGGGATGTGCTTCGAAGTGATGATTGCTATGAGTTGGTCATTTTTGGCTATGAGTTAGTAATTGGGAGCTCATAATATTATTTTCTGTATTTTCATAAATTTTTAAAAAGTTAGGGAAAAAAGACACTAGGCCTAAGAAGTTTTATGGGTGAGTACTACTAAACTTTCCAAACAGAGGTAATTTCTACGTTATATACATTATTCTAGTGTTGGAAAGACATCCAACTTGTTTCGTAAGACCAATAAAGCATCGATGCCGAAACTGAATAAGATCAACTTCACTTGGAACATAGATGAAAAATCCTATTTAAATTTCAGTAAGTCAAATACAACAGTATATCAAGGGAATCATCATGACAAAGGGAGGGTAATTACAGAAGTCTAAGAATCTAATTTTAACTTAGGAAGTTTATATAATTCACTATGTTTACAGATTAGAGCATCTGATTCTATCAATAAATGCTGAAAAATAATTGATAACATTTAACATCCATTAATGATTAAAAAAAACTCTAGGCAGCTGGCTACAGAAGGCAAAGGTCTTCTCTAGCCGTAGAAGGGAAAGGACCTACAGAAAACCTTCAACTATCATGATACTTAGAGGCGATTTTAGAGGTAATGCTATTAAATCAAGAACAAGACAAGGATGCCTGCTTTCACACTACAATACAGCGTTAAACTGGGAGATGTAGTCAATGCCATAAAACAAGAAAAATGAATAAGAAATCTATAAATGAGGATGTTTTCATCTACAAATAACAGAAAATCTAATTTGAAATAGCTTATACAATAAATAAATTTTATCTCATATAATAAGAAATCCTGAGGTAGGAAGTCTCCAGAGTTGGTTAGTTCAGCGGTTCATTGACATCATTAAGGACCCAGGTTCTTTCTACTTTTAACTCTACCACACCCAGGTGGTCAGATTTGCAAGTCTCTCAAGCTTGCCCCTCTCCAGGCAACAAGATGGCTCCCATCCTACCAAGCATCCTACGTAAACCTGTGATGCAGAAGTGATGTTTGTCCCTGTTTGTCTCTTCAAAAGTGAGGAAATGTGGGGGCCGGCCCTGTGGCCAAGTGGTTGAGTTCCCACGCTCCTCTTCAGTGGCCCAGGGTTTTGCCAGTTGGGATCCTGGGTGCGGACATGGCACCGTTCATCAGGCCATGCTGGGGCGGCATCCCACATGGCACAACCAGAGGCACTCACAGCTAGAATATACAACTATGTACGGGGGGCTCTGAGGAGAAGAAGAAGGAGAAAAAAAGAGTGAGTAAATGTTTCCCAGAACCACTCCAGGATATTTCATCACATCTCATTGGTCAGAACTAGGTCATATGTCCACCCCAGGTCTGTAGAACAGAGCTCCCAGTCTGCCCAGGATGGACATGTGGTAGGAGAAAGAAAGAAAACCTTAGTGGTTAGACCACTGAGATTGTGGTGTGTTTGCTACTGCCATATAAGCAAGCCTATCCTGATTCAATCAACAGAACCTAAAATTAATCCACATCTTTATCCTCCTGAACAATGAATCCAGTCTCTCCCCTTCCTACAGCAACGCTGCCACACTCCTGCTTTCTCTCTGTAGTCAAAGTTTTATTAGTTTCTTATGAACACTTGCAATATTTCTTTACGCAGATACAAGCAAATAAGAATATATATATTTTACCCTCTTTTTTGCATAAAATGCAGAAAATTATATATTGCTATTCTGTACCTTCCTTTTGTTACTTAAAATAGATTCTGAAGATCTTGCCATATCAGTACATTAAAACCTTCCTAATTTTTTTTACAGCTGTATTGTGTTCCATTGTGTGCATAAAGCAGAGTTTATTTAACCATTTCCTTGTTAATGGGCACTTGATTGGTTCTGATCTTTTTCTAGATAGTAGGTAATGATGCAATGATGAATTACCCTATACATACATCATTTTGTCAGTGTGCACGAGAACATGTAAAATCTCCAGAAGTGGAAATGTCAGGTCAAAGGGTAAATGCATTGTAAATTTGGAAACTGTTGCCAGTTGCCTTCTACTAGAGTTGTGTTTTTTTCACTCTCACAGGCAATGTATGAGATTACCTGATTCCCCATAGTCTTGCTGGCAGAAACCACTGTTCAAGTTTTGGGTTTTTCCTAATTTAATAGTTATCTCAGTTAAGTTTCAATTTGCATTTTTCTTGTTATGAGTTAAAGGAAGTTTACTTTCCTTTTATATGCATAAGGGTTATTTGTGTATCTTTTTCTGTGAACTTCGTGGTCATGTACTTTGCTCAGTTTCTTTAAAAGTAGCAATCTTTATTGTACTTTTAGTGTCGATTTATTGTAATTCTTTATGTATTTGGATAATTAGTGCTTTGTCTGTGATGTAAGTTGCAAATGTATTTTCCCAGTTTGTCATTTGTCTTTCAACACTGCTTATGGCATATTTTTCCATACACTTAAACATTTTTTTTATATAGTCAAAATTACTAGTCTTTGGGTGTCTTCTGTATTTGAGTCATAAAGAAATTCACACATGTTTTCTTCTGTAGTTTTATAGTTTCATTTGTTAATATCAAGATTTTAAAGATATTTGCCTTTTTCCTGGTACCTGATGAGAGGTATCAATTCAATTTTATTTTTTCCAGTTGACTACCCAGTTGTCTCAATAATGTTTATTTAAAATTCCTCCTTGCCATTCTGATTTGACCCACCACCTTTCCATATACTAAATTTTTGGATGTATTTGGCTCTATTTCTGTACTTTGTATTCTCCTCCTCTAGCCTGTCTGGTCAAGCGCCAGTATCACACTGTTTTAACTAGGGAGTCATTTTAGTATCTACTGGGGATAACTCCACCACGTTGCTCTTCATTCTCAAAGTTCTTCTGGTTACTCTTACTTAATTACTTTTTTGAAGGAATTTAGAAACAGCTTATCTATTTCCTGGGAAAATCTATCAGTAATTTTATTAAGATCAGGTTGAATTTGTAAATTGACACAGAGAGGTCACACTTTTTGGCATGTTGAATTTTTCTACCAAAAAGCATGGTATGTATTTTCATTGTTCAATTCTTCTTTTGTGTCTCACAGAAGTGTTTTGAAATTTTCCTCATAAAGATGTATATTTCTTGTTTATTCCTAAGTATTTTATCTATTTGTTGTTGTTTTTGCTATTGCAGATGTGGTCTTCTTATCCATTGTATATTTAACTGGTATTTTTTTATATGAGAAAGTTATTTATATTATTAATTTTATACTCTGCAATTTACTGAATTCCTCTTAGTATTCATAGTAACTTTTCAGTCGATTCTCTTAAATATAAATCATATCATTTAAAAATAGTGACAATTTTACCATCTCTTTTACAATTCTTATACTTTCTCTTGCCTAATTGAATTTGTTACTATCTTCTGGACAATATTAAATAGCAGTGGTGAGAGGGCATCTTTGTCCTGTTTCTTACTCTAACATGAGTTCTTCCAGTGTTCTCCACTGACTTTGAGTCTAGTTTCTGGACTAATAAATCATGTCAGGGAAGTCAGAATCTATTTATATTTTGTGGGGTGTTTTTAAAATCAAGAATGGAGTTTTACTTTTTTCCAAATCCTTATTAGTATCAGTTGAGATGACCATGTAATTTTTCTCCTCAGAAATATTAATATAGATAGAATCCTAATATTGAATTGTCTTTTCACTCATGGAATAAACATCACTTGATTATTATTTTTAATGTACCCCTTGATTCTGCCTGGTAATATTTTATTGATGTTTTTACATTGATACTTACGCGTGAGATTGGTCTGTAGTTTTCTTTCTTTGTGCAATCTTTGTCAGGTTTTAGTATTAATGTTATGTTTGCCCTGGAACCATTTAAAAATAAGTGATCTGAAATTGAGGTTTCTCAGAAAACGTGGGCCATGTAAATTTAGGCCACACAGCAGTGTGAAGGCTAGCTGTGGTTCTGTATTTTTAGAGGATATTTTTATTTTCCCACCCACCCCACCAAGATTGAAGCAGGTAAGTTTTCTTACTGTGCTTTTCTAGTGGGCTGAAATTTTCTAGCTTGTTTTTTGGTATTTCAGTTCTGTGCATGGGTCTCTTATCCATCTCTCCCACTTTGGAAGGACTTCCATGCTCTAGACCTTGTGAGGGCGTCAAAAAGGAAACTCAAGGTCATAAAAGATGACTATTAGGCACCTGGCATTCTACCTGGATTTCTCCTTTCACTCATTTGGCCTAGGGAACTTTTTGTAATTTCCTTGCTAACTTATTTTTCAAAATTGAAACCAGATCTATTTGTCTAGCATTTTTACTTGTCTTGCAGTGAGAAGCTGTTCAGAGATCTGGTCTATTGTACTGCCGGAAGGAAGTAGACCTTAGGACTTGCCGTATCAAACATCAAAATATTTTATAATACTACAGCAATTAAAATTGTGCAGTTTTGGCATAGAAACAGATAAATATATTAATGGGGCAGAATGGAGACTATAGAAATAAATCTGTCCATATATGAAAACTTAGTGTATAATATGTGTCATTTCAAATTCAAAAGAGTTGGAATAATTGGGGAGAAAAACAAAGCTACACTCCTACCATAACCATTCTCAAAATTAAATTCCAGATAGACTAAAGGGCTAAACTTAAAAAAAAAAACAAAAAAACCCCAAAGCTATGAAAGTATTAGATGAAAATACAGACAAATATATATAACTACTGAGAAAGAAAGATCCTCCAAATCAAACACACATAGATGCGTGCATGCACACACACACAATCATACAGGAAAATATAGGCAAATATTTATAACCCATGGAGTATGGAAAATTCTCTAAAGCAAGACATGCTCACACCCCAACACACAAAAGGCTTTACAGGTAAGATGGATAAATTTGATTACCTCAAAATAAAAACTTTATTCTTATAAAACACACCAAAACCAAAGTGAAAGAAAAAACAAGAGGCTAGAAGACAAGATTTGTATTATATATAAGTAACAAAAAGTTAATATGGAAAAATGTTAGACAGCTAACAAGAGAAAAAAATCAATTCAGTAGAAAAATTGTCAAAGGCTATAAAGAGGCAAAACAAGGGGCCAATAAAGATATTAAAAACGATCTCCCTCTTACAATTAATCAGGACATGCAAATCTTAACAGCAATGAAATACTATGTCTTAACTGTGAGGTAGACAAGAATTTTATATTGATTATATCAAGTTCAGGCAAATATGTAGGAAAATAGATCTTATATACTCAGTTGTTGGGAATTTATATTGATATAATATTTTTGGAAGATAATCTAGTGATACCAAAATTTTAAAAATTCAAAACTGAATTGCCTTTTATGTAAAATGCTGCTTATACAGCATAAGCTAGAAGAACATTTGCATATATGATCAAGAGGTCTCTAATAAGCAAAATTTAAAAACTAACTGTTCATCAATGGTGAAATGGTTAAATAATATATGGATTATACATGTACACAAGGAGACATGTACAATAATGTTTATCGCATCACTGTTTGTAATAGCAAATAGCCAAAAACAACCTAAATGAGAAGCATGGGAGAGTGGATAGATAGGATGTGGTCTAGGCATATGATAGAGTACTCCACAGCAGTTAAAAGGAATAAACAAACATAGTTATCAATGTGGATAAATCTCAAACATAATTTACACAATAAAAGCAAGTTGTAGAGACATACAACATGACACCATTTTTGTAAAAAAATTTTAAGCTTACAAAATAATGAGATATGTTATGTAAGAAAAATATGGCAGGTGAATTGGAAAGATACACATTAGCTATATAGGAGTAGATGCCTATAGTGAAGGAGGAAGAGGAGGTATAAATGCATAAAACCCAAAATGGCTATAACTGAGGGGCATGAAAATCAAATTATGTCAGTCCATTTGTACAACTGAGGTCAAACACAATTAGGAAAACAAAAAGCAAAAAAAATAAACAAAACTGTGATGCAACCAGACCAGTACTTAGGTGAGAGTTAAAAGGCGGCAGAAAATAATTAAGTTGAGCTATATATATATATATATATATTTTTTTTTTTTTTGAGGAAGATTAGTCCTGAGCTAACTGCTGCCAATCCTCCTCTTTTTTTTCTGCTGAGGAAGACTGGTCGTGAGCTAACATCCATGCCCATCTTCCTCTAGTTTATATGTGGGACGCCTACCACAGCATGGCTTGCCAAGCGGTGCCATGTCTGCACCCGGGATCTGAACCGGCGAACCCCAGGCTGCCGAAGTGGACCATGCGCACTTAACCATTGCGCCACCGGGCCGGCCACTGAGCTATATTTTTTTGACATGGAAAGATCTCTAAGACACATTGTTAAGTGAAAAAAAGCAAGTCAAGGAATCGTACATACAATGTTATGACATTTATGTAAAATAAAACCACAGAATAAAACTCTACTTACATCACACACACACGTATGCAAATGCATAGAGAAGGTTTTGGAAAAGATAACTATGAAAAAATACAGTGATGTGAGAAAATTTCCTACATTATTCACAAAAAGTTATAAATAGTACAGAATAAAAATAAAGGAGTATAGAAACTCCAAAAAAAAACCCAAAGAGCAGTAAGAAAGGGAATGTAACTCTAATGATCATTGCTTCTGCAATGAACAATATTTTCACAGTCACAAAAATGTAGAGTTTTCACTGATTTTTAGTTGTTCATAACCAACCTATAGATAAAGTGTAGAAGACAGTTATAACGTAAATGTTACTAACTTTGATAATACAAAAGTCAAGTATGGATGACAGAAGGTGCAAAGTGAGGCGCAGAATGGCTGAGTGGTCTGGTTGGGGAGCTAATATCTTAATTTTATAAACAGCATTAAAAGACGGTTGAGAAAATAAAAAATAAAGGTGTTAAAATGTTATTTACTGTTATAAAGGTAACCAATAGAAGAGCTGAAAGGGAAGGTGGAGGAGGTGTTGAAAAATGAGTTGATGTTTTCATCTATCATATGACGGATTAAATAGATAAAGTTTAATATTGATAAACCAAGAAATGGCAATGGAAGCATATCTTGGAATATGGAAGTATATCAGTTAGGATATCTTTCTTCCAATAACAAAAATAAGGCTAATTCAATCTGGCTTGGATTATAAGGAAATGTGTTGGCTCTCATCACTAAACTGCCGGAGGTAGGGCAAGTTTAAAATGGATCCAATCCACTATCTCCAGCTATTTCCCTGTGCTTCTCTTGGCCTGCAACTTATTTATAGGTTGGTTTCATTCTCAGGTTGGTATTAAGATGGTTGGCATTCTAGGTCTTTCCACATTTCCAAGTCCTAGAAAAACTGATCTCGAGTCCCCAGAGGGAAAATAAAATTTGCCCTTTCCTTTTCTCATCTATGGGCCTTCTTACCTTTTTATATTCTGGCTGAAAATGAACCTATTTTCAGGAGGATTGATGGTGGGAACATCCATTCTTCATAGTAAGGAGAGATTTAGACCACTTCCATGGTAGAAAGTGAGCTGCTTGGAGGCAGGCCAGGAGAAGGGCCAGGCACTCGCCTGGGTTTGGGAAGTAGTTTCAAGTCGTTCTTGAGTGGTGAACCCTGTCAATTACCCCCAACCTCCAGTAGGTGTTATTGTCTCATTGCTCCTGGGGGAAATTGGCGAAGAGCTGGTGCACAGGCATGGGGCAAAGAGTTAGAAGGAAAAGTGAAACCTCTAATCCCAGGGCAGAGATGGTTAGCAATATCAGTCAGTGGAAGAGAATTGTGTATTAATGGTGAGCCACGAGGTGTGGACAGAAGAGGAGCTTCTCAAATACACTGAGGGATGTATGTGGTGATTTATAGCAAGTAGTCTGCTAGGGGCTTAAGTATAATTATTTTGGTATAAAAAGGATGAATGATCTAATTTAAATATGGGTTTCAAATAGATTGGATCTCAATCCAATTTCTTGATGCTCCTCTCTTTTCGGGAATATTTTCCCAGGAAAAATGTTCCTTTGTTCTACAGAAAAGTCATTTCCCTCTATGAATGAGTTTCCAGGACAGAATCTCTGACCTGGCCAGTGGAGGGAAGGCTCTCTATTTAAGACACGAATACATCCTTGTCCATTTAGCTATTGATTTTTTTTTTTTTTTTTGAGGAAGATTAGCCCTGAGCTAACATCTGCTGCCAATCCTCCTCTTTTTGCTAGGAAGACTGGCCCTGAGCTAACATCCATGCCCATCTTCCTCTACTTTATATGTGGGACGCCTACAACAGCATGACGTGCCAAGCGGTGCCATGTCCACACCCAGGATCCTGACTGGCGAACCCCAGGCCGCCAAAGTGGAACGTGTGAACTTAACTGCTGCGTCACTGGGCCAGCCCCTGATTTGTTGCTGTTGTTTTTTTTTTTTAAAAACTCTACCATTTGTGTGTCCTGTGTGTAGGTGTGCCTGTTCACGTTCAATTAAAAATGATAGCCAGTCAGAGATTGAACCTGTGGAATTCTTCCACGAGGCCTGCCCTTTCACCATGCGTTATTGGGCTTCTAATATACGATTCCAGATATTGGCAATGTTCTTCTAGGGGAACTATCTTTCTAGGGCAGTTGTGGGGCTGTAAATGTGGATATTCTGGTCAAACATGAAAGGGAATTTTAAAATGCTGTGCAAGAATGTCTGGGAATGCAATGGATTTCCTGATTCCTAAAGACCTGTGTGAATGGAATGGACTAAAACTTGTCCTTGGTGGTTTAGCTGTTCATCTACTTGAAAGAAGAGTGCAGAATGAGATACTGTTCCAAGGTCCTTTTCTAGTTCTGAGTTTTCACATATTTAAAATTTAAGAGCACAAATAAATTTTCAGCTTCCCATTTCATTTTTCCCCTAAGGTACATAAGTTTGACATAGAGCATAGAAATGGTAAATGGAAAGAAAAAATATAAACTTGAATTTAAATTTGTTTTTCCTTAAAATGACAAAGCCTATGATTTGCCACATATTCTACACAACACAATGGAGGAACAGAATTCTTCCTCCATTTATTCCTAAGAACTATTATATTTAGGAGAAAGGCACAGAGAAGACCGTCTCTTTCTAAATAAGATTTTATTCAAAGTTGGCAGATATTGATGGTCTAGGAAATAATAATGGGGCAAAAATCATTTGTTCTCCATTGTGGCTTCCATGGAAGGACCTTGAAAAACATTTAGAAATGGTGACCTCAATAATCCTGGCCACATTTGTGTGGGAGAACTGGCACACATGTGTGACAATGTTATAGACAACCAAAGGGCTGCAAAGGAAAGTTAAATAGTTTGCCAAAGGTCAATTTACAGAGCCCAAGGAATAGATGATCATTTTCTTATATGTTATTCAGAGACAGTGGCTTAATATGTTTCTCTTCCAAGAGTATGGGAACTGTGTCTTAAGACTTTGGAACAAGCATTTTCTTTAAAATGTAATTTATTTTACTTTCTCAGATTGTGAAAGTAGTACATGATCATTGTGGAAAATTTGGAAAATATAAGAGAGTAGGAAGATGGAAAAAAGTCACCATAACCCCATACTCTAAAAACAATATCCTTTCTTTCTTGAAACATCTGAATCACTTCTGATTCCTTGACTAAACTGTGACTGATAAATTGGATCACATGGTTCAAAATCAACTGTACACTTCTTCCTGCTGGATGACTGGGGACCGCATCATAGGTCACAGATGCTGATTAAGGAAGGTCCGTATTAGAAGGTCAAGTAAGTGAAAGATGCTGTTACGGAGAATTGTACAGGTATACAAAACGCCTTGTTTCTCTTTGCCTGAAATGGAGCAAAATTAACCAGAGGAAATTAAACCCACCCAAGACACCTTTCATACGGGCTCCTCTGGGTCATAGGGTAAACTTTCCTCATTCAACCTGTGACCTAATTAACAGCCTTCTTGTTTTTTCCATGATATTTCTTCCATTTCTTAAATAAGGACCTCATCTGTAAGGATAAAAACTTTATGTAGTAGAAACAATATCAACTTTTGAAATTGGAACATACGATCAATGGGCATGATTTTAAAAAGCGCAATTCTATTATTAATGAAGATGAGAACTATTAGGAGTCTGAAGGAAAATATTTTCAAAGTTTAGCAAATAGCCGTTTAGAATTTATCATGTACTGAATCAGGCACTGCTGGCGATACAATGATTAAAAAACTGATCTGCACTTAAGAAGCTGGACTTCTTATGAAGTGAACTTGACTGTATGGAACAACAATGGCTTAAACATAAAAGGGTTTATTCTTTTCCAGAAAAGAAGTCTAGAGGAAATGATCCAGGGATGAAATAGTGGTTCCACAAAGCCATTGGACACTGGGCTCCTTCTAGCTTTCTACTCCATTATCCCTGGCTGGTGGCTTCCATCCTGAAGGTCACCTCATGGTTCGAGATGGCTTTCTTAGCTCTAGCCATCCCCTTTTCATCTCAAGCAGTAGGAAGGTAAAAGGAGGAAAAGACAAAGGTTCGGCCTTTCACCTGGATCTATTCTCCTTAAGCAGTCTTCTTGTAAGTTCCACAAAACGTTTCTCTTTATATCTCATTGATCAGAATTTAGTTACGTGACCATACTTGGCCAAGGAGGCTGGAGAGGTTAATTTTGATGTGAGTTTATTGCCACCCGGAATAATTGAGCCTCTGTTACTAAAAAGCAGGGGAGAATGGATGTTGGGTGGCAACTTACAAATGTCTACCTTAAGAAATTAACATCTACCTGGGAAAATAACAACCTGTAGGCTTGAAAAGACATTTAATGGTATATTGGGAGGGCCAAGCAATAGTAGTTAATATCTGGAGGAGGAAAAGAAGGTGTCAGGGCAGTCTTGGAAAGCTTGTTGGAAGGACTAGGATTTGAAGTCTCCTTTGAGGACAAGAAGGATTCAATAGGCACAAAAGACTGGGGAGGGCATCCCGGCAGGAGGCGCTGGCCTGAGCAGAAGCCTAGAAGCTGGACAATGCGGATCAGCCTTGGGCAGGAGCAACAGTGACCAGATGTTAAGCTAGGATATAATGGAGTCCTTGGCTGGAAGGGAAGGAATACTGACTGATTTTAAAAAATTACCCAAGGCTAAAGTTACAAGACCACTTTGCCAGGATAAAATGTGAATACTGAATTTGTTTCCCTATTACTGGAATTGACACTCCTATATTCTCTACACGGTTTGCAGCAGCAGAAATGATCACATTATTTACTCCAATGAGTTATCCTAATTTTGGATTGTCCAAAATAGTGCAAAGAGTGTAACCAGTGAATATATGACAACAGTAATCAAAATAAATACGTGAGAAGCTTAAGACCACAGTCCAAGGCTATTATTCATTAGATGGGGAGGGCGGTGGAGGGGAGAAAAAGCCTACAAATGGAAGGTTCTGGGCCCCTTTCCTAAATATTAATTGTTTATTTCACAATTCTTCTGCGCTCTAAACAGACCTTAAACTGCCCCTTCTTAATATGTTCCCATAAAGGATTATAAACTAGAGAGGAGGTTGGTTTAAACAAAGTAATCAGAAAGTAAGCAATCTTCTTCTCTTTCTCTCTGGCTCGAAGCTTGTTTTGTCTGTTGGGGAACTTTTCTCTTCAGTGCACAGACCTCAAGGTCAAACAGAGGTCACTCTTCTGCTTTTTGAGGTATGGGTGCTTTCATCTTATTTGCTCATTTTTATTGCTGAGAAAAACCATCCATTTGCCCACATAAATGGGGCCTCCCCAACACAAAGACTTGAGAGTGGGCACTGGCAGGGGGGTTAATTCCATTCAATACAAAACATACAAGTTCAAATCTCATTAAATGTTGGACACTGCAGCAAGAATACAAACATTTCCAATTTAGAAAAGGAAGATAGAAATGTGACACAGAAGCATCCTAATCATTTGGTAGAATAAATCGTACCAACATGATACTAAAACTGTCAACTTGGTGGAAAAAAGGATAAAACTCCATTAATAATACAACAGCAATGCTTACTTTCTCACATGAGGAAAATTCCATTACAACCAATAGCCTGGGGCCTTCAAATTGCCTCTGTTCTAGACCAGTGGGATATTGTTATAAAGAACATATTGCTAGCAAGGATAGTTTGGATCTGAAGATGAAACCTAGAGGATGTCTTAGACAGAACCAGCGGAGATGGCATTGGTTGCATCCGGGGCCTCGTGTGAATAACCTCCTATTGTGCACATTTTAAAAGGTAGACCCTTCACATGGGCACACAGCTCGGTGAGCAGAATGCAGGTGGGAATTCAACTCCACTGGCCCCCTCAACCAGGGAACAACTGTACAACCTTTTGCAGAGTCCCTGGTTGCACAAGATTGTTCTTTTAAGGCCTATTTATAAGTTGACTCTGAAATATTTTTCCTTGAGTCTACCCCGGGAAAGGCCTTACTATATGCAGCCTTTTTAGTTATAAGGTCCTCTAGGATAGATTTTCCCATTTAAGGATTTGGACGAATGCTTTTCCCCCCCTTGTTTTGGATGCCCTTTTGATCCATCCCACAAGGGTCTTGGGAGCCCTGCCTTCCCAACAATGCCATGCTGGTGGTGCATCTGGCAAGGTGTGGGCCAAGGTCTGCAGAGGCCTTGCCTCTATAGCCAGGATTCTCAAATGACATGTGATCTCCAAGGGGGCTGTCTTAACTTGAGTTCCCCTAAAGGTAGACCTTAAGACGAACATTGGGATATAAATAGTTGCTTTCAGAGGTGGGTTGGGGAATTGAGACAAGGTAAGTGGAAATCCCATCAATGAAGGGCGCATCAAGGAGCGGGCTTCTGCTGGGGGCAGCTGGGGCCCAACCCCACCGGGGACCCTCTGAAAGACTGTAAAACACACCTCAGAATTGTTCTACCAAGGGTGAGGAAGCTGAGGTATTTATTCACCAATTCTGGACCTCACTGATGGCGATTGCTCCTGGGAGTGTGGGCTGACGTGGTCCTGGGGCCAGAGGAGGCTCAGAGGCAGCAGAATCTTTTTAGGATATGAAGCGGTTGGTGTGCAGAGGAATTTCCACCAAAGCTGGAGGTGGACTGCCAGAAGGGCTGAGGGGTTGTCGATGGGACATCAACAATGTCTCCCTCAGAAGCCATTACTCATACATCAGATCCTGATACCGTCCTGGTGGTTTGTGCCCGCTTTACCTCCTTAGATGTGTTGGGGCAGGAAAAGCTTGAGAGCCATTTGTGCATTGAGTGTCCCTTAGACCCCACTCATGTTCTTAGAATATGGTTCTTTCTCCCCCTTTACTCTCTAAACCAGTGCCTTCTGATCTTCTGCAAGTAACTGAACACAGAAGAAGGATCCTCTTTGTACAGCATATTGATTTTCTCAGGGTTTGCTTTTAGGGGAATAGAAATTAAGAGGCCGCTCCTAGATGGAGATGCCAGTAAGAGTGAAGAGGTTCTGGCAACGTTCAGGTCAAAGGGAGTTTCTATCCCAGCGCTCAGCCTGTGCCTGCAACCAGCGTTGGGTTGGAAAGTTCTGTGCCTGCATCCTCCTGCTCACTAAGTCCTGCTGATACTCCTTTATCCACTGGTTCTACCTTTTCCATGGTCAGGGACCTTTTTGAGAATCAAATGAGAACCATGGACTTGTTCCTTAGAATAATGTGCAAACACACACACAGAGATACATAATTTGCGTACAGTTTCAAGGGATCCACATAAGCCCTGAAGTTCATCTGGGGACATTCTAACACTTGAGCAATGTTACTGCTTGGGTGTGTCCATTTCCCTCCATTTCTACAGCCCAAATGCCTCAATTGGGTTTGCCCAGCTTTCTGATCCTGTCTTTGTCATAATACAGTGAAGTGATGAAGAGCCAGATAGCCAGGGATCATCCTAGCTATGCTACACAATGGCTGTGTGCCTTTAGGCAGATCTCTTACCCCTCTGTGCATTGGTTTTCTCATCTGTACAATGAGGATCATAATAGTATCTACCTTAGAGCATTGTTGTCAGGGTCAGAGAGTAAATGTAAAACGCTAGGAATCATGTCTGACACACAGCAAGTCCCATGTGAGTGTAAGCTATTGTTATGGTTGTCATTTGGATGGAGACCATTGCTTTGGAAGGTCCAGTGACTTAATCCAAAGAGTCTCAAGTTAGTGTCAGCCAGCAAGGGGCGGAAACCTTTCCCCTCTCAATTACCAACTGTGTCATCTTGGGGTAAGTGAGGTTTTTTTTTTTCACTCTCTTAGCCTAAATTTCCTTATCAAGAAATTATTAGTTCACTGGTTCTCAGTAAACATCCTGTAATGTCCTCATTTTAAATCAAAAATGAAATTCATAGGTAATATGATCATTCTACAGACAAAATTAAAAAATAATTGTAATACCAAAATATAAAGGAGAAACAAAAGAAGAGCAGTTTGTCCTAGAACTATATCAAATGCATGGGCCTAACGATAACAGAAAAGAGAGTGAAGTTGTCAGATGCTTGCACGTATATATAGTGCATGTTGATGGTGACGCTGACGGTGGCAACTTCAACTGCAGACTGATACCAGCGTGTGGCTTGTATTGGTGACCTAAATACCATGATCGGTATTGCCGAGTGACAGATTTTTTTTTTTTTTTTAAATCTGGCAAAGGGTGACTCAACCTTGGTAAAGTTTTGAACAAAACGAAGTTAGAATCTTCTCTCAGTTTAAGTAGTAGTTGATGTTCTTGGAAAAAATCAGTGTAAACCCACGACAAAACACTTTGATCGTATGGAAAACAGAGTTCGAAGCCAGGCTGGATCATTAAGAACAGGCTTTTCACCCATATAAACAGCCAGCAGGACTTTGAAACGTTGTGTGGAGCAGTTGGAAATTCTTTCTTGAGTAAGACTGTCCCATATGTTGAAGGGCATAGAGCACCCCTGACCCCAGCCCACTGATGCCAGTAGTGCAAATCCCCTAATCGCTGTGAGCCTGAAAAATCCCCCCAAATTTCCAAAACACACCCTGGGAGGGATGTACATCTCTCATTGACAATCACTGGGTTAACTAGTCTTTAATGAAAAAAGCCTGAAAAACTCAGGACCAGAAAAGTTTACTATAACCTCCCCTGTACCTCAGCCTCTCACAGGGCTTAGGACTCCAGCTCTGGGGGAAGCGGACAGAGCTGATGCGGCAGTTGTCCAGGGCCAGCCCTGGAAAGGACCTTGTGGAAGGCAATGATCTCTCTACCTCCTCCCGTCTCTGCAAGGCTCTCCCACCTTCTCCTCCCTCTCAGGCCTTCTCCCTATCCAAACTCTCTTTCAGGAGCGGAAACAATATGAGATTTATATCTTGTGAATACGTGTTAATTTTATGTCTCTCAAATCCAAATGGCCTATGAGCATATAAGAAGATGCTCAACCTCGGGGCTGGCCCAGTTGCATGGTGGTTAAATTTGCATGCTCTGCTTCAGCAGCCTGGGGTTTGTGGGTTCGGACTCCAGCCGTGGACCTACATACCACTCATGAAGCCATGCTGTAGCGGCATCCCACACACAAAATAGAGGAAGATTGGCACAGATATTAGCTCAGCAACAATCTTCCTCAAGCAAAAAGAGGAAGATTGGCAACAGATGTTAGCTCAGGTCCAATCTTCCTCACCAAAAAGAAAAAAAAAGAAGAAGATGCTCAATCTCATTAGAAATTAAGGTAGTGAAAAATTTGTAACAAAGATGAGATACTATTTCATACTCAGCAAATTGGCAAAAATCTAAAAGTCCAATAACACCAAATGTTGGGAAAAAGGTGGAGAAATTGGTACAACCACTCTGGGAGCAACTTGATTTTATCTATTAAGATTGGAAATGCTCATATTCCTACATCCCAGGAAATCTACTCTTAGATCTTTACCTTAGAGAAACACTATTTGGTTGCACCAGAAGATATGTATATTTGTGGTGGCATTACTTTTAATAGTGAAAAATTAAATTCACTGGAAACATTTAAATGTCATTAATAGAAGATCAGATTCATATATCATCGAATATTCCTACAAGGGAATATTATGCAGCAATGACAGTGATGAAGCACAGCTTTGTGTCTGCACAATGATAAATCTTAAAACCAATACAGAAAAGCTAATTGCAGGGTATGTAGAGTGTGACACCATTTAAATAATTTAAAACCCTGCAAAACAGTGCCAGATATTGTTTATAGATACAAGAATATGTAGCAAAAGCATTAAACATGCACAAGAATGATGAACGCCAGCTTCCTGATCTCAGGTATTTCTGGAAAAGGAGAAAGGAGAATGAGCTCAGGAAGAGGATACACAGAAAGTTCTCAGTTGTATCTGCAATGTTTTTGTTCTCTTAAAAAAATATCTGAAGGAAACGTGGCAAACTATAGAGAGGGCTGGAAATACTAGGGATTCATTTATCTTTTACATATTTCTATGAGCAATATACCATAATAAAAATAATTTAAAAAATCGATGCATCTCTCAGGGGTATTTGTATTCTTTGTGTGTGTGTGAGGAAGATTCACCTTGAGCTAACATCTGTGGCCAATCTTCCTCTTTTTCCCTGAGGAAGATTAGCCCTGAGCCAACATCTGTGCCGGTCTTCCTCTATTTTGTATGTGGGTCACCGCCATAGCATGGCTGACGAGTGGTGTAGGTCCATGCCCGGGATCTGAACATGTGAACCCAGGCCACTGAAACAGACTGCACCAAATTCAACCACTAGGCCATGGGACTGGCCCTGGTGCTTGTCTTCTTGATTTAACAAATTCTTCTAGGCAGCAGGTGCTGAGACAGAGAACTCAACAATGAACAAGATACAATCCCAGTTTTTAGACAGTGCTTCTCAGACTTTATTGTGCATCAGCATCGCTTGGACGGCTTGTTAAAACACCCTGTTGGGCCACCCCCAGTGTTTCTGATTCAGTGGATCTAGGATGGGACCTGAGAAGATGCAGTTCTGAAAAGTTCCCAGGTGACGCTGATGTTGCTGGTTTGGGAACCACACTTCTGCCTGTCATTCAATGCTGCTGTGGAAGGACAGTCTTTATTCCTGTGATAATGACGCCGAGAACTGATGGGAGAACTATTTTCTGGATGGCCCGCTTCGCCAAGTCTCTACAAGCACACTTATGCTGCCTGCCCTGGGCCACAAGAAACCACATCATCTTCCTGGCTTCTCAAGAAACCTAACTCCATCCTCTCACCCCTTCTGGTTTGTGGTTGTGTATATTTCAATTCATTCCATTAAAATTTTAGCTTCCTTGGGGTAAATATATATCCTGTTTGGTGTATACCCCATGCACGATGTTAACAATACTTATTCTTGAACGGTAGAACTTTGGGCAACTTAAAAGTCTTCTTTTTGCTTGTCTAGATTATCTAAATTTACATAATGAACACTTTCATTATGAACAAGTGTAATTATATAATAAAGACAAATTATACTTTAAAGTAAAATAAATACATATCAAATCGTGTTAGGCTCTGTGACAGGGATGGCGATGCTAAGAAGTAAGATGCTAAGAAGTAATATGAATATGTATTCACCTTTAAGAGGTTTATGATTTCATGTGTAAGAGAGAATATACACTGGAAAAATATTTAGTAATAAGACAGGTATTCAGGAAACATTTACAAAGAACTAAATGTACAGTTGGAAAGAAATTTGGAAGGAAAAAATTCCTGGGCTGAGTGGCCCTAGAAGGGACACATGGGCCCAGCCTTGGGTGATAAACCAGCTTGGCATCTGCCAGAGCTCAGCCAGAGGGCCAGGGAGGATGCAAGTGTCTCTGCACATCCCCTGAGTACCTCCGTTACAGAGCACAGCAGGTGTGCAGTGAACACTGTTGACGAAGCAAAGTGAAGAACTGAACAATTATTGAATTCATATAGAAACTTCACTCAGGCACAAGTACACATTCAGCATAAGAGTGGTTCATATCGTCGCAGGCTGCAGCCACAAGACACATAAATAGAAACCAAAATTAATTTCACTGTGGGTTTACGACAAGTCAAGTATGGGAGAAAAGTCTGTCAGTTTCTTCTTCTACATGATTTCTGCACTGATGACCACATCCCCAAAGTGCATCTATGAGTTTGCAAAGAAAGACTCCTCTGGACTGGACACACCTCCACGTGGGTTCTCCACTTTTGTCCTTAAGATGGGACAGTTCTCTGTGGATTATCTGTCTTCTAGTTTCTCTGTTCAAAACCATACTTGCCCTGAAGGAGCATCTCTTCACTTCTTTATGTTTGATCATTAATATTTTTCTCTGTGTTAAAAATGCCTGGAGGCATCTACTCCTGGACAAGATAAAACAAGGACCAAATTCAGCCTTTTCCCTTAAAGAACCAAAACAGCAGATTAAAATGTATGAAAAAATGGGGACAGAGATTGGGAGGAGCACAGGGAGGGGCTCCACAGAGGAATTACTAAGCGGCACGTGGAAACTTCTGAGGGTGATGGATATATTCATTATCTCGATTGTGGTGATGCTTCCACAGATATATACATCTTGCAAGATTTCTCAGATTGTACACATTAAATATGAACAGTTTATTGTATGTCAATGACATCTCAATAAAACTGCTTTAAAAGTACTGGGGAGGGGGAAAAAAAACCAGCCTGGAAGCACATGAACCATTCAAAAAATTATTCCAATGCTATTAATCGAATAATTTCCCTTTTAGCAGATTTTTTAAATTACTGTTAAGCAGAGGTGAACATACAGTGAAAAGTACTTCTGTGTTATTTAACTGAATAATTTCCCCTCCTTTTATTAGATTTGTTATTGCTATTAAGTACAGGTAGATATTTTGTAAAGCTAATGAAGTTAAAGCTTCTGGATCCTCACTTACAGAGTTCTTTCCTAAATCTTGTACCTAACTTTCTATTTGTAATTGGATTTTCTTTTTTTTAAAGAGGCACCAAATTGTATAAAATTTGGGCTCCATGAAACCTGAATATGACTCTACTTTTTTTTTCTTTTTAAAGATTTTATTAAAAGACTTTATAGAGCAACATCCAGACTCCATATCCAGCTGCCCAGGAGACTCTCTTATGCTGTGGGTACCAGCTGGGGCATGGTGGGCAGCTCTAGCTTCCCACCCCTCGGTTCCACGATGGGGGTGGTGGGTAGCATCTTATCTTTGGGTCCACAATGCTCATGTGGTCAGGCAGGGGCTTCTTAGGGCCAATCTTACCACTTGGGGCCCAGGGCAGCAGGATCTCCATTTTGATGCCCAACACACCCTGTCTGAGCAGCATATGGCACATGGTAGAGTCAACACAGTGATTAACAGGGTCTCCACTGTGGGTCATCAGGCCATCCACAAACTTCTTGGATTGAACTGTCTGTCTTCAGAGTTTTCCAGATACATGACTTGGCAGCCCGTGGCCCCATTCTCCGTGATGAGTCTCAGCGCACCATAGCAGGCCTTCCGCACAGCAAGCTCCCCTGGGAGACTGTAACACAGAGACTCTGCAACACAGAGACTCTGCCTGGGCAATGGCACACAGAGCCCTTGTGGCCACCTGTTCAGCATAAAGCTCTACACTGCCCTCAGGGAAGTCAAATTTCTTCTGAACCACAGTGATCAATTCACAGACCCACGGCCCTTCCCACCAAGAAAATTCTATGTCCTGGTGGCCAAGATAATGAGTTCTGTCCTGGTTGGTGTAAGCTGGACCTCACCTCCAGAGTAGCCATCTTTGGCCAGCTCCTGAGTGAGAAACATTCAGTTCAGCTTTGAAAATGCCATCAGCAACAAGCTTTCCCTTCTTGGGAATTTGCACCGCCATCTTGCCACCTCGTGCCTCCAAAGGAAAGGCACAACGTTTCTGTTAAATGAGGTGAAAGAGTGTTATGTGAGCAAATGGTTCCCACTGCTATTGCAGACAGGGGAACACAGACACCCGAAGAACTTTAGGACTATGGTTGCCATGCTTCGACTTAGAGCATCATTCTCTCCTTGGATAAGCCTTTATGGACTTGGTAGAAGCAGCCGAGGAGCTGCGAATAATATTGAAGACTTCCTCTCTTTCTCATCAACTGCTCTATCTGGAGGGACCCAAGGGTGAAGGAGGAAAATGGCCCAATGAGTACAATTCATCTTTGGCAGCTCATGAAGGTTTGTTTCCTGCCTCCTTCAACGACAATCCAGAATTGAGCAAGCAATGTAAGAGAGGGGAGCTTTGCCTCAGGTGCTCTCTGTGAGTGAATGTCGGGAAATTTCAGTTCCAATGCCTCCAGAGAAGGAGTCTTGCAATGATCACGGGAATAGGATATTTTGCTACATTTGGGCCACCTTTCACACTGCTCCTGAGTAAAATATCCTTGTTCTTCCTCTCTGCCTACCAGATCCCACCAGTCCCTCAGTACAAGCTCGGTGCCTTCCTCCTGCAATTGCCTTCCCAGATCTATCCAGTCCAGAGTAAAATCTCCCTCCCCGAAACCCAGCACTGAAGATACGTACTGTTCTTGAAGCTATTAGGAGTTTGGACTCCGATGCCTATAACCATGCGATCCTGGGTAAGTGATAACCTTTCTGAGTCTAGAGTTCCCCAACAGTAATTCATTTTCCACACTAATATGTGCTAATTTTATCATTTAAATGTGTTCTGATGGCCATAATAATTCCTACTTATGTCATGGAGTTGGTATGAGGCTTAACTAAGACAATAAATGTTAACATATTTTGTGAACTATAAAATGCTTTGCAAATATAAGGTGCCGGCAGAGGCAATATTCTAAATACTTAGTGACTGGTAGGCACTGGCCTTGACCTACCAGAGAGTCTTCAACCACAGAGCAGGAGCCGGGTCCATCCAGTAGTCGCCCTGCGGGGCCAGACATTAACTCTTTAGTTGCTAGACTAAAGGAAAGTTTGGGGTTTCCTGAAAGTGAAGCTGAGGTAATGGGGGCCTAGTGAAAAGTGACTCAGGAGGGTAGGGCCACAGCTATCAAAAATATTTTAATATTTTAACAAGTAATTTTTGTGTGTGTATATGAGGAAGATTGGTCCTGAGCTAACATCTGTTGCCAATCTCCCTCTTTTTGCTTGAGGAAGATTGTCACTGAGCTAACACCTGTGCCAATCTTCCTCTATTTTATGTGGGATGCTGCCACAGCACGGCTTGAGAAGTGGTGCTAGGTCCACGCCTGGGATCCAAATCTCCAAAGCCTGGGTCGCTGAAGCAGGCATGTAAACCTAACCACTATGCCACTGGGCCAGCCCCAATATTTTAACAAGTATTTTAACCTGCATATCAGTCCAATATATTATTGCTTTGAAAAGAGCAATACTCTTATTCATTTGCTAAAAAGCAATAGAGTTCAACATGAACCTTTATGTACATATGCAGTGTACGTTTTTTTCAAAAAGTATGCCCAATCCTCTTTTATATTCCACTGGTTTGTAATGATATCACAAAAGTCAATTAAATCTGAAAAGTCTGCTAACAAATCCCAGTTTTTGAGCCTTCCTGTTTTTACTCTTAGAAATGTCCAGGATACAATCCAAAATTAATCAGCATACAAAGAACCAGGAAAATCTTAACCTACAAGAGAAATGACAGTCAACAGACACCAACCCTGAGAAGACACAAATGTTGTAACTAGGAGACAAAGACTTTTAAACAGCTATTAGAACCATGCTCAAAGAAGTAAAGATGAGCATTCTTGAAACAAATGGAAAGACTGAAAGTCTCAGTAAAGAGATAGAAGATATAAAGAAGAACCAAATGGAAATTATAAAAATGAAAAATAGAATAAAATTAAAAATTCACCAGATGAACTCAGAAGCAGAATGGAGACGACAGAGGAAAGAGTCTATGAACTTGAAGACAGATCCATAGAAATGATTCAATCTTAACAATAGGGATAAAAAAAGAAAAAAGTGAACAGAGCCTCAGGGATCTACGAAAGCACATCTAAAGGTCTAAGACTCATACAATCACATATTCAAATAATCCAAAAGAAATCAGGAAAGGGGAGAAAGAGGAAGGAAAACCAGAAAACAAATAGTAAAATGGTAAAAATAAGTCCAAATATACCAAAAATTGCATGAAAGGCAAACAGTCTAAACACATCAATTAAAAGATAGGGATTGTCAGAATTGTTTTTTTTAAAAAAAGACCCCAAAATATGCTGTCTACAAGAGACTAAGTGTAGATATAATATCATAAGTAATTTATAAACAAAAGAAGGTAAAAAGATAGACCATGCAAACACCAAGTAAAAGAAAGCTGGAATGGCTGTATTAATAGTAGGCAAAGTAGACTTTAAAGCAAGAAAAGTCAACAGGAATAAAGAGAAACAGTAATGATAAGTGAGTCAATTAATCAAGAAGACATAATAATCCTAAATGTATATGCGCCAAATCACTGACATTCAAGATAAGTGAAGCCAAACCTTACAGATAAATTCACAATTATAGTTGGAGATATGAATATTCCTCTCTCATTAATAAGTGAAACAACTAGACAGAAAAAGCAAGGATATAGAAGAGCTGAACAACACTATCGAATAACTGGATCTAACAGACATTTGTAAAGTATTCCACCCAATAACAGCAGAGTACATCTTCTTTTCAAATATGTATAGAACCTGCACCAAGACAGGCCACATGCTGGGCAAACGTCAACAAATTTGAAAGAATTGAAATCATATAAAGTATGTTCTCTGACTATAGTGGAATTGAATCAGAAATCAGTAACAAAAAGATAACTGGTAAATCTTCATATCCTTGGAAATTAAACAACACATATCTAAATAATCTATGGGTCAAAGAGAAAGTCCCAAAGGATATTAGAAAATATATATTTTTTTTCTTAAAGATTGGCACCTGAGCTAACAACTGTTGCCAATCTTTTTTTTTTCTTTCTGCTTTTTCTCCCCAAATCCCCCAAGTACATAGCTGCATATTTTAGTCGTGGGTCCTTCTAGTTGTGGCACGTGGGATGTGCCTCAACGTGGCCTGATGAGTGGTGCTATGTCCGCGCCCAGGATCCGAACCAGCGAAATCCTGGGCCGCCGGAGTGGAGTGCGCGAACTTAACCACTCGGCCACAGGGCCGGGCCCTAGAAAATAGTTTTGACTGAACAAAAATGAAACACAACACAAAAACTGTGGGATGAGCAGTTCTTAAGGGGGAATTTATAGCATTACAAATTAGCTTATATTATAAAAGAAGCAAGTCCTCAAATCAACAGACTAAGCTTCCATATTAAGAAACTAAGAAGAGCAAAATAAACCCCATACAAGCAGAAGGAAGAAATAATAAAGAGCAGAAATCAGTGACATTGAAAACAGAAAAACAATAGAGAAAATCAATGAAATCAAAAGCTAGTTCTCTGAGGGCCAGCCTGGTGGCATAGGGGTTGGGTTTGAGCACTCTGCTTTGGCAGCCTGGGGTTCATGGGTTCGGATCTCAGGCACAGACCTACACAGAGCTCACCAAGTCATGCTGTGGCAGCATCCCACGTACGAAATAGAGGAAGACTGTTAGCTCAGGGACAACCTTCCTCAAGCAAAAAGCAAAAGACTGGGACCAGGCCCGTGGCCGAGAGGTTTAGTTTGCGTGCTCTACTTCGGCGGCCCAGGGTTTCACCAGTTCGGATCCTGGGCATGGACATGGCACCACTCATCAAGCCATGCTGAGGCAGTGTCCCACATAGCATAACCAGAAGGACCTACAACTAGAATATACAACTATGTACTCGGGAGCTTTGGGGAGAAGAAGAAAAAGATTGACAACAGACGTTAGCTCAGGTGGCAATCTTTAAAAAAAAAAAGCGGGAGACTGGCAGCAGATGTTAGCTCAGAGTCAATCTTCCTCACAAAAGAAAAATAAGCAAGCTAGTTCTTTGAAAAGATCAACAAAATCAATAAACTCTAGCCATACTTTTTTCACAAGTATAAAAAGAGAAAAGACACAAATTACTAATATCAGCAACAGATGAGGGGTTATCATTATAGACCTTGCAGATATTAAAAGCATATACTCAGAACAACTCTATGCACATAAATTCAATAATTTAGATGAAATAGACCAATTCCTCAAAAGCCACAAACTTCCAAAACCGACCCAAGAGGAAATACGTAGCATTTATATTAAAGAGATTGAATCCATAGGTAAAAACCTTAAAAAAAAAAAAACCCAAAATACTCCAGGCCCAGAGATGATTTCACTGGTAAATTCTATCAAACTTTTAAAGAACAATATCACCAATTCTACACAATCTCTTCCAGAAAATATAAGAGAACACTTCCCAACTTATTTTATTAGGCTAGAAGTACTCTGACACCAAAACTACACAAAGAGAAGAAAACTACAGACCAATATCAGTCATGAACAGTACACAAAAATCCTCAAAAAAAATATTAGGAAATCAAACTCAACAACATATAAAAAAGAGTAATACTGCATGACCAAGTGGAGTTTATCCTAGAAATGCAAGGCTAGTTCCAAATTAAAAAAATCAATCTATGTAATCCACCATACTAAAAAACTAAAGAGGAAAAATGACCAGAACACATCAAATGATGCAGAAAAAGCATTTGAAAACATCCAGTATCCATTCATGATAAAAAAAAAAACCCTCTGAGCAATCTAGAAATAGAAGGGAATTTCCTTAATTTAATAAAAGGCCTCCATAAGATACTGACAGCTAATATCATGCTTAATGGTGAAAGACTGAATGCTTTCCCCTAAGACTGAGAACAAAGCAAGGATGTCCCCTCTCATCACTCCTGTTCAATATAGCACTGGAAGTGCCAGTCAATGGAATAAGGCAGAGAAAGAAAGCAAAAGGCATACAGATCAGAAACAAAGAAGATTGTGCCTATTTTCAGGTGATATGATTTTCTATATAGAAAGTCCCAAGGAATCTACAAAAAAGTCCTAAATTAATAAATGATTTTAGCACAACCACAGGATATAAGGTCAACTCACAAAAAATGCGTCTTGTTTCTATATACTTACGATAAACAATTTGGAAACCAAAATTAAAAAAAAAACAGTATCATTTACAATTTTCGAAAGAGAAATACTTAGGTATAAATCTAGGAAAACTTGTGCAGGATCTGTATGCTGATAAGTACAAACACTGAGGAAAGAAATCAAAGGACGTAAATAAATAGACATCCTGTGTTCAGGGGTTGGAAGATTCAATTTAGCTGAACATGTCAGTTTTCTCCAAATAAATCTATAGATTTAATGCAACTCCAATAGGATTTATGCAGATATACACAAGTTGATTCTAAAATTTATTTGGAAAGGCAAAGGGACTAGAATAGCCAAAAAAGGATAAAGTGGAAGGAATCAGTCTACTCCATTTCAAGTCTTTTTATAAAGTGACAGTCATCAAGACAGTGTGGTATTGGTGGAGGGAGAGAGGCACAGATCGATGGATCAGAACAAAATGTCCAGCAATTGACTCACAAAATCTGGATTGTGGAGAAAGACACACAGGCAATTCAATGGAAAAAGGGTTGTCTTTGCAACATATGGTGTTGGGACAACAGAACATATACAAAAGTATCCCATGGGGCCAGCCCCGTGGCCGAGTGGTTAAGTTTGCACGCTCTGTTCTGGCGGCCCAGGGTTTCACTGGTTCAGATCCTGCGAGCGGACATGGCACCACTCATCAGGCCATGCTGAGGTGGCGTCCCACATGCCACAACTAGAAGGACCCACAACTAAAATACACAACTAGGTACTGGGGGGACTTGGAGAGAAAAAGCAGGGGGAGAAAAAAAGAAGATTGACAACAGTTGTTAGTTCAGGTGCCAATCTTTAAAAAAAAAAAGTATTCCATAAAAAAACTAAAAACAAAAAACCCCGACCTCAATCTATCACTTTAAATAGAAATTAACTAAAAAATGGATCAAAGATGTACAAGTTAAATTTAAAACTATAAAACTTTTAGAAGAAAATATAGTAGAAAAGTCCATGACTTGGGATTAGCGAAAGCTTCCTTAGACTTGACACCAAAAGCACATCCATAAAAGAAAAAATGAAAAATTTTTGCTTTGTGGAAGACACTAGAAGAATGAAGAGCTATAGACTGAGGGAAAATATTTCAATCCACATATCCAAAAAAGGACTTGTATCTAGAAAAATTCTCAAAACTCAATTGTAGGAAAACAAACAACCCAATAAAAAATGAGAAAAACATCTTGTTATAGTTTAATTCTTACAGTCCTTAAAACAAAAGTACCCAACATGATAGGAAAACAATGACCAATGCCTTTTGTTTGTTTGTTTCCAATGCCTTTTAAAAATATACTGCTTCCTGGATAATTTACATTATTGTAAATGGGAACAAAAGTAATTGGGCCTTAAAATTTAATTCTCTTTAATATTATGGGGAAAGTATAAGCTAAGCATTTTATTGACTTCAGTATAATTGAGGTGATCAGCTCTTCCAGCAAGCTCTCCTTGACCCTTAAGTCTGACTTCAGTTTTCCTCCACTCTGCTTTGCTAGGTTCCCGTGTGTATCTTTATCACAGCACATTCCTTATCTCACAGTATTAACCTGTCTCTCTTAAGGGTAGCTTTCACTTTATTCCTAAACCCTAGCATAGTAACTGTCACATAGTACCCATTCAGTGTGTTTGTTGAACAATTAAAGACCTGTAACAATAAATAAAAATCACTGATAAAATAATTAAATGACAACAAAAACCAATAAATCTGATGCTTTTAGAATGGTGCCTAACACACTAAGTACTCAATAAATGTTAGTTCATTCATTCAACAAATAGTGAGATATCTACTATGTGTGAGGCACTGTCACAGGTGATAGGACACTGTAAATTACAAGCATTTTAGGTTATAGCTGGTAGGGCAATGAATAGCACGGATCAAAATCCTTGCCCTCGTGGAAATTACATTTTAATAGGGGAAACAGATGGTAAAATCAATAGGTGAAATAATGTAGTTTGTTAGATGGTTAAAAAAAATTGAAAAGGTGAGGAGCAAAAGACATAATTGTCTGGACACTTCACCAAACTGGATATATAGGTGGAAAATAAGCACATAAAACGATGCTCAATGTCATTAGCCATTAGGAAAATGCAAATCAAAACCACAACGAGATACCACTCCGTACCTATCAGAATGGAGGAAAACAATAACAACAAAAGCCTGACAGTACCTCCTGATGGCGAGTTTGTGGATCAACTGGAACTCTCCTTCATTACTGATGGAATGTAAAGCGGCACTCAGGAAAGCAACGTGCATGCTTCTTATAAAGTTAAACACATACTTACCATATGACCCAGTGACCCCCCCCCCCAAGTATTTACCTTAAAGAAAGGGATCTTATGTTCACCTAAAAACTGCACGTGAATGTTTCTATCGGCTTTATTCGTAATCATTGCCAAACACTGAAGACAACTCAAATGTCCTTCAATGGGTGAACAGATAAACTGGGTACATTCGCACTATTTAGCATTAAAATACTATTTAGCAATACTCTTGCTAGCATAATATGAATACTATTTAGCAAGAAAAAGGAATAAACTATTACTACATGCGGCAACATGAATGTGTCTCAAAGGCATTATGTGGAGTGAAAGAAGCCAGTTTCAAAAGATTATATACTGTATGATTACATTTATATGACGTTCGGGAAAAAGGCAAAGTAAAAGAGTGATGGAGAACAGACCAATGGTTGCCAGGGGTTAGGGAATGGGGGAAAGTGGGACTCTAACGGGACAGCACAGGGATTTTGGGGTGGGTAACAGAACTGTCTGCATCCGAGTGTGATGATGTTTACACACAGAACTAGACACACACACACGTCAAGTTTACTATATGTTAATTAAATAAAAAGAAAGAAAAGAAAACCTGCACCTGGGAGGGGCTCTGAATCCATCTGGAAGACACAGTTTGGCAAAACTCTGTGTTTCCCACTCAATTCCAAAGGAGAAAACAAATATTCTTAAGTCAAATAAATAAACAATAACAGCAAGAAAAAAATAAACCAAAACACACCTTCTATATGCAGGCTCAGTCACACAATGTCAGAGTTGATCTACCAAGTAAATATTTTCCTACACAACTGTACAATCATGCTTCAAATTATTAGAGCAACAGGCTGAATTGAAAAAAATGAGGTAGGGGTGCTTTCTGACATGAAATTGTTACCATCCAGAGGTTTACTGTGTGGTTTTTCTTCATTGACTTCGTTCCATTTTCTATTTCAGGCTGGATCTATCCATAAGCACTCTGAGGCTATTTTTGTAAAAAAAAAAAAAAAGTATGTATGTAAGAGTTTACGGTGGGTTACAAGTCATCTGTATTTTCTTTTTGCATCTTAGTGTTTTAAAAGAATTTCTCTAATGATCATGTATCATTTTTACAAACTAATAACTTAAATAAATTATAAAGACTGAAGTCAATTGCTAACGAGAATAACTTCCACATAGAAAGTTTTTTGGACTGTGTTTTATTTTGTAGGCAAGAATGGGCTGAATTACTCTAGGTATGAGATCAAATGATTGTAAATGAGTTTCTAAAAGGATTTCAAACAGTGAGTTCCCTTAAAAAGATCAAGTGTAAACAATTTGGCAGTTCCTCAAAAAGTTAAACAGAATTACCACATGACCCAGCAATTCCACTCCTACGTGTATACACTGAAGAACTGAAAACAGGTATTCAAACAAGTTCATGTACTCTCATGTTCATAGCAGCAGTATTCACAACAGCCAAAAGGTGGAAGCAACCCAAATGTCCACCAACTGATGAACGGAAAATGTCATACATCCATACAATGGAATATTATCCAGCCATAAAAAGGAATGAAGTCCTGACACATGCTACAGCATGGATGAACCTTGAAAACATGCTAAGAGAAAGAAGCCAGACAGAAAAGGTTACATATTGTATGACTCCACTTATATGAAATATCCAAAATAGGTAAATCTGAAGACAGAAGGCAGATCGGCGGTTGCCAGGGGCTAGGGGGAGGCAAGAGTGGAAAGTGACTGGTTAACGGGTATGGGGTTTCCCTTTGGGGTGATAAACCTGTTTTGGAACTAGATAGACGTGATGGTTATACGACATCGTGGATGTATTAAATGCCACGGAATTACGCACTTTAAAAAGATTAATTTTGTGTTCTGTGACTTTCACCTCAGTTTTTAAAAATGATGAAGTGTGTCCCTGCAATCTTCTTCACATTTGTAGCAAAATCTTTGTTTTTCAAGGAAAGTATAAAGGATAAGTTTAGTTTAGCTCATATGTGGATAGTTAGGAACTCTGAGTGGAACGCAAATTAATCAGCGATATGTACTTTTTTGAAAGAGATCTGAATAGTCTACAAATGTGCAGAGGAATTGGGTAGTCAGAATGGTTACAAATCAGCACAATGAACTCTTTGTAGGAGCTTTTCAATGCTCTTCATGTGTAAAAGGTATCTACAAATATTTAATTATGCCAAATTCCTCTGTCGGAATATATTCTATTCGGCTGCTATTGCTGGTGGCCCCTGCAATTCTTGGGCTGTTGTGCCTGTCAAAGGCATTTTTTGTTGTGACGTTGGCCTAAGGGTGAGCGGAGAAGTAAGGGTGAAGGAGGGTGGGGTGTTGTCTGCAAAATTTGATTTTGGTGCCTGGAATGTTTCTAAAAATCTTGAAATCTCAGGTTTCTCTCTTTGCTAATGATGACTCTTGCAAATGCCCAAGGCTCTTTTCTTGAGAAGTCTTAGATCGTCTTGTTTTTCCTTTGAAAGTATGTAAAGACCTGCACATGATGCATACCAAATGACCATCTTTCAAAGATCATCACCAAGTCCCTTCCTAAAATTCACTGTGATATTTCCATCTTGTTTACTCTTACACGATCTTGAAAATTTCAGGTGAAAGTCCTCAGCTGGATATCCTCTGCCCTTTCCAGACTTACCTTTTACTAACTGTACCCTGCGCCCTGGCAGGCTGACCTCTATTGATTTCATCAACGGGCTCCCTGACCCTCTGGCTTCCTGTCGTGTCCAACCAACAGGAGGCACATGCAGATCAGAGAGCAGGGGCAGAGAGAAGTGGGGGTATTTATCCACCTGCCGCCCTCTCTACAGGCTGTGGGTGGGCTGTGGCTGTGTTCTTCTACACAAGGCCATGGCATCTGTCCTGTGACCCTCCTACAGCTACAGCCACAGCCACAACTTCAGCGACAGCTCTCTCTCTGTTCCAGATATTTCTTTCTTGCCTTTCTGCCTTAGGGCTGGTAAAGGCTCCACAGTGTTTTCAGTCCTTTGGTACTGTGCTGTCCCTTGCTGGGCTCGCTTAACCCTGCACTCATGACTGGCTACATAATTTGTGGGGCCCAGTGCCAAATGAAAATGCAGGACCATTTGTTCAAAAATTATTAAGAATTTAAAGATGGCCACCACAGCGCACTAAACTCAGTGGGGGACCCTTCAAAGTTCAGGGTTCTGTGCGACCACAGAGGTTGCACATCCATGAAGCCTGCCCTCCCCGCTCATCACTGTAAATAGTACTTATCTTAAATGCTCGTCAGTTACCTGTTGAGTGTGCCACCTGTTCCCTGCCAGGTTTCTTTCTAATACAAGGTCTCATAGGTTCTCTCTCCCACTTAAAAAAAAGTGTGGCTTCATTAGGGGTTCTGGAAAAGTAGCCCTTTTCTGTACTTACATTTAAACACTGTGCAGTTGAAAGCTTTTAAATAGATTTGCATCCGCAGTGGAAAATTCACTTAATGTCTCTCTTCCTCGCCCTCACAGCTAATAAGGCCACTCATTTGGGAACCACCACGGGCCACCACAGCCCTTGAGCACCACCCGTCATGTACTAAGACCACAGCCGAAATGCGTGACTCGCAAGCAGGCCTTCTGGGCAGGTGCAGGAATTTTTAGCAGTTATTTCAAACGGTTAGTCCCTTTTTGTTTTTTGTACTGGATACAGAATCTACTAAATATCCTAGCTTTTCTTCTTTTTTGGAAGTATGACTTAAACTGAGAAGCTTCTCATAACCTAGAACCCATTTTCTCTCTCTGGCTGGAAACTCGCCTGCGATAGCAATCTCTTAGTATTACTAAACAAACACCAGTTAGGCCTCCTGTCTTGAGTAAGGCCCTCTCTCTCAACACCATCCTTAACAGACGTGGGGCTTGAGGTGACAATCAACAAGTTATGCTGTCTTACTGGTTTTCATGTGGGAGTCCCATAAGCCCTTCTGAGCCATGATTTTTTGCTATCATTGCTTCGGTTGTTATAGGTTCAAGGAAGGCAAAGAAACAAGGGTTTGAGAAACACCCTACGACCACATTGTTTGATTGCGTTAACTTCCCATGGTCTCGTTTGCCCTTGACCACTGACTCTTCTTCAACAACTGCATTTGTTACATCCACCACTCATTTCTAAAGCACACACTCTACTTGTTCTGTCTCATGGTCCCTTGATTTGGGCGGGTTGTCTCTCAGACTCTTCCCCCTGCAGCCGTGGATATAGCAGGAAGCAGAGGTCTTTTCTTTCCATGCTCCTCTCCTCCCATTTCTTAACGCCTCCAGTTTTTTCAGTTTTCAAGAAGCTCTCCTGAAGAGCCACCTCTAATATAAAGGGAAGTATTATATAGAAGGGTTCAATTCTTTGAAGAGTTACCAAATATATTGTCTCATCTTTCTGAAATGCAAATTTTCTCTCAAAGAGGACCAACTTTCATTTCAAAATGAGGTCATCTGGAAAAAGAATTTTCGCCGTTTGAATCCAGAGCACAGAAAAATTACTCCTAGAACAATACCCAAATGCTCACCGGGCCTACAAGATTTCATTTGGATATGAACTGGCTCCACGTCCATTTCCATTCAGCTACGTTCTGTTCGTGAGATAGGCAAACAACCAGTGACCCCAGAAACGATCCTTCTCATGAAAGCCACTATTAGACTTCCAGTCTAATTCCTTAGATTTCCAGTCTCTGGAAGGGGCCAGAGAGGTCTAACACCCTAACGACAAATGAGAAAGTGCAGAGCCATAGTTCTGGACTGGGTGACAGAATTGCTAAGCACATACATGAGAATTTCGCCCAGTGCATCTTCCTAATTCATGCAGCTTTGAAGTGGGTCTGCAGAGACACACATTTTCAGGGGGAATCGGCCCCCAATTTTAATTTGCCTCTGTCCCCCAGTCCTCCTGCCATTTACCTCCCTGTACATTGTCCTCTGTGTGGCTGAATGGGTCCTTAACAATTACCTGTCCACCTTGCTCTCTGCAGTGTTCATGTCTTCCTGGGCCCTTCCTGGCTTACCTGCCAGACACAGGTGTTGCCCTGGATGTCTCACAGTAACAAAATTGCCATTTTTGCATACTTACTATACGCCAGTACTGTATTTCAATAGTTAAAAAAATTCATAATTATTGATAATTCATTGTAATTGAATAAGCCTGATAATTTTAAACTTTAATGCTTTAAAATATAATTATTTTACTTCTAAATTTATTTCAGACTTATTTGAAACATTTCAAACATTTAACAGAAGTAGGGAGAATAGTATAATGGACAGCTTCAATGAATATCCCTGCTTCACTAAGGTTGTTTTACTTATCTCCTGGTTTTTTGGGGTGGAGGGGCTGGAGTATTTGAAAATAAATCCTAGACATGCTTTCACTCAAAATTCTTCATTATGCATCTCTAATAGACAAGAACTTAAGAAAAAAAAAACCCATAACCACAATGCCATCATCACATCTAACAAAACAAAATTAATAATTTCTTAACATTTATATCAAGTCCACATTTTCTTTCCTTGTCTCAGCAATGTCTTTTTAACAATTGGTTTATTCAGACCAGAGCCACACAAGATCTAAATATCGCATCTGGTTTAGTGGGCATTTTATTTATTGATTGATTTTTGAGGAAGATTAGCCCTGAGCTAACATCTGCTGCCAATACTCCTCTTTTTTTTTTTTTTTTGCTAAGGAAGACCAGCCCCGAGCTAACATCTGTGCCCATCTTCCTCTACTTTATATGTGGGATGCCTACCACAGCATGGCTTGCCAAGTGGTGCCATGTCTGCACCCAGGATCCGAACCAAAGAACCCCAGGCCACCGAAGCGGAACGTGCACACAACTGCTGCGCCACTGGGCTGGCCCCTACTGGGCATTTTAAAAGCTATTATTTACATGCATTTGACCTGCAGATTAAACCAATGAAGAATGTGTGGTCCCAGTTCACAGGTGGGTGAACAGGGGCTCAGAGAGTTTAAGAAACCTCCTTGAGGTCTCATTGCTGCTGGGGTCCAGACCCGGAATTTGAGTCAAGGTCCGCCTAAGTCCAAAGACTCCATTCTACTTCTCCATCAGGTCACCAGAATTTTTCCTGTGTTGCAGGGAGGCAAGAAGGCTAGTGGTTAAGAGAGAGGGTTTGGGCTCAGGTTGGCCTGGATGCAAATTGGAGCAAGTTATGTCATCTCTCTCATCCTCCACTTTTGTCTGCATCTGTAAAATAAGGATAATGATGATGGTTTGGGGCTGAATAGGATAGTGCATGTCTAGTCCTTGGCACAGTGCTTGGTCCATAGAAAGCACTCAATAAACCTTAGTGATTATTATCAGCGTGCAGGAGGAGAAATGACCACAAAGGGTTTGTTTGCTGTTGACAGTAGCTCAGGAAACAGTGGTCCATCATCGTTAACACAATCTGTTTAGGATTGAGGCCGAAGCGGTGGGGAGGGTGGGGGTCGGGTTAGGAGTAAGGTGGTGCTTCTGCCTGGGTTGGAGAAGGGGGCCCTGGACATAAAGATTTAAACAGGCATCCAGGGGGTCCTCCCCGGGCCTCAGCTGGAAAACCAGTGGGTGGCAGACAGGCTTGGGGGGAGACTTCTCATTGTTTATTTGAATTTGGAACCACGCGGATGCATTAAACTTATTCCAAAATAATAAATTGCATTAAAAAACCTGTTTTGCGATGTGGGGTCCATGCTGAGAACGAGAAGACTGGGCTCTAAGGATAATCATAATCCCTTTGTATTTTTTTTCCAGTCCTGGGAGGGCTTCGGTCAGGCAAGGCGGGTTGCACACCAGGATTGGGACTATTTCAGCTGGACTCTGATTTCACAGATCCAAGGGAACATTTTAATCTCAGCTATCCTCCCTCTGACACTCGTTCTAAGAGACCAGAACCAGCCCTCACAGATCTGGGATTCTTCACCCTGGGGATTGTCTTCAAGCATATGCATTGTTGAGGGTGGAATCTATTGGCTAAATAAGGTCTTCCTATGTATCAGTGCTTTCCCAGTTTTTTAGGCCATCTTGATAATTTTTGACACTTAAATCACTTAAGACTCTGGGGCTCTGATTTTCCAGAGTCCTTGGGAAAGGAGAAGGCACATAACCCCACTCACGAATAATCAAGAACTTGCCTAGATACTGTCCCAAGGCCTTTACATATGCTAACTCATTTAAACCTCACAATAACACTACACTCCAGATACCCTGATTCAGACTTTACAGGCAAAGAAACTGAACCAAATGAGCTTAAGAAATTTGCCCAAGGTCAGAGCCTGCAGACTAACCATTAGGCAACACTACCTCTCTCTTGGCAGAGTGCCAAGCATGTGTGTGTGGGGGGGGGCTCTGAATGTGACACAAGCATCCTTGGCTGTGTAGCAGCCATACCTCGGGTCCCAAACCCCAAATCTTTCCTTTTCTGCAGCTTCTGGTTGAGGAGCAGGAAAGACCTGGGTGTGAATTTCCGCATTGACCTGGGCAATTTACTTTCTCCCTCTCAACCTCAGGTTCCTTATCTGCCCCAGGGAGGAGCTATGAAAGACCTCTCCTGGCACTACCTGTTTGGGTGTGCGCTGGGGTGGGAGGTGGAGAGGCTGAGGTTTCTGGGCGGTGGGCTGCTTTTCTCAGGTCTCTTGAGGAAACAGGGTTTTTGAGGTGCTGGCCCAGCCAACTCCATCCCAGGGGGTCAGGGCTCGAGTTGGCTATTCCTTCTCTGCCTGGAAAAGGGCCGCCACCGTGGCCAGCTCTGGCCGGCCACAGCCCGGCTGCCCAGAGGTCTAGGGTGGGTCTTTTTCCCCTGAGGGAGTTAGAGATGAGATGGTATCTCTAGGAAGGCTTCTTGGTGGTAGTGACAGTCGAGTCCTGAAGGCCTAGCAGGAGTTAGTAAGAAGAAGTGGAGCGGGGAGGATTAGCCCCCCCACGCCCCCGCTCCAGAACAAAGAAGCACCACCCGGCTTACAGCATAGGAGGAGCTGTGAGAGTGGAGAGGTCTGTAGAGGAGAACACGCGGGGGCTTCAGAGCTTGGCTTTATTCTAAGAGCAATTGGGAGGGGTTGTAAGGAGTGCAGTGAGGAGTTTTAGAAAGACTCCTCTAGCCGCTTGGGAAGAATGGGTCGGAGCTGGGCAGCAGCCTATCACAGAAGGCAGTCGGGTTGGAAGATGACCAGGGACTGAGGAAAGGGGGGGAGGACGGACCGAGCATCTGAGCCTTTCTCAGCCCCCGCGACACTGTGCGCTGTCCCTCGACTTTCTTTGCTTATGTGGAAGGCCTTGTAAAGGGCTCGGCACCGGCCAAACGCTCATTGAGCGAAATAGCTCAGAGTCCCCTCCTCTTTCGGGGGCTTTCTGGTCCAGGTGCCCCAGAATTGGGAGGGTTATGCGGGAGAACTTACCGCTGCTGAAGATGGAGAACCGTTACCCCTCAAAATACACAAAAACCTCGGCCGCTTTGGCAGCAGCCTCCTCCGCCCATGACCTCATGCCTTAAGCTCCCATATAGCCTTCCTCCGCCCTGTCCACACCCAGCGCCCGAGTGGGGGTGGGGTAGGGGACAGTGGCGGAGGTCTGGATAGCGAGAGCACCTTATTTATCCCCCGCGAGATTTGGAGGAAGGGGCGCAACCATTTCCCTGCACTGAAAAGAAGCATGGTTTAACTTTCCCTTGAGCAAAAAATACTCGCTGTCTTTTGCCTCGAAGCCGACTGGAGGTGGTCTATTTAGCCGAACCATCTTTGGTTCACGTTTCCTCGGGCCAGGAAAGAAGCCAGGGCTCCCGGGCTGGACAGACGGGCGGCCGCGCCTTCGCAGGACCTGGGGCTGTCCTGCTCTCGCCCCCCTGGCGCCGCCGAGGTTTGAACCTTTGGCTCGCCTTTCAGCCCGCGCCCTGCCCCCTGCTCGCAGCTGCTCTCGGTTTGGGTGCAGCGGTTTCCCCCGCAGAGGAGGAGGAGGAGACAGCGCGAGGAGCGACTCCCGGCTCGGGTTTCCGCACCAATGCCGAGCAGCCCCGGGCGGCCCCCGGCGGCCGTCCCTCCTCCCCGGCACCACGTTCCACAGTCATGGCGCGCGAGGAGGGGCGAGCGAGCGCGCGCCGCGGCGGCACCCGCACCCGCGCCCCCTCCCCTCCCCTCCGCCGCCCGGCCCCGGCCCCTCTCCTAGGCAACCTCCCTCCCCGGCCTGCAGCGCCGCGGAGCTGGAGACCCCTCCCCAGAGAGCTGCATTTCCAGCGCCGTATGCAGCACCCCCTCCCCGCCCCCATCGGGGCGGAGGGATGGAGCGGCGCGCTTCGCGAACCTCCAGCTCCTTCCCCGGAGCCTCAGCCCCTCTTCCAGCCCCACCGAGGCCGGGGTGCAGTGAGGGGTAGGGGCAGACCGTCTCCCCACAGTCCATCTAAGCCTTTGGCATCTTTGCAATCCCTTAAAAAAAAAAAAAAAAACAACCCAAACCCCAGTCGTTAGATTGCAAAGCGCCTTACAATAACCGGGACGGCTACGCAGGAAGCAATCCTGCACTGGTGCGGGTCTAAGGCGGCAGCTTCCCGGCCACGCCGCTTCTCCCGGGTGTCGATTTTCCGGCCCCGCCGGAGAATCTGCCACACCCCAGGGCTGACAGGTCCCGCGCGGGGCTGCAGCTGGGTCCGCGCCCCCCGGCCCATCCTTGTCCAGAGTCTCGCCAGCCTACAAAAGGTGCAACCTCACGCACATGCAGAAAACACAAATAAGGTCGGCAGCGCATCGCGGGGAAGACTGCGAACAATGCGCCGGGCTGCCTGCACCGCCAGAGCGCGGCGCCCGGGGGAACACGGGGCGCGGGCGGGGGCCGCGGCGGAGGACCGGCCGGCCGCGGCGCTGGACACCTTACTTCCTGCTTCCCCGCCAGACCCAGCTCTGCGGAGGGATATCTCTCCCCTCCTCTGTCCCTCTCTCTCCCTTCCCCCGCCCTCCCCCTCTTTTTGCTTCTGCTCCCCCCCCACCACCCCGCCTTTCTCCTTTTGCAAGAAAATAATTTGACAGTCGATTTGCTGACAGGGGAGGAATTTGCATCCTGGATTAAAAAAAAAAAGGCCGAGAGGAGCTTGGGAACGGTTGCTAGGGGTGGGTAATGGGTGAAAAAAGGGGGGCGCCGGGGAGCGGATAAGGAGGGCTAAGGGAGGGGGCGAGGGTGGGGAGCAATGCAAAAGGTAAGGCCAGGTTACCGCGGCTCGGCCCCGAGTGGGCTGCGGCCGGGGGAGGGGCGAGAGATACATATGTATTTCTGTCTCCCTAGCACACCCCCTTCCCTCTAAGCGATGGCTGAGAGGCGGTGCATGCAGATGGGGAGTAAGTTTCCTGAAGGGGAGGGTGGATGCACGCGCGCGGCCCCGCGCTGCAAATTTCCACCGGGGAGGGAGAGTGGCTGGATGCGGAGAGTTTGGAGTTGCTTGCGGCGGAGGGCAGGAAGGGGAGCAGGGCCGGGAAAGGGGGCTGGCGGGCGCTATATCTGGGAGTAAGTTTCCAGGATCAGGAGAGCCTGCACGCTTGCTCGCTAGTAAGTTTCTGGCCGGGGAGGGCGTGAGGGGAGGAGGAGAGGGAGGGGTGCATGTATATAGAAGAGGGGGAGGGGGGAGCAGATTTCCTGCGGGGAGGTTGAATGCATATGGAGAGTAGATTTCCTGGAGGGAGGGTGGAGGCGTAGACGGACCGAGTAAGTTTCTTGCTAGGGTGGTGGCGGAGGCGGTGGGTTGGTGCTTTGGAAACCCGGAGCTTCCTACCCGGCGTAGGGGAGCACGCTGTTGGGTGGAGGGGGCGGGGGGGGCAAAGGGCCAGGTTCCCTGCTGGGGAGAGGGGCTAGCATCTGGGGAGTATGTTTCCTGGCGGAGCGATATTTGTTTACTGGCTGAGGGCAGTACTGTAAGTGAGTAGCGCTTCGAGAAGGCAGCTCTGACATAAATTAATATTGAAATTACTCCATCAGCTCTGCTCGCCCCCCATCTCACCCCCCAAGCGGAGACTGGTCTTCTTGTCGGATTGCCCATGCACTTGTTGCAGAAACAGCCAAGGTAGGCAAGAAGCTTATTAAGTTTCATTTTTAAAAAATTAGTTGGGGGATGCTCCGTGAGAAGACGGGGGAGGGGGAGGGAAAAAGTGGGGGAACAGAGAAGGAAAAGTCTCCCCCCACTTCTTGACTTTCAGTGTGTTAGCAGGGCCTTCTCTCTGCTTCCCTTCCTTCTTCCCTCTCTGGGCTGCACAGCATCCCAGCAAAGGGGGAGGGGTGAGGTGGGCGCTATAATTGGCAGCGCCGGCTTGAAGGGTGGTGGTGGTGGGGCTTGCAATTGAAGGTTGTGATGTTATAAAGCCTTCATTCTTCCAGCCAAGAAACCGCAGGACCCCAGGGATGTGCCTTGTGGGGTTTTTGACATGATGCATATGTGTGTATATATGCGCCTGTGGGCTCTTTGGGGGTTGGGTAGTCCCCAGAAGTTAAAGTGGCCACCCAGATGGGAGAAATGTGTAAGGGGGTAAACCTGCCCCTTCACTCCCCAACTTCAGTTTGTGAGACTGGGGGGTTGCTGCTGGTGGTCTGAAGAAAGAGATATTTAAAAACAACACAAAACCACCCATTCACTGGCGGAGGCCTAGAACACCTGGCCAGCGCTGGGCTGGAGCATGTGCGCCTGCCATCCTTAGGTTAAAAGAAAATGATTTCTGGTTCCTCCGTGTGTCGTCGACTGGCCTGTTAGAGCCAGCTTCGTGGAAACTTCCCCGTACTAGAGGCAGCTTTGGCAGGTGAACGTGTTGTAGCGGGTTGCAAACAGCATGGCCTGGGCTGTCTTGTGAAGTGCATGGAAGTGATGCTTAGGAATGACAGATCCGGGGATGGCTGAAGAGTCCCTTAAAAAATGTCTCCTGAAAGCCGGCTGGGTGCACTTTTGAGCAGGCCGTGGAGCAGAGCTTTAAGAAAGGAGTTTTAGTTGTCCCGGTTGGTACCCGCCTTCTGCATCATTTACTGTTTCAAGTCTGCATCATTTACTGTTTCAAGAAAGCACATGGAAAATGTGGTTTCGATGCCCCTGGAAGGAGAAGAAGCATAAGTACTCAGTACTTAACTAGTTAACCAGCAGTCTTTGCTTCTCCTCGCCTCTCTTTCCCTGGTCCTCAGCCTACTGCTGGTTTCTGCAGATGAGTTGTAGGTCTTGGCTGTCAGGTATCTTGATTATGCTGGGAGCTTTAACTTTGCCAGGATAATTTTAGCATCAGGGATTCAAACCTAGACATGTTTAGTAGGGTCAGGGAGTAAACACTAGGTGTGTGGTTAACTAAAGTTGGTTAAGCTTTCTGCAGTTCCGTAGACAGGCTCAATTCTAGCAGGGGAAAAAGAGGGTTTTAAAAAAAAGATCTCACTACATGTGACTGATGGACAGTGCTTGTTTTCTTTCCTTCCTGTCATCAGATTTCCAGATTGAGAATTTGATATTTGGCAGCTTGAGAGTTGTTAGTTGGGAATTAAATCTTATTGCCACTTATCAAATGTTCCTAAGTAGGCATTCGTTAAAAAATTAGCTATTTTTCTCCTGCTGAAAATCTGGGTCTGGTGGGTGTATATGCTGGGAGGGTAAACAAAATCTTTATGTGTGTTTATCCCAGGATAGTAGAATTATTTACAGGGCTACCCTTGAAGCCAGGAGGAGTCATTCAGGTTTTCTTCTTTTATTTATGAGATTTATTTTATTGTCTTGCTTTGGCCATTAATCAAGTCACAGTAGCTTTTTTTTCCCTCCTCTGCTGAGAATGTTCTTGTGGTAATAAAGGTTTGAAGGCCCATGAATCATAATTCATTCTTTTTAAAATATTGTGGTGATTGTCAGGATTTGATTGATAGGAATTGATACTGGGAGTGACACACCTCTTTGAGCCCCGCCCTTTTAGGCATGTCCATTTTCGCCAAAGGATTGTTTAGAAGCCAGCTTGATATCTCAAAAAAGTGCATTTCCCTTCTGCTTTATGGACATTAGAAGATTAATTTTGCAGGTTCTGTAGTAAACATGGGTCTTTTCACAGCTTGGTAAACAGGCTTCCACATAGCAGGCATGTGTTAATATCACATAGCATTTATGTGAGCTTACTGTGAAAACGGTTGTTGTATGAACTGTGTGGAAAGTACTCAGTTTAGCCTCCTTTAACCGGCTTGGGCCTGTGGTTTTGTTAAACTACGAGTTTTAATTGTAAAAGAGAAACTGTTGTGTTTTTTGCTGCTTATATAATAAAATGTGTGGTCACAAAAACAAAGCTTATTTATAATGTTTTCTCTTCCATTGATGTGTGGGTTGGACATAATATCAAAAGCATCAGTTTTTTTGAAAGTATAAGGATTATCCAGGAAGTTGATTAATCAAAGTGTTAAAATTGTCTTGTGTTCAGTAGTTGGCTCAGTTTACAGCATTTGTAAAGTGAGAAAGAACTTTTAAGGTAGTTTGATTCTCAAGGCAGGGGGGAAAGTCACTGAAAAGAAAAGTGGGAAGAGTACCAGTTTCTAGCCATTTTGAGGCTTTTAAGTTTGAGTAGTTAAGTTTTTCTCTTAAAAACGCATGGTTTGATCCATGAGTTCTGTCTGTCTCTGAAATTCTGTGACTCGGTCTTGTGGAGAGAGGTCTCGAGAGAGGTCTCAAGAGATCTCGACAGTCTCTTCCTGGGCCAACGGCCAAATTGCTTCATGGACTTGGGCGAGTTGATTAACTTCTGTTTTTGTCTTCTCATGGAGAGGGTGGATTTGTACCTTGACATTCCAAAAATGACTCTTGAGTGGCTCGGTAATCCTGACCATCCAATGCAAGGAAATACTTATGAAAGTCTGCCACCATCTTGGAAAAAAAAAAAAAATGCGGGACTGATTCTCAGTTATATGTGCTCATAGAGACTGGGGCATATAATTCCAGCCTCCAAAAAGAATTTCAGTTCATCTTGGAAGTTTCCCCTCCAGCCAGCTGGTTCACCTGTCTAATTATGCTTGGTCAAATCTAAGGTTAATTGAGCTGTTGTTCCCAGGCAGCCGGAGGAGGTCATCTTGGGGAGGAGTGGGATTTGAGAAAGCCCAGCGTGGCTTTACCCACTTTCTGTGGAGGATTCGCATGTGGGTAATTGGGATTTGGTGGTATATTTGTGATAGGGTTCATAATAATGCTGTTGTATTACTCTCACTTCCGGGCTGTCGTCTATTTCACCATGGGCATTTTTTGGGGAAAAGCTCTTGATGTTTTTATGGACCTTGAACATTGACACGAAGAGTAGGGATCCAGACAGGTGGCTCCAACCCCAGGCAGTACAAATGGGTGCTGATTGTCCTGCTCTAGGGCACTTGAATTCAGCTCTTTTATTTCTGACCTCATAAAACTGTGTGATTAGGGAGGATTAGAATCAGCTGGGATCTTGTGGATTAATAATATTTCTGAATTTACACGATGGAGGGGAACCAATGAAATAAAGGGGAAACTAAAACCTAGTGGATTGCTTTTGAAAGGAGAGAGAGATAAGAGCAGTTGGATTCCAGTTATCGGCGTGCATTTCGACAAGGGTACTGTGGCATTTTAAGGAATTATATAGACATGGTAACATGATTTTGATCCTGTGGTTCTCTTAATGAGTCTTTTCTCCTGGGTTAAAGAAAATACGCAACAAAAATCCCTGTGACATTTTCTAAGAATTTTAAGTTCTCAGGGCAGCTGCTTGTAGGGTCTTGTGCTTAATTTGGGTTTGTTGAGACAACGGGTGATTTTTGCTTTTTCCTCATGGAAGACAACAAACTGGGGATGGGTGGGATATACTGAGCTGTTGGGCTCTTGTTTCAGCAACTGTAGAATATTTTTTTGACAGAGAGGAAGGGGACAAAGAACCTGTGTGCCTGAATGGCCGGGATAACTCTGGGCTCATAGAAGGTAACAGTTCTCTTCATACTGTACCTGGATCTGGTTTATTCATTCGTATATTCGGCAGTTACTTATTGAGCACCTACTGTTTGCTAGGCACTGTGTTAAGGCTCTGGGAATATGTTGATCATTAAAAGAGATATAATCATCTCCGTCTACCCCCTCCCCCCACCCCCGTAGCCTACAGTCCAGAGAAGAGGCAGATGTGCAAAGAAATAAATATTGCAAAATGTCGTAAATGCTCTGGTGAAACCGTGGGGAGTAGTGACCTAGACTGACTTAGAGAAAGTAGCCCAGAAAAGCGTCTCTGGGGATTGGGGATGGGGGAAACAGAGAGCACCAGGCAGAGGGGAGCCTGTGCGCAAGGACTGTGGCTTTGAGGAGAACTAAAAAGAGGTACAGTTGGACGCAGGGGAGGGAGCGAGGGCAGCATGAGATGATCCTACAGGGCTCTGGGGCCTTCACAAGGTTTGAGTTTCGTCTGAAGTGTAGTGGGAAGCCAATGAAGGTTTGCAGTAGGAAGTGACACTCCCTAACTCATGTTTAAAGGGGATTGCATTGGTGGAGAGGGGCATGAGTGGAATTGGGGAGCATAGTAAAGAGGCAGTTGGAGCAGGCCGGGGAGGGGGTCACAGGAGGTAAATGGAGGGGAGCAGGTGGGTGTGAGATGCGCATTAGAGATAGAATGGGCAGGACTTGCTGATGGATTGGATTGGGTGGGGGGTGGGGAGGAGGAATCTAGGATTTCTGGCGTGAGTAGTTAGGTGGATGGGTGGTGCTATTTGCTGAGATGGTCAAGAAGGAGGGGAGCAGAATCAAGCTCTTTTAGTTTGGGCACCGCTGAGTTTGAGATACCTGTTAGACTCAGGGTGGAGACGTAAGCAGGCATTCTGGTGTAGCATCCAGCACCAGGGGAGTGGCCAGGCAAGAGAGAAAAAATGTGGGACCCATCAGCCGTGGGATGGTATTTAAATCCAGGAGACTGGATGAGATGCCTCAAGGAGCCTGTAGAGAGAGAAGAACAGGCAGTGTGTATGTGTTGGGGCGTGTGTATGTTAAATGTTTCATGAGGTTGATAAGGCCAGAAAAGTCACCGTTGGATTTGACAAAATGGAAGCCACTGGCGACGTTGCAAAGAAGTGTTTCAGTGGGGCAATGGATTGGGTAGGAGCAAGATTGGAGGAGGTTGGGAGGAGACTCGGAGGTGAGGAACTGGTAATATCATGTGTAGACAACTTTTTGGCAACATTTGACCATGAAAAGGGGTAGAGAAACGGAGTGGGAGCTGGAAGGACATGTGCGTGAGGGGAACGGTCTTCTGAGGGGTGTGGGTGGTACACGTGTGTGCTGATGGGGAAGACCAGCGGAGAGGGAATCAGTGATCAGGCCCAACGGATTGGTCAGCTGAGCAAAAGCCCTTGAGGAGGTCTGCGGGGAGGATCTGGCCTTGGCTGGGGCGGGGATACTTCCTCCATCACCAGTTAAGGTACAGGTGAGGGATCTGTGGCTGGGTGCTCTGTCTCTTCAGGCTGAGGCCACCCTGTCCTCGGGAAGGGTTTTGGGCACAGGACTTGCCACCAACTAAAGACTGCAAGGGTTAAGACTGCATCAGAAAATTGTACTGCGTTTTTCTGAACATTTGACTGCATTAGAGAGCGGTACAGAGGAAAGAATGGATTCTTTTGCTTGGGGAGGAGAGTCTTCAGTTGAAGTAATTTGGGTCTTGCATTAGATTTATTTGAAAACTATGATTGGAAAAAGACGTGTGATTTGCAGCCCTGTTCAAAACTTGGTGGGCACTGCGTTCTATGTTTTGAGCAAGAAGCTACAAACAAACAAACAAAAAGGCAAAAGGCTGCCTCTCCTTTAGGCTACCTTTCACAAAAATATGCCATGGACTGCCAGCCTTGGTGGCTCCCAACCATGGAGTCTGTAGGGGTGGTCAGTGGGTGAGGAGACAGTAGAAGCCCTGGGTTGGGGTGCAGCTGTGTTGAATGGCCCTGGACCAGTCAGCCTCTGAGTCTGTCTTGGCATCTGTAAAAAGAGGATCATACCATCTGTTGCCTCTCCTCTTAGAGTTGTGAGGACGGGATCAGATAATGGACGGAAGGTGCTATGTGACTGTGAGAGGCATCGTGCACAGGCAGCAGCCAGGTGAATGGATCTTCAGCCGGATCTCCTTTTCAGATATAAAACCTGACAACCGATGAAACACTTCCCTTAATTTCCCAAAGCTTCTACTATAAAAACTCCATTCACCCTGTCCACTCCCACTCTTCTCCCTCCTTGTCGCCACTTTCTATTTGGGGTTTTCAAGTCCTCTGTGATCCCTTTAGTGAAACTGCTCTTAATATCGAAACTGCTCTTACTGTCGGGACGCTGGTGTCAGAAATGCCGCCTGTGAGATTTTGCACACGTGTGGAAAATGGGACTTGGACTTCTTGTGTTTGTATAATAAATATGTGTTGTCAGTTTTGAGAGATCTGTGGAACTGGTATCGATTTGGTTTCATAGAGAGGGGAAACTAATCAACGAAGAATCAGAGAGAGGAAATGGAGACCATCATTGAAATAACCAGAGTTTACTTGGCATTTTATAGGTCTGAAGCCTCTTTTGTGTGTCTTAGTTATCTGTGTCTTGTCACAGCCTTAGGAGGTAGATGTTATTTTCAGCGTACAGCTGAGGAAAGTGAGTCTCAAGAATTAAAATTGAAAAAATATAAATAAGTGATTAACCCAGAATCACATGTCCAGCCAGCATCCAAAACCCTGGTTTAATGCCTGAATTTGAATGGTCTCCAAATTTTGTGTGCTCTCAGATAATGCTGTACAGTGTTAAATAAGAATGTGGTATAGAATACATGCAAAGAATCATGGAAACAAAGAAGATCCTTTGGGACTTTTGGACTTAGAACTCCAATGACCTTAGTTGGAAATACTTAGATGATTTAAGCATGTTTTGGGCATTACATTTTTTAAAAACTTGAATCATTTGGCTCATTCTGGAGTATACAGCTTTCAGGCTGCCTTATAATTAAAGCCAAAACTTGATTTTAACCAGTTGAGTGGCTCTTCTCCATCAGCCTCCTTCTCTCGGCCCTGTCCCTTCTGTGGGGCCCCCCAGTGGAGGAACCTGGATAGTGTGGCCTTTGGTCTCTGGGCTCCTGCTTTGGACACACGGGGCCCTGAGCAGTTTGCTCCCCAGGAATGCTTCCTGAGGACCCCTAGGAGTCTTTGTCATACGGAGAGGCTGCCCTGAGGACCTCTCCTTGTCTTTGGGAAATCGCCTCCAATCTAACTTCTTTGAAAGATTTTTTAAAAAGGAAAAGAAAGATGGAGTTAATGTCCAAGGAGTTTTAATAGGAATGTCCTTTGAGTTCCCTCTGTTGTCATCACAAGGGGAGATATCAAAATCCCTTAAAATTCCACTCAAGGATACCAGTAATGAGGCTGATTCTCAAGTATTGGGGCTTGTTCACTTTTCTTTTTCAGTTGCGTGAACACACGTGAGCCGACGGGTTTTCACGGGGAGCCACAGTAGGTAAGGACTTGTAGAGACCTCTTTCCTTTTGAAGAGTTTGAATTTCTTTAGAAACGGGTATGGAATTCAAAGTTTCACCGTGCAGACGCTCAGTCCTAAAGTCTTTCCTGAGGGCTCTGTGTGCCTGGTCGTGTGCTGTAGTGGGGCTGTGGGGTGGGCTGTAGAGGGGGGCACGTGGGCTCCTGCAGCCCTTGGCTCATAGGGTGCTGCTGTCATTCTTACCACTGGGCGTATCTTTCCCCCCTTGTAGACTGCCCTGGGGAGGGCAGAACTGGGTCCTCACTCATTTTTGTACCCCCAGTGCCTAGCAAGAGGCCGGCACTAGTTGTGCAGTATGAGTGCTTACTTCTTGAAGAATCAGCTGCTTTTTTGTTTTTGTCTTGCCTCTGGTTTTCTCCCCATTGGTTCTTGTTGGAGGGAGCAATCCAGGCCTCTCTGGCACCAGGGTCAGTTCTTACAGCCGCTGAAGGAGACCAGACTAGAGAAATGTTTCCTTTCCCCTCGTCTGGTAGCCTTTAGCTGGGGTGGTTTAACTGAGCTCTCAAATGCAAATGTGGCCCCATCCCCCATCCCTTTTAATAAGTGACATTTTGTTAAATCAGTTCTTCAAGGCCTTATCTATATTTCTGTCTGTGCTGGCTTAGTCAAAATAGGAAGGAGAGTGAATATTGGATTTCTTCCCCGCCCCCTCCTCCCTCCCCTTTGAGCAACTCTACGTAAGATTTCTGATAGGGGAGGGGTGGTGTGTCCTTGAAGAAGTAAATGCTGCGTGCAGAAAAAAATGTGGAGGGCTTTGACTTGTAGCGAATGCTGTTTTTCAGCAGCTGTGATTTTTCCATTTTTCTTTTTCTTTCTGTTTTGATTAGTGGCACTCATTGTGCTCCAGGGTTGGGATTGTGCTGGGGGAGGGCGCGAAGGGAGCAGCGTTAACTGGGAGAGCTGGAGTTGGGGAGGAGGAAGGAGAGAAGGGATTTATTGAAAATATATGTCTACTTCTGCTATGATAAAGCAGCAGGCGTGTAAAAATGCAAGGGGGAAATCATTATTGTGGTAATATAGGCAGAACTCTGCATTCTCATTAACAGAGCTTAGCCCACGTGGAGGAGGGGGCGGCCGGGCTACTTTGAGAGTTGGGGTATTCAATAATAGCAGAAACTCAGGGGATTGTCTCCAGCCCCCCTTCTCGCCCCCTCCAGCTGCCTTCTCCTTTCTTTCTCTGATCAGTTTGTAACGTTTCAAAAGCTGCTTGTTGGATTCCATGGCCTCCATCCTCACCCCAAAATGCTGTAAGAACTGTTTCAGTTTTAAAGTTAGAGAGAATTAAAATAAATTTTCTCTCAGGGACTTGAGGAAATTTTTGGCAACACATGATGAGTCAGAGATTGGATTATATCACTTTCGTCCCAGAGAGCACCAAGAAGAGCTTGCTCTGGGCCTCGGGAATTTGCATATGCTGTGGGGTATCCGAATGAGGGTTCCAAATCACTTGGTAGTAGTGGCTGCTGTTTATGGAGAGCTTACTGTGTGCCTGGCCTCGTGCACGTGTTAGTCATTTCATCCTCACAGCAAATATATGAGGGAGGTGTGAGGCCCACTTGACACTCGAGGACACTGAGGCTGGGGGCATTTCAGCCCCTTGCTTAAGGACACACGGGTGCTAAGTTGCCAACCTGGTCTGCAGACCCAGGACTGACTCCAAAGACTGGCTCCTAATCATTAGGCTGTGCGGCCTTTAAAAACTGTCTAGTCACTTTCCCTGTACAGACCTCCAGATTCTAGGAACCTGGGCAAAATAGAACCACCGCAAGGCCTGCCGTTGACAGTTATGGGTAGACTGCTCAGGATGGTCATGAGAACCTTTCCTGAACCCCTGGACAGAGCTGTCATTCTAAGGAAGAGCAAGGTTAGGGGCTGGCATCTTTGTTAGAAGAGGTGAGTGTGCGCTCCCCATCCCCGCCAGGCTCTAGTGACTTTGCTGACAACTTGTTCATCCAGCATTTACTGAGTGCCTCCCGTGTGCTAGGACTGTACCAGTGGCTGGAAGTGCCAGGACAAATAAGAGAGGGAGCTCAGAGTCTAATGGAGGACGTATAATATGATACATGGAGATGCCTGCCTGCGAAAAGACATTTCAGAACATTTCAGAAGTAGTAAGGGGAGGGACTTGCTAAGCGTAGAGCAGCCAGGAGAGTCTTCAGAGAGAGGTGGCACATGGCTGGGGTTGTGCGGGTTTGGCAGGGGCTTACCAGGTAGACAAGCATGACATAGCATGGTGAGTATGGGAAGCCACGTAGAGTCTGGCCTTACAGAAACATCGCTTCAAGCCTCACCCGTCTAACTTCATTTTCCATCACCTTCAGTTCAGTGCTCTAGGACTGTGCTGTGCAATATGGTAGCCATTTACCACACATGGCTATTTCAATGTAAGTTAATTAAAAACTAAGTAAAATTAAAAATTCAGTTCCCCAGTTGTACTAGCCACATGTCAAGTGCTCAATAGCCACGTGTGGCTAGCGGCTGCCATACTGGAGAGCGTAGATACAGAATGTTTCCATTAGTGCAGAAGTTCTGTTAGATAGCACTGCTCACGAACTTTGCCCTGAGGTTTCTTCTGCGTGGGATGTTTCCTCCTCTGTCTCTCACCTGGCTCACTCCTACTTCCTCCAGAGGTTTTCCCCAAATACCCCAAGCTGGGCTTCCATCCCACTGTCTGTCTGGATTGCAATGATCCTTTTCTGTGTGTCTCCCCCACAGGACTTTCAGCTTCTTAAGGGCATGAGCTGGGTCTTGTTCATCCTTGTGCCATGTCTTGTTTATCATTGTGTCCCCAGCACCTAGCCGAGGTCTGGTACATAGGCGGTTCCGTTCTCAGTGACAGTTGCAGGTGATGAGGCTGGAGAGGTAAGCAGGCATTGGGCCAGGAGAACCTGGTGCCATCTCGTGAAGCTTGGCCTTGACCCTGTAGGCGGTGGGGCGTCACTGAAGGGTTTGGAATGAGGAAGGCTGTGTGGGAGAATCAGCCAAATCAGATTTATGTATTAGAAAGATCCCTCTGAGAGGTGTGGAGGACAGGCTGGATCAGGCCAAGAGATCAGATAGGAAAGAGTTGGAAACATCGGGGCAGGAGAGCTGAGGATCTGGACTCTTAGGCTGTGGCGGTGATGTTGAAAGAGTAGCATCACCAGCTTTCCAAGTCAGGGTCTCCTACCATTTCTCTGTCCATTTTGGAGACTCTTTTCAGATTCTTTCTTTTTTTTTTTTTAAAGATTGGCACCTGAGCTAACAACTGTTACCAGTCTTCTTTTTTTTCCTTTTCTGCTTTTTCTCCCCAAATCCCCCAGTACATAGTTGTATATTTTTTAGTTGTGGGTCCTCCAGTTGTGGCATGTGGGACGCCGCCTCAACACAGCCTGACAAGCGGTGCCATGTCCGCACCCAGGATCTGAACCAGCGAAACCCCAGGCTGGTGACGCAGAGCGCGCGAACTTAACCACTCTGCCACCGGGCTGGCCCCTCTTTTCAGTTTCTAAGGAAAACTGAGGAAGAATTCCCTTTCACTTCAACCCCTTTCCTGGCTGAGGCCCCAGGCCACGCACTCTGTAACTCTCCTTTTCCCATCTCTACTTTGTTGGTGGCTGCCCTCTTTCCCCCTCCCCTCCCACCCTGTGCTCACCTGTTCGTTTCCCTTCAGCATACATCTTTGTCTATGTCATCCCATGTCTAAACCCTTATGGTCGAATCAGAAGCTCAGAACACAGGGGCTGGGCTTTCAGCCTTCTGTCTTCGTCAGCCTGTGCCAGATTCTTCTCTGAGGACACTTTTTGGGGCCTAAGTTTAAGAAGCTTGTAGAGAGTTTTGAAAAGGAGTTTGGGAAATAACTGAGCTCAATCTAGTCTCTGGGGTAGTTAGGAGAAGCCAGGAGGGTGGAATCTAGAGACGCTTAAGAGGAGTATTTTCTTTAGGAAGTTGAGGCACTGTGCTCTGGCCGTGGTGACCTCACACGGTGCACATGGGGCGATAGGATACATTTCAGAATATAACAGCTACCTACTAGGTGCAGACGCATGCCATCGCTTTACAATCTATTTCCTCATTTCATCCTCAAACCCACCGTGTGGGGAAGGCATTATTATCTCGGTCTTACAGGTGAGGAAATGGAGGCACAGAGGGATGAAGAGGCTTGCTCAAGGTCTCAGGGCTGGTCAGTTGCAGAGCAGGGATTCAAACCCAGGACCCCAGACCTGGGGGACTAAAGGCAGGTGCTTTTCCCGCTTCCTTATCCTTTAGCCTCACCAGTCAGCGTGACCTGTGTTTTATTCAGAAATACGATTATAGTAAATGGTGGAAGGGGCATTACCCCGACCCTCTGGGGGTTTTCTTGGACAGCAGTCCAACTCACAGAGTCTCATTTTCTTTATTCTCACCACCTTTGCTTTACTGGCTGAAAAGGTTTATTTTGAGAGTCAAAAGAGATAAAAGATGCGGAAGTGGTTTGAGAAACATAAAGCCATAGTCTCTTTACTCTTGGACATAATTGTTTTCTGAAGGGGCGAAGCTCTATGAGGGTCGGGTCCCAGTGCTGTGTGTGGACTGTGGGCATGATGTGTGTGGGGGTCACACAGATCTCCATTGTTAACTTTCAGAAGTGCTTGGGCCTGAGCGTGCTCTTAGATCCACCCCGATTGGTCAACATGATTTGGGGGAACATTTGGTGTCTGGGCTGACCTTTAACTACAGCTGGCATGCCCTGCATGACCTTGGGAAAGTCAGTTCACCTTCCTAAACCTCCATTTCCTGGGATGGCCACATCTACTTGCGTGAGTCATTGGAAAGATTAATGGCAGAATATATGTAAAAATCAGCACCTTGTAAGCTAGATGGTGGCATGTATTTGTGGAATGGAAGTCGTGGACTCCGTAGTCTGTTGAGCGGACTCTTGGCCCGTCCCCTTTCATGGCCAGAATGTCATGGCTCAGATTTACACAGTGTTCTCCTGCTTTTAAGACCTGGAGAAGAGATGATTCAAAACTTCATTAGAGCTAAGACTTTTTCACTGAAATTGTATAAATGGCAAGTGAAAATTCATAAATCTTTCTTTTTGGGGAGGGAGACTACAAATAGTATGTGGTGACTACAGAAAATTTGAAAAATATTGATAGGTATAAGGGAGGAAATTAAAACTGCCTTTAATTTCTTCCTGTTAGCATTTAAATAATTTCCTTCCAGTATTTTTTCCAGGCAGTATCGTGTGGTGATTAAGGTTATAAACTCTGGAGTCGGACTGCCTGGGTTTGAAGCCAGGATCCTTCACTCACTAGAAATAACAACAGTGACCTGTGGTGCGGGGTGAGATGAAATGAGATAATTCACGTAAAACCTTTGGGGCTGTGCCTGGCAGATAGTAAATTCTCAATAAACATTAGCTATGATACTCTGCTTTACAATAGTGTTGGGGTTGTTTTGAATGTGCTGGAATATCTTGCTCATTAAATATTCTTTGGAAACTTTTTTTTAAGTAGTTGTTCAGTATCCTCTCCTATGGATTCTCTGTTCAGCAAATATTTGTGGAGTACCTACTGTATACAGGCACTGGGGCCCATCATTTATTTATCTGGTCCCTATTATTAGAAATTTATCTTATTTATCATTTTTGACTATTACAAGTAATGCTTTGATGAACATCCTTGTACATAAATCTTTGATCACGGCTCAAATTATTTCCTTCGGATAACTTCCTGGAAAGGAGACTTGCTCTGTTAGAGAAGGCAGGTGCTTTTAAGGTTTTCAATACTACTTCCTAAATCTTCTTGACAAAAGTTTAAAGTTAATTTTCATTCTCACTACCAGCATCTGAGAGTACCCGCCTCACTTCATCAGCTCTAATATTATTGTTTTTCAAAAAATGTTTATTCTTTTGTAGCGTGGATTATCCTCTAAACAATATACATTACTTCTCTGGAGCTCAATTTCTCCTTGCTTCAAGGTAAAGTATAGATGTCTCTTGCATGATGACCGTTATTTGTTAATTCACTGAGCTCTTTGGATTTCTATTGTGGAAAGACTATGCAGATGACCTGAATTACCATCAAAAGTGATTATTTCTGCCGAGCTGCATTTCCTCATGCTATCTAGAGAAGACTTTGTGAGTGCTTCTCTCTCACCCAACACAAAGTGAGTGAGCAGTCATTCCATGCCCAGGGCACAGGATGTGTCAGATGTCTGGTCTGTATCGGCGGAGAAACAGCATCCTTCACTCATACGAGTAAATGTTGCTAATAATTGATGGCAGAACTTTAGGGTCTCTGTGTAGTTTTCTAGGAATTTGTTCTTTTGGAAGCTTTATAAGAAAAGGAAGGCTACTTTCACCTCTCAGAAGTATAAGAAAATACTATACTAGTTTTATGTGAAACTAAATGTTGAGAAAAAAGTTGTTCTACCAAAAATGCTGAGAAATAGAAAGAAAATGAAAACCAGTCATTGTTCCATCATCTAGATAGAACCTCTGTTTTAAAAAATGATGTGGTTCTTTCTAGTATGTTTTTTTTTTTTTTTTTGAGGAAGATTAGCCCTGAGCTAACATCTGCTGCCAATCCTCCTCTTTTTGCTGAGGAAGACTGGCCCTGAGCTAACGTCCGTGCCCATCTTCCTCTACTTTGTATGTGGGATGCCTACCACAGCATGGCTTGCCACACCGTGCCATGTCCGCACCCGGGATCCGAACCAGCAAACCTCAGGCTGCTGAAGCGGAACGTGAGAACTTAACCACTGTGCCAAACGTGAGAACTTAACCACTGTGCCACCGGGCTGGCCCCTCTAGTATTTTTAAAATATCTATATCTTTGTGTAGTTGGACGCTTTCTGTGTGTGATTTTGTATTTTTTTTAGAGCTGACCCTAAATTAATACTTTAACCATTTCCTGGATGGTGGAAGCTACTTACAACACTTGGCTTCCTTTTCCCTCCTTTATGCTTTTTAGGGTCTTATTGTGATTTTTTTTTTCACTGAGAAAGATTTGCCCTGAGCTAACATGTGTTGCCAATCTTCCTCTCTTTATTTTATTTTTCCCCTCCCCAAAGCCCCAGTACATAGTCGTATCTTCTAGTTGTAGGTCCTTCTAGTTCTTCTCTGTGAGCTGCCACCACAGCCTGGCTGCTGACAGACGCGGTGTCTGTTGTGCTGTGGTTCCGTGCCCGGGAACTGAACTCGGGCTGCTGAAGTGGAGCATAGCAAACGTTAACCAGAGGCCATCAGGGCTAGCTTGATTGTTGTGATTTTAATTGTCTCTCAATATATTAAAACTGATTTTAAATCTCTCTCAGTATATTAAATCCCATAAGACATTGTTCTAAAAAGTCAATAATAATTTAGATTAATCCACATATTTACTCGTTTTGGTGTTCTTCATTTCTTCTTGTATAGCCATGCTCATGTTCCTCTCTCAGATTAATTTCCTTCTGTCTGAAGAATCACCTTAGTTTGTGCGTGCGTGTGTGTGTGTGTGTCTGTGTGTAGTGGAGGGTGTCTGCTGATGTCACAATTCACTCAGATTTTTTTGTCTGAAAATGTCTTTTCACCTTCATATTTGGAGGATATTTTCACTGGGTATAGAATTCTAGCTTGTCTTTTTTTTTTTCTTATAGGGATACCATCTCATTGTCTTCTGGCTTCCTTTATTTCTGTTAAAAAGTCAACTGTCAGTTTTTTGTGCTTCTTTTGAAAGTAGCATATTGGCACAGATGTTAGCTCAGGTCAACCTTCCTCAAGCAAAAAAAAAAAAAAAATGAGGAAGCTTGGCAACAGACGTCAGCTCAGCTCAGGGCCAATATTCCTCACTGAAAAAAAACATTCTTGAGCAATTCTCTTCAATATTGCGTTTGCCCCATTCTTTCTCTCCTTTCCTTAGATTCCTGCACATATGTTAGACCCTTTCATGGTATCCTACATGCCCTGAAGCTCGTTTTTGTATTTTCTGGGCTTTAATATGAATATTTTTTCTACTGGCCTGTCTTCCAGTTTGCCAAACATCTCTTCTCCTGTTTCTTGTTTGCTGTCAGACACATCTAGTCAATTCTTAATTTGTTTCTATTGTTTGTAAACTTTTATTTATATGTTTCTATTATATATAAATAATATGCAGTAATATTTATATAATTAAAATATTAAAAATCTATATATTTATATATTTTTATTTTTAATAAATTTGTTTGTGTGTATGAGGGAGATTGGCCCTGAGCTAACATTCATTGCCAATCTTCCTCTTTTTGCTTGAAGAAGGTTGACCCTGAGCTAACCTCTGTGCCAATCCTCCTCTATTTTGTGTGTGAGATGCTGCCACAGCATGGCTTGATGAGTGGTGCATAGGTCCACACCTGGGATCTGAACCTGTGAACCCTGGGCAGCTGAAGTGGAGTACACGAACTTAACCACTATGCCCCGGGGCCAGCCCCTGGATTGTTTTTAATGACGGTATTTTTTTCTTGATCTGGTCCTCTTTCCTGACATGCTTGGTCATTTTTGTTTGGATGCTGGGCATTTTAAATGGAAAATAGAGAGGCTCTGGATGTTGTTCACCTTGATCCAGGTAAGACTGGTCTATTTCTGATTTACCCTTACTTGTAGGGTGGGTGTTTATGAGGATCCCTCCTCCTTGATAGAACCTGATCTCCAAGTTCGGTTTCCTGGCTGCTGTGAACCCAAAATCTCTGCTTAACTTTTTAGTCTTTTCACAGCTTCTTTCTGCTGGGATCCCCAGGGGTTAGCCCTGTCCACATGTGGCTTATGTCTCAGTAAATGCCTCAAGGGGAAATGGCTGTCGAACATTGGCCTCACTTATGTGTGGTTCATTTTCTCTGCGATTCTGGCCTTTCAGCTCCTGGAAATCTTCACAGCCCTGAATTCCAGTTTTTGTCTTCTCAGCTCAGGGAGAAAGCCTCTGCAAGCCTTAATTTGCTGCTTTCTGCTTTACCTCAATGTTCCTTTTACCAAATCAGTGAGTGTCCTGAGGGGAGACATTAGCTACTGATGTACACACCTCCCTGAGCTTCCCTTTCCTCTAGGAGCTTGGTCCCTCGAGTCCTAGCTGCCCTGTTGTTCTCCCATATCTGCAAACAGTTATTATTATTATTATTATTTATTTACCTACCTTTTATGGTGGTTCTATATAGGAAGTTTAGTTTAATAGCAGTTATGTCGTACCAGCTGGAAGTGAAGTCTAACTTTGTATCTAAATTTTAAGTATTTTCCATGTCTTTAAAATCCTCATTAGGTAATTTTTAATATCTGCACAAAACCCCTTCTTACGGCTTTTATAATCTACCCAGTCATTCTTCTGTTATCAGATACTTAGGTCATTTCCCATAATTTACTTTTATAAATAATGCTGCACTAAAATATCTTTGTGCCAAAGCATCTTATTAATATTTTAAAAGTATGGAATAGGAATGATCAGAGTTGAAAATATCAACCACTAGTGATTGTTTTCATGCATATGCCATGTACAAAAATAAAACTATAGTCCTTTTTTCTCTCAGATGGTTCAGAAAGAAGCTTTCTTTTTAAAATAGTCTTTATCTTTCTTTAAAATTATTCATATAATGCTTACCATGTGCCGGAAAATTTTTTTCATGCTTTATGATACAAATTTTAGTTCTCCTAAGAGCCCTAGGACTAATAGTGATCCTGGTTTTAAAGATGAGGAATCCGAGGCATGAGAGGGTAGATATCCTGCCCAAGGTCATACAGGTAACCTGGTCAAGGTCATGCACTCATCAGTGGCAGAGCTCAGCCATGCGTTCTGGCTCTAGAGCCCATGTTATTACCTACCACATTATACCACCTTGAGCGAATTTTAGCTTCTTCGAGGGCTTCCCCGGCCTTTTCTTAATTGGGCATAATTTGTTTCCTCTGCAGTGTGGTTGCTGGGGGATGAGTGTGAATGTGGGGACAGTTTGGGAAAGGAGCTGCCATGGACAGAAATTGCTGTTGGGGCTGGGCTATGTCATGGCAGCCCACTTCGTAGATTGACCAGGGAAGGTGGCCTGGTGGCTTGTAGTGAATCTGTTGGGATCCCTGGTGTGGAATTTCTGCTTCCATCTCAGGTGTGACTGGTGAGTGTTAGCTGGGCCACTGCCTTTGCAGTGTAAAAGGGTAAGCTTTCTCTCCCCTCTTCCTCCAGTTCCATTTAACATCAGGATGAAGAGTAGTTAGAGGGGTGTGAAGAGAGGACTCGCCCATTGCCCCGTTGACTGGAGTCTCAGGCCAGCCCCAGGGCAGCAGGGATTGAAAAGATTAAGGGCTGGTGCTTTGGACCCAATAAACCGCAGGGAGTGGAGGAAGAGTCAGGAACCTGCTGACCTTTGTCTGCCCCTCCTTGGAGCTTTCTGTATTTTTCGTTGGCTATCTCCCTGTCCCTCTCTTGTTTGTGGTCGTATTTTCATGGTACCCCTTTTTCCCCTGTTTCATCTTCCTACCCACCTTCCTTTTTGGGCCTGATACTGGTTTGCCGGAGAGGTAAGTGATTTTCTTAGGGTGGTTTGAGTTTATCACTTGCAATGATTAGGGAGAGAGGGCGTTGCAGGAGAGAGGCCGTTGAGCCATATTTATTAAATGGTATCAAAGGGAGGTCGCCAGGAAGAATGATGAGGTGGCAGAGAATTGGAGGGGATCCTGTCCACCCCCGCTCACAACCCTTCAGTGGCCCCCACCTCAGTCAGTGAATGCCGAAGTCCTTGCAGTGGTCTGGTGACACTGTGCCCCCTCCCCCACCTTGGGGGACTTTTGTGGCTCTCTTCTACTCACTCCGCTCTAGCCACACTGGCCTCCTGGCTATTCCCTGGACACACCTGGCATGTTCTTGCTCAGTGCCTTTGCACAGGCCGTGCTCTCTGCTTGGGTTGCTCTTCCAGAATCTAGATACCCATCTACATTGCTCCCTGTCTCCTCCTCGAGTCTTTCCTCAGATGTCTCTTCCTCACTGAGGATTTCCTCACCTGTATTTAACACGACACCCTGCCTTCTGCCTGAATTTCCCATCCCCTTTATCTGCTCTACTTTTTCTTTTTTTCCGAAACTCTTTAACCTTTTCACATTCCATATAGTTTGCTTGTTCGTTATCTTTATTGCCTGCCTCCTCCCTCCTGGAATGGGAGCCCCAGGAAGCTGGGGATCTGTGCGTGTTTGTTCACGGCAGCATCGTAAGCACCAGGATCTTGCCAGGCCCATAGTAGGCACCCAGTAAATGTGTGTTGAATACTGGGTTCTTGGGGACTCTGTAGGGCCCCCAGCTCAAGAGACTTTCATCACGTCTTAGGATCTGGAAAATCTCTGCCTGTAGGAATTTTTTTTAATTAAGATTTTTATCATTGTCATCCCCTTCCCCCTTCCAGTTCGTTTAAGACTGTTATGAAACAAAACTCATTATGCTTCGAAATCTGACAGAGCTAAGGCCCCAGGGAAGGTGAGAGGAGGTGGCAACGGGTGCTTTCTTCCATCCCCCTCCTTGATGTTGTCATGTTGTTGATTCGCTTAGGACAGCCTGAAGCCTGTGGGTCGAGGTGAGCAGGGTTCCCAGACTCCCAGGGTCCATCTGAGCAGAGTCTGTTGTCAGCCAGAGAGGAGAACGCTCCCTTCCTGCAGTGAAGGGTTCCTCTAGCCCTCAGGACTCAGGATGGAAGGAAAAAGGAGCCCAGCTGGAGAGAGGAGAGAAGAGACAAGAGAGGAGAGAGAAGTGAGGTGTGTTTGGTATGGTTCAGCTGGAGGAATAATGTCACAACGGAAATTAAGAGTGTGGTCCTCCATGGGAGTGACTTCTGGTTTTCACTTAAAATAATGAGTGAATTTCATTCATTTGCCCAACAGTAGTTATGGAGTGCCCAGTGTGGTACAGACAAGCTTGAAGGGTCTGTGGGCCTGGACTGGAGTCAGATCTCCAGTCACTGCTCATTCTGCTGCAGGAAGGACACTACCAGGGGACCTTGGGTGTAACTCAGTGGCTCAGAGCCAGCGTGTTGAACTTCTCCTGGATCTGTGGGTTCCTGGGAAGTGGGAAGGCCTGCTGGGAATAATTAATGTGTGTGGAAAGGAGGGAGGAGGAGGCAGGGGTGGATGAGGAAGTGGCTTCGACTCCTCCCAGCATTCTTTTCAAAACATTTCTCTAAATGAATCCATACTCAGGCTTTTCAGAGTCAGACCAGACCTGTCCTCAGACTTCAGCGGGCCAAGGGTTTGTTCCAGGCCCCAGAGCTTCAGCTCTGAATCTCCTTTTGACTTTTGGTTTTTCCATATACACAAAGGAAGAGAGCTTCGAGAGTAATATTCTCAGACCATTCCAGGGACAGGCCAGTATAACAAAATTACTGATAGGCTGTCGACGGGCAGTGGTATAAGATGTGGGGACCTGATAAATGATGCCTGAGGAGAGCCTTGGCTCTCAGGACCTGGGGTTTCACCCCTTACCACTCCCTCCACCCCAATCTTGGCGTCTCATCTGCTAATAAAGTAGCAACACCAACTGATTTGAGTCTCACCTCCTTTCATTTCCTCTCTTCTGTCGTCTGGTACTGGGGCCATAATGAGCTTCAAAAAGCCACCAGCCAAATGATCAGCCTCTGAATAATCAAGTCTGCAGAACTAAAAATACGCAGTTGCGTTATAATGCAGATGTACTGATAAATTAAGGGGAAAATAATTGAGCCTACAGTTGTTTACTGAGGCATTGTCCGGACCAGAAGTTACATGAGAAATAAATGGTTTCACCAGAGTGGTTCTGGGCCTGTGGCTTAGTTGTTTAGAATATAAGGCCAGGGAGGCCAAAATCCTGCTTTGAGCCCCTCTTGGGGGTTGTTACAGCCTCTTGACCTGTTACCCAGACTTGACTCCTACTTCTGGCCTCAGATGGCCTGCCAAGCCCTTACCTTCTCCCTCACGGCAGCTCCACTGTGTGCATGACTTGGTGGAATCTGTCTCCACTGTGGAAGAAGCTGCTCGAGGCACCTCCTGCTGAGGATGTCACGAGTCCCTTTTTTCAAAATATAAAAGAGAGCGTATTTCCCATTTGCTAGGCATCTATTAGTATGTGTCCTGGATAAATTAAGTCTTTGTTCTTACATATTAGCTCAATTTGGGCTTATTTGAAATAATTAATTCAATAAATATTGCATCCTTACTATATGCAGCTGCCAGGCTAAGCATTAGATGAGGGATTGGCAAACTTTCTCTGAAAGGCCAGAGAGTAAATATTTTCAGCTTCGTGGGCCATGTCTCCGTCCTAAGGACTCAGCTTTGCCACTGTAGCATAAAAGCAGTCCTTGACAGCTCGTAAATGGATGAGTGGCTGTGTTCCGATCAAACCTTATTTACAAAACCAGGCGGTGGGAGTTAGCAGCAGGCCACAGTTGCTGACCCCTGGTCTGACCCTTTCAACCCCTTCATTAGAGATACAGTCATGAACAAAACAGACATGATCATGACCCTCAGGGAGCTTTCATTCTTGCTGGGAATAATTCTTTGCTGCGGTTAGGAGCATTGCTTTGAAACCGTCCGTGTTATAAATAGTTGACAAGTAGCTTTTGGGGGGCATTAGAAACCTAAGTAACTTTACTGAAGAAAGGTTCTGGTGGACACTGAGTTCTATTTATATTATTCACTGGTCTCTGGGGGTACTATGTGTACTTTATTTGGCACGCAGACACTATTTTTGAGTTTCTTTTTTTCACTTAACATAATCTCACATGCATATTTCCATGCATTAGCCTGGGTTGTATAATTTTAGTGGCTACATAGTATTTCTTGCTGAGTTAAGGCATGTCATGTGCCAGTGGTGTGTTAGGTATTTGTGAGGTATTTGTTTCCAGTTGCAGTGAAAACCCTTTCAAAGTTGAAAAGGAGCTGGTTTCTGCAGAACCTCCACTGGTGGGAACTGTTGACTTGGCAGAACTCTGGGAGAGCCAGGCATGGGTGATGTCCTCGTGCCAACCTGCTGGATGACACCTAGCACCTTGCAGCCAGTGACCTACTAGATGAGTGTGTTGTCATGCACATGTTTAAATGACAGACAGCAGGGTGACCTCTTACTCGAGCACTGTTCCCCAAGTGCAGTGAAAGCTTTTGTGAGCTGTGGAGCAAAACTTGTCCGAGGAGCTTTGTAGGGGCAGGTGGGGAGGAAAAGCAGCTCCATGCAGAGAAGAGAGGACACTCAGGGGGCAGGGTTGGCCGCAGGTGTCTGGAAAGGGCACGGGTTCTGGGGCCAGACTGACTTTGGTTTGATTCTGACTCTGGGTTTTCCCCTTCTGTGCTGTGACTGGGCACTTCCTTAGACTCTCTGAGCCTCAGTTTTCTTTGCTATAAAACGGGGCTGTCGTATCCATTCCACAGAGATGTTATGAGAATCAGATGAATAATCCAGTAAGCATGTAACAGGGCTTGGCCTATAATAAGCACGCTCTGTAAATAATAGCTGTTACTGTTTGGTGTGAAGTGTGTGGACCATGTTAGGCCCACAATTCACAACAGTAGTTGTCGTTTTACATTACTGTTAATGAGGAGGCACCACGAATTGCCCTGGACCGAGAGTGGACTTGGCTCTGTCCTCTGTGGACCCTTCCCTCCCTTCAGTACAAGTTTGGAGGTCCCTCACTGCTACACAACCAGCCTTGATAACTCGGTTGGGGAAGTCAGACCCTAGCTCGTGAGCCCAGGCTTTTAATAAAATCAGATCAGCGCCCGAAGACTGACTGCATAGTTCTCCTTTAATCCGCTGTTCGTGCACTCATTCATTCAGTGCGCACACAGAGGCCCTACTTTGTGCCTGTGTAGAGTGTGCCGTGGTGAAGAAAACAGGCCTGGCCATGAGCTTTAATCAAATAATCCCACAAGTGTTTCATTACAGACCGTGATAAGAGCCGTGAAAGAAAAGTCCAGGGCGTTAGGTTGAAAGAAGATCTTTCTTTTTATGAGACAGTTTCATTAGTAATCAGGGAATGCAGATCACAATGAGATTCCATTTTATCCCCGTTTGATCGTCAGACGTTAGGAAGCTGTGCAGCAGCAAGCGTTGGAGAGGACAGAGATCCCCGTGGCCTCTTATTCGCTGCTGGCAGGAGGATAAACTGATGTAGCCACTTTGGAAAACAGTGGTATTGTCTGTGCATATTGCGTGACCTGGCATTTCTACTCCTAGGTATGTAATCATCGTGAGAAACTCATTCACGTGGGCACCAGGAGATATGTCCTAAGAATGTTCCTAGTAGACTGTTGATAATAGCAAAAAAACTGGAAACCCAAATGCTCATCAGCTGGAGAATGGGTCAATGCACTGTGGTCACGGCAGCGACGTGAATGAAGAGCATCTGTATGCAACAGTATGAGTGAGTCTTAGTGGGTTGAATGGAAAGAAGCAAGACCCTCACTCTGCCATACAGCATGATACCTTTTGAATAAACTTTAAAGTCAACAAAAATTTTAAGTTTTTTAGGGATGCAAATATGTATAATAAGCATAATTGTTGGGTGATGGGTTCACGAAGTTTCCTTCTGTGAGAGAGACTCTCCTGAATGTGGTCTTGTGCTACCATCCCCAAGGGCAGTAAGAGAGATGGGAGCGAGCGGGAGCCAGCCTGCATTTTGAAGGCATAGTAGACCTTTCTTTGTTTTTGCTGTGGAAACATTTTTTTAAAACCCAGATTACAAAACGTTATCCATCAGAGGAAGGACAGTAGGTGCATGTGTGTGCATTTCATTTAATTTTTTTATTACCACGAACGCCTTTTTTGATGACCACAAACGCAGATAGGACATGGGAAACTGTGGCTGAATCTGCTATCTGTCGCTTTCTGCGCACGCAAGATGGTACTGGGAGATCTCAGCTCTGAAGGGCCAGGTGTGAGATTCCTTGTCTCAGGGCTGCTTTCACCGTGAAGGGACAGATGTGGCTAGGCGATGAGGCTGTCTCGGTTTGGTTCCAGGTTTAGCAGGCAGATCTAGTTCAGAGATGAGTAAGAAAGGAGCACTTTCTGGTTGTAGATTTAGGCTCAAATATGCATATTGAAACTCTTCCTCACTTTCACTCTTCTTGCTTGATGGGCCTTGAGGCATCCTACTCTCATTTGTGGAAGGACAGAGTAGGAGGTGGAGGGAATACCTTTGTATGAATGAACCATCTTCAGAAGGAGTTGGGGATGGACTGGAAGAAACCAAGATGAGTTCCTTTGGGGATGAATAGAGCATCTGGCAGGAAGGTTCCAAAAGATGCTCATGTCAGGCTGCAAGACCTGAGGCTGCATAGAGGCCACCAGGGGAGCAGAACAGCTGCTGGATGCGCATGGCCAGCCTGGGCAGCAGTGGTTGAAGGAGGAAAGCTTGCGGAGGAAGGAAGGATCCTTCTCTGGAGGAGGGGGATGCGGACGAAGGGGATTGGGAAGCGAGATCGCATACAGTGACGGCTTGAGAGAACGGGGAATGCTTCAAATGCTTGAAAATTTGGCATGTGGAAGGGGGAGCGGGGTTGTTCTGTGTGGTTCCAGAAGCTAGAATTGAAAGGGGAAGTTACAGGAGGTGATATTTGGTCTTAGTATAAGTCAGTGTTTTTCCAACTGCAGTTTGTAATCCATTAGTGGGTTGTATGGTCAATTTAGTGATCAAGACCAGCAATTTAAAAAATGAAACACAATAGAAAGGAAAGAATAAAATAGGAAGAAAAATCTTAACTGGATCAGTTGCATCAGCATTGTTTCTTGAAAATAACTTGTTCAGTTTTATATATTTAAATGGATATATAGCTATTTTATGTACTGAGTCATGGTGTAAAGTATAATTTCTTAGTAGGGATAAGGCGAAAAAAGTTTGAAAACCATTCTTACAAGCCACCCTTTAATAATAATATTTCCTGTTTATTGAGCGCTTACACTGTGCTAGACGCTTTGCTTAGTGCTTTCTGTGTATTTTCTCATTTAAATCTCACGATGACCCTTTCAGGCAGGTATTATCATTCCCATCTTAGAAATGAGGAAATTCAAGTTCAAAGGGGCTAAGAGGTTTCCCAGGGTCATGGAGCGTGTAAGAGGATGAGCCTGGAACTGGACCCGAGTCCAGGCCTGTCACTCGCCTATGTGTATAATGGCTGCCCTCTCCTGCAGGAAGAACCAAATGGCCAGGCTGCCCAGAAGAGGGCTGGAAAAGTGGGAATTGTTTGAGCAGAGACTGGGTGACCACCTGTCAGGGACAGTGGAGACAGGGGCATTGGGCTGGATCATAGTCATCCCCCTGACTTTAAATGGCATAGTCAGGACGCCACCTCTAAGGTCAATTCCAACCCTTGAGTTTCTTTGATTCTCAACTGGACTTAATTAAAAACTAGATATAGATTTGTTTACAGGTGGGATTTTCTTTTAGCAAGTTTTCTGATTTTTCTGTAATGAATGTACATTTTTTATGATTTAAAAAGTAATTAAAAATAAAATGTTTTCTGAGTTCCTGTAATGAACACAAATCAATTTTATAATTTAAAGAAGTCATTAAAAAGAAAAAACTGCATTGTAACACAAACTTGAATTAAGAATTTTTCCTGGCAAAGTTGGGAAGACAGCTGGCAGCTTGTCACCCCTCCTCTTGTGTGGGCTGGGGAAGCTCTATGTGGACCATGGGAGGCGATTGGTGGACAGGTTCTTAATGGATGTGGCTTCTTATCAGTTGCCTGGACCAGCCCATCCTCCCTGCACAGAGCAGGAGCCGTGGGTTTGGGGAGCCCCTTTTCCTTCCTAACTGCAAAGTAAAGCTTCTATTGACTCTATTTAAAGCTAGAAGGGACCTTAGAAATCATCTCCACTAACCTCTTCATTTCAGAGAAGAGGACCCTAAGTCCTGAAGGGGGGATGTGACTTTGCTTGACTTTTGACCCATCTTAGGGAGAGCAGAACCGGGCCAGCTCTCAGATGCTTATGTTGCTTCTCCAAGAGAAAGGGGGTTCCGAAGGTTGGTCGGGGTTGTGGGGGGATAAAGAGCACAGAAGTGGGAAACTTTTTAATTCTAATTTCATAGGGGAATTCCAAAGTAGAGGGGAGGGGAATGTGATTTGGTTGAAAGAACCTCAGCCTGGGAGTTGCGGGGCCTGATTTCTGCCCCCAGCTCTAAAACTCACTGTGTAGTCTTGTGGGAGTCCCTTACCCACCGTTGGAGGACAGATTAATTCTTGTTCCTCGCGTATTGCTTAGTCAGCACTGTGACAGGAGTGTTCACTCCCAGCAGGGCAAGTCCTCAGGCTTATTTCCTTCCACAGCCAATGGCCTAATCTTCACGGAGGAGTTGTCATTATCCATGTTTTATAGAACTTTAGGCCACAAGTATAGAAAATTCTCCAGATTGGTGGATGCCAGCCATCAGGGAACTTAAAATATTGTTGCTGCATGAGTGTGGGGTGCTATATCTCCTCTTTGACCAATGCCTCAAGTTCAGGGATTGTGTTTTCTCAATCCCCACAGTGTATAGTAGAGTGGGGAGGTTCTGCACACTTTAGACAGTTGATTGATTGAATTGATGGCTTGTATGTGTGTAGTCTGTGGTCACATGGAGGTGGGGTCCAGGTCTACCTTTGAACAATCTCTGTGATCGTTGCCCCGTTCGTTGGCCACCTGCCTCATTTCCAAGTGGTCCAGGCATGCAGCTTGAAACCCAGGCCATCTGATTTCAGAATTGAGCCTTTGCAAGCACCTCTGTGGTTTGTGATGGGGTTGATTTGAAGTGAGTCTCTCTGTGCCTAAGTAGGCGACCTGAGGGGAGGGGACTCAGCAGAAGTGATGGAGAGAAGCAGAAGCTTCTTCCAGACTTCCAAGTTACCCAAGGGACAGTTAAGAAGTCGCTAGGATTGTGGCAGATTGGGATTGCTTTCTAGAATCTTCTCAGATGGATCATAAAAGAGCTCATAAATTTCTCTTGGGTCGCTCATCCTGGGTACAAAATTCTCACTGGTTAAATGTGTTTTCCTTTGGCCTGGGATGGAAACGCACATGTTAGCCTGACGGATGGCCTCAGCTGGGAGGAAAGGCAAATGTAATTGTTATTGGGCTTTGTTTTATGCTCTGTTATCAAGGCTAATAATATGACGCTTTAAGGCTTTATGACTTGATTAGTGGCATCAGCGCTTGAAAGAGCTAGCTTAGGGCTGCTGTGAAAGGTTACTTGAGAGTAATTAGATGGCAGTTGTGAAATGCAGGGGTGGTTTCTATTTACTAATGGCTCGAGCCTGTTACTGAACTCCCATGGTGAATTTTTCGAATAGAAAATGAGTTGGTTAGTTTGGGTGCTCTGCTGTTGACCCCAGACAGCTCTCAGTCTTCTCTCTGCCTGTGATTAATGTCCATAATCTGCTGCCTGGGAGCCAGCCCTCAGTATCATCCAGTCCTTTGCTGCTCAAAGCATGGTCCCTGGATCAGGGGCATCCAGCGTCGCTTCGGAGCTTCGTGGATGTAAACGAAGAACCCACTGTTGCAGAATCAGGATGTGCATTTTTAACAGGATCCTCAGGTGATCCGAGTACACTTCAAGTTTGAGACGAGCTGGGCTAGCACGGATGCCCCCTGAGGTTAGAGATTTGTGGCAATGTGGTTTTTATTGTTTAGTGCAATAAACTATTTAAATCCTAGTGCCACAGTATGATTCCAGCTTGGTGTCTTTAATTAGAGCCTGGACTTTGTGTGTGTGTGTGTGTGTGTGTGTGTGTGTGTCTCCATTGTCACTTGTGGCATCAGCATAGGGTTGTGGTTTACAGTCCCCCACAGCTCACCGAGTTCTTGGCACAGCTAGTCATTTCTTTGAATGCAAGTCTGGCATCATAGAATGTGGGGGGGTGTGACCAAAACACCGCTTTCTTCCTGTTACTCCCCTTCACAGGAGCCCACTGTGGCTCTCATTGCTTGCTGTGTCATGTCCAAACCTCTCAGTGGGGCTCCAGGGCCCCCGGGCCCCCCGGGGCCCAGGCTTATCTGCCTCCTTCCCTGGCCAGGCTGTATCCCACCGTTCACCATTAGCACGCTGGGCCGATCCTCCTTCTGCCTGGCTTTGGGTCCCTTGCTTGAAGTGTCTTTCCCACTGCCTTCCTGATGATTCAGTGATTTCGATGTCTCTCTTGGTTTGCTCTGCTGCACTATTTAGTACCTGGTTGTTCGGGGCTGCTTACTGAGACCTTGTTGTTCCCTGTGGGCAGGTCTTAACCATTCACTCAGATAACATGCTTTTAGAGGGCAGGACCCTTGTACGCCCGGTACCCCAGGCATCTGGCAGGTGGCTGGTGAATGAACACCTGTGGATTCCTTGATGTTATCCAGCGGGAGGCCAAGGATTTGGTGTGAGTAGGGTGGGGCTGCTGGCTTCAGAGATGGATAGGGGCTGGTGAGGCTCTGAAAACAAGCCCAGAAGACATTGGAAGGGACGCCGCTGAGGGGAGGTGGAGGGAACTGAGCCATTTGTCTACAGTCCTGACAGTGCAGCCATCTGCTTCTGATGGTGCTGGAGGTGGGGAACGCCGGTGTGCTTCTGGTGTGTTGCAAACCCATTCATTCTCTTTCTATGTGAATCTGGTGGTGAGAAAAGAGGAGGCCTTAAGTGGGGCCAAGGAGGAGGGGTGCAGCAGTTAGGAACCAGGCCGTTTGGGCGTTGTCCTGGTCTGGGGTGGAGGCTGTATTTGCTTCTTACAGCGATGCTGGTAGGGTCTTTTTCTATGTTTACAAATAGTTTATGTTATATGGGAGTATGTGCTCTTTAAAAATTAAAAAAACAAAAACAAAGTCAAACCAGAATAGAATAAAATTTAAACAAACCAATTGCTATAGAAGAAATTGAGAAGGTTATCTAAGAGCTGTTCCTTAAAATAGTTGTAGACCAGACGATTTCACAGGTAAATTTTTTCAAATATTGAAGGTACAGGTGATTCTAATGCTACTTAAACTCTTCTAGAGCAAAGAATGAAGGAAGCTAAAATTCTTTTTATGAAGCTAGTGTAACAAAATGTGACAAAAGAACAGTGTGCGCGCGCCCAAAACCACGAAGTGATCTCAGTTTTGAATATTGATGCAAAATCCTAATAGCAAAATTAGCAAATAGAATCCAGCAGCCCGTTGAAAGAACTCCCTCGGCACGTGGGTTTCAGAGCAGGAATGCAAGGATAGGTTAATTTTAGGATTTCTATTAATAAAAATCACCATATTAAAGGATCTAAGGAGAAAATAAGGTGCTGAAAGCTTTATGAAAAATGAAGCATCTGTGTTTAATAAAACTCAGAATGTAGAAACAATTAAATGCCTCCTCATCTTGAGAAAGTACTTTTTTGTCAAGCCGGTAGCCAAATTTTGCTTAGTATTGAAGTGATGAATACTAGATGCTTTCCCATTAAAATCACGGGTTAAGCACCATAATTATATAACCTTGTTTTGGAGGGAGAAGCTGGTATAATTAGATAAGAGAAAGAAATAAGAAGTATAAAAACTAAAAGGGAGGAGGCAAAACTAGAAAGAATACGAATTAGTAAGGTAGTTGGGTGTGGAATTAATGCACAAAAATGAGTAGTTCTCCCCTATAAACAATAGCTAACTAGAAAACATGATGGGAGAAAAAAAATTCCATTTATATAAGCAAGAAAAGAGATAAACTATCTAGTTATAAACTTAATAAAAATTATATTTCTATGTAACTTCAGTGCTACAAAGGGGTGTAAAACACTTAAGCAGAAAGGTAATATAACCCTGGCTAAAAAGAGCCAGTGTTATAAAAATATCACTTCTCCTGTACATTTAAAATGTGATCACAGTCAGACGACCAGTAGGATTATTCTGGTAGTAGAAAAGCTGATTTTAAGTTCATATGGAAAAATTAACGTGCGTGAAAATATGAAAAAGAAAAAGAGAAGAGGGCCTAGCTCTGACAGATATTAGACATTTTTAGAAAGCTACGATAATTAAAATATTTCAGTACTGAATGAACTGAGCGAGTGATGGGGCAGAATAGAAAGCCCTGACATAAACAGGTGTGTGTGTGTGTGTGTGTGTGTGTGCGCGCAACTTGTGATAAAGGCCGTATTTCAAATTGATGGGAAAAGATAGTATCGTCACAACTAGATTGCTATCTTGGTCGGGGGCGGAAGGCAGGGGCTCTACTTTGTGCCTTAGATCAAAATAAGTCTATCAAGATAGACCAAGATTTAAATAAAGGATGAAAATAGAAAAGTGCCAGAAGAATTTTTCTGGAGTCTTGGAGTAGAGAGACCATCCTAAGTTTGACACCAATCCCAAAAGACATAAAAGATTGATAAATTTGACAGTAACAAATGAGAACTTCTGCAGGAGAAAAACACCATAAACAAAGTCAAAAGGTATGTGATAATCTGAGAAAAAATATTTGCAACATGTATGATAAAAGGAGCTAATTTTCTCAATATATGAGGAGCTCTTGGAAATAGAGAAGGATCATTGACTTAATTGAAGAATGGGCAAAAGACAGGATCAGAAATTCACAGGAAAAGGAAGGTAAATGACTCTTAAAAAGAAAAGATGCACAAACTCTCATAATAAAGCATGCAAATCAGAAAATGGCATTTGTAACCTATCAGATTGGAAAGATCAAAATGTTTGATAATATAGTGAATCGATAAGGGTGTAAAGAACAGGTACTTTTGTGCATTGCTGGTGAGAGTAAATGGATGCAAGTGCTTGGCAAGGTGGTTTGTGATATTTATCTAAATTCTAATGCCCATATCTTAGGCCCCAGTGGTTCCACTCTTCGTATATGCCCTAGAGAAACATTCACATGCATGCACAGTGTTCATTGAACATTGTTGTAATAGTGGAAAATTGGAGACAGCAGTGTAAATATCCATCAGTAGGATGAATGAATAAATATTTATTTATTTAGTAAAGGCTAAACAAAACTTGGACTGTTCAGACCATTCGTGGATCAATAAATCACTTAGTGGGTTGTGACACAGTGTGAAACAAAGAATAGAAAATAGAATGCGTCGCACATAGTGTGGGTAAATATTTGGTGAGATTGTTTATTTCAGTTTTGCATATTCACAAGTGTGAAGTGGGTCACAGTATGAAATATATTTCTTTCATATGTGAGACTCAGTCAGAAGAGTTGGAAAAACACTGCAAGAGTAGTTAAAAGGAATATGTTACATTTGATACCTTGTGATAGGAATAGATCTCAGAAATGTAATGTTGAGTGAAAAAGGCAGGTTGCAGAGTATGTACAATGTGAGGCTATTTTTGAAAAAGAAAACGATGTCATATTTTTGACAGTATCATATTTTTGGTAGAATCACGTATTCACACAAAACAGGCCTGAAAAACATGTGCCAGCTTATATCGGAGGTGCCCTCTCGGGGCTGGAGTGTTTGGGGAGGCCTCACCTTTAAATTGCGTGCTTTAATTTGTCAAAAGGAAAGTGTGAATGTTTTACTTGCATATTTAAGTGATCAAAAAATCTTTGCACATTATAGAAAGACTTTCCAAGGAATCCATTGGTTGTTTTTGCCTTTTTCTAATTCATCTTCTGTTACTGCTCAGTTTAACTGTCTTTCCTTTTGCTTTAATTTGGGTATCTTATAAATTTCTAAGTATCATCTTGTTAACTTTGCTTTTCAGTTATTAGCTTAAGATTACACATAAAATCCCTTGCCCAATGTATCAGTGGCTCATTTACTGGGTCTTTGTGTTTCTTTTCTAACTTTTCCAGTTCATTCTTTTGAAATTAATTGGGATCATGGTTTAGCAATTTCATTATTTTTTATAAGAGCCAAAATGTCATTCTCTTCCCGAACACTTTCTCACATTCTTATTTGTTAATTCTGTTTTCCCTTTTCTCCTTCATTTCTTTCTTCCATGAATTTGCACCGAAACAAGTACAGCAGTGCTTCTCAAACTTGAAGGTGCACACGCACCACCTGGGGTCTGGAGCCCTTGATAAATGCAAATTCTGGTCCAGCAGGCCAGCAGCGAGGCCCCAGATTCTGCGTTTCTCCCAGGCTCCAGGTGGGGCCGACCCATGAAGAGGGAGAAGGTAGAGGAAATGGTACCTGCTCCTCCTCTGACCTTAGGACGCTAAGTATCTAGCGAAGCCATCAACTGTATGAAGACGATGCTTCTACCTATTGCAAAAAATTAGTGTTGTTCTCCTTTCAAGTGGTGGAGATGGGATGTCCTGACCCACCGAGGCCCTGTCTCTGACTTTCCAGATGGTCTGAGAGGGTAGAAGAGAGCTTGTGGCTACAGAATTTCTTTGGGCATATTTGGTTGGTTGAGCTGACTGCCTTGGCTCAGCACAGCTGTCTAGCCTCTACTAGTTTAGACGACTTTTTAGGTACATTTGGATCAGTTATTCTGAACCTCTTTTGTGGTCCGTGGACCTCTTTGGGAATGTTATGGAAGCCATGGACTTCTCCAGAAATACACTCACCCCCATTCGTGCACATCGAACCCCCCCAGTTTTTCGTTTGCTTTCCTGAATCCTGTCTATAGACCATAGGACCTGTTATTTAGATGGTGTTGCTAAGGCGAAGAATCCCAAGATGAGGAACCCAATCCACGGTACCGGCGGAGGCCGTCTGGTCCAGCTCTGTTCACTTTACAGAGAAGGAAAACCTAAGGTGTTTCTTCAAAGTCAGATTCTCCATGTTCCACAAGCTCGAATTCTAGATGCAGGTGATGCTGCCCCTGGCAGTGGAGGGCCTGCTTGGCTAGACGCTGGTTCCCCTTGTGGTCTGTGGAACTGAGAAGGGCATACCCACCCAGACCCAGCCTGCATCATCTCGGGTGAGGGCAGCCCTCCTGGTTGCTTCCTGTAGTTCAGCCCTGCCCTCCACTCTTAGAGTCACGTCTGGCCTGAGGAAGCGGAGACTCACATCCCTTCCGGCCGGGATTCTGGGCTCAGACACTGTTCTGGCTCTGACATGGCAGGGCCTCCTGCCTTGTTCCTGTGTCCTATTTCCTTCTCTAAGTCTCGGTTCTTCTAAGAGGTTTCTGTGTTGGTTCCTGTTCTGCTAATGGGCCTGATATCCAAGCCCCGTGCTGGGGCCAAGACCCTGCCCCCGGCCTTTTGCTAGAGATAGCAAAGTGTGGTGGGAAGACATCAGTCTGAATCCCAGCTCACCTACTTACTGGCCATGTGGCTCTAGGTAAATTACTTACATAACCTGACTGACCTCAGCCTGTGTATGTGATGGGAACTATAGAATGTTCCTCACAGAGTGATTGGAAAGATAGTTGTATAGGGTGTCTGGTGCATAGTATGTGTTGATAAGTGGTAACTAGTGATGACTGGTTCTACTCCCAGGGGTTGGAGTCTTGCCTCCTCCAGCCAGCTGGGGCCTTGGTAACCTTCATAGATGTCCCCATGCCTGTGTTGCAGAGAGTCACCTGTCCTGGCTCCCCCCATCCCAAGGGCTTTGCCCATGTTGTTGGGATCATTAATAACTTCATCTTACCTGTCTTCTTTTCTGAAGTCGCTTTGAGGCCAACCTCTTGCTGGAGATTTCCAGTATCTCCTTGGACAGGAGGCCTGCCCAATGGCCCACAGCTCCTCTGTGTGTGCATGGAATTGGGCTGGCTTGTCCATGCCCTGCTGATCCCAAGAAGGAAATGACAGATCAGTTTTGCTTAAAAGTACAGTTGCAGTCATCATCAATGAAATAAATGAATAGGTGAATGACCTAACTACTTCGGGAAATATTTACTGGGTGACTCTCATCCACCGTCGTGGCTCTTAGCACTGGTGACACACTCAGGCTCTGTCCTCAGTGATGGAGTCCTGAAAGGGAAGCAGGTACGTGGACATTTGACTGCATTATGATCCCTGTGATGAATGTGGTAGTGGAGGGAGGGAGGATGGTGGGAGCCCAAAGGAAGGAGCTGGGAATCATGCTTCAGGAAAGTGAGGGTTAGGAAGGCTTCACAGAGTAGGTGGCGTTTGAACTGACTCTTGGAGGTTGATATCTCAATATTCTTGTCTCTTAATTTTTCCAGATAAATTTTATAGTCACTTAACAGGCTCTTGAAAAATGAGTCTTGAAAAATTACCAAGCAGGGCTCATCCTAGGAATATATGTGTGTTTCAATACAAAAAGACTAATATTAATAGAAATAAACCATAAAAATCAAAACACCTAGTATTCAGCACAGTGCCTGGAATATAATCGATGTTCAATAAACATTTGATGAATAATTGAATTTGATCTCAACAGATGCAGAAAAATACTGGAAATAATTATATATGCATTATAAAGCATCATAAAACTAAAAATAGGTGTGTTGGGGAATTTACCCCTAAATATGATGAAGAGCCTGCTTGTGTATAATCACGTACCAAGCCTTCCATGGGGGCTACAGATGCTGAGTGGAGAAATACTAGAAGCATGCTCTGCAAAATAGGAACTAAACCAAAATGACCCTTATCGCAACTCTTATTTAACATAGTTTAACAGATGCTTGTCATAACAATATAGGAACAAAAAGAAACTAGAGGGATTGCTATAGGGAAGGAAGAGATAAAAATATCGCTGTTTGCAAATGACACAATTTCTATTCACAGAAAATTACAAAATCCTGCATGGCTGCTTCTGATTAGAATTTTAAGTATGGAAGGGTCAATCTCCCAAGATTTTTGCCTAGATTTCATGCTCTGGCAGTTAAAATTCCAATGAAATACTTTATAAAGCATGAAAAATGGTAATAGTAATAATCAGGAAAAATTGGTGGGCAAGCATACTGAAATATATTTTGAAAATCTTTCAGCAGCAGGCTTCTCTAAGCAAAGTAGGCAGGTAAGCAGTAGTTATTAAAACTGTGCAGTATTAGAATAAAACAGAAAAATGGGAGATCAGTACAACAAATTAGATCTAGATAAACAGAAGACATTCATATATGGCAAATTTGGAAAGGCAAACAACAGTGAAAGGAATTATTTTAAAGTGAATGGCTCTTGGGAAAAACTAGATAACAATATGGAGAAAATGAACTCAGATTTATGTCTCATCGTGTGTTATAAATTCTAGATGTATTAAAAACTTAGTTTTAAAAACTCTTTAAAACTCAGAGAAAGCAGATGGAATGTTTATCCTCGGCTGTGGAGAGCAAATGTGTGTTTGTGAAAATTCCGTAAAGATGATCATTGAAATGGGATGTGTAAATCTGTACATTCAAAATAATACCCATAGACGCAGCCATTTCTTCATGGAGTGTGTGGCCTGGGGTTCGGGGTGGGGCTTTCATGGTGGCATGTTTACAGCTGGGTGTAGCTCAGTAAAGTGGATTTAAAAACAATAATAAAAATTGTGCTACAGGGGAAGGTAATAGAAGAGGGAAACAGTTGTGATAAACTGATGGATAAGAGCTTGTTGTCAAAAGTATGCACAGAACTGATAAAGATCGTTAAGGCAAATATTCAGACTGTATTGGTCAAATAACCAAGGCATAGGAACAGATCATTTCGTTTGAAGCCCAGATAATAAGCTGAGATGTGGAGAAGCGTTCAGCTTCCTAAACACAAAAGATACTTAGGTTAAAACAGCTCAGAGGTAGTACTTCAGTTCACCCGTAATATTAGTGACAAATGGACCAAATTTATTAAACCTGCTGTTGTGGTCTGTGGGTAAGAAAATAGGGTACCGCTAATGTTACTGAAAAGTGGAGCTGCTTTTCTGAAGAGCATGGCGACTTGGACGACAACAGCAGTGACACTGTTTATACGTTTTGACCAGTATTTTTACTTCTGGGAAGAAGTCCCACAGAAATAATCCCAAAGGGCCGAAAACCATGTCCAAAGATGGAAAAAAATTGGAAATAACCCAAATGCAGGTAATTGATTAAGTAAACTCTGTGACAAAGCACAGTGGAATACTTCCCCACGTATACATGGATATGGAATGAAGTTAAGTGGAACGAGAAGAATGTCGGATTGTGCTAATAGCAAGCAGGTAACAGTCTGGGCACACGTGTTGATAAGAATCTGGAAAAGCGCAGAGCTTATTTGATGTGTTTTTGATTAGCTTTTTTTTTCCCTGTAAAATTGTTAATATGCAATGCAGGTTTTTAAAAGAAGAAAGAAGGGGGAAAATTCTGGTAGTAAAAAGAGGAACCGTGGGCAGCGTGTTGTGGTAGAGACGGTGCTGGGCAAGGCATCCACCGGGGCTGGATTTGAGTCATTACGTTGCCATCTGGTGTGGGGCAAGTCACATATCTTCTCCGGCTCCCTTGTCTCCACCCCAGAAGGAGGTAATGGTGGCATCCACAGATGAGATCCCAGGAGTTCTTGGCTTCTGGGCAAACACCCTTGACATTAACATCTTTGCAGAGGGCAGAGGGCCCTTGCCTGCTCTCCCTCGTTTTGTCCCCATCTCTGCAGTGTCTGTAGTTTGGGGGCAGATCCATCCCGAGTGTGGCAGCAGAGTGGGGGGGATAGACAAACACACCCCAAAACAAAGCAGCCTACAGAGCTGAGGCAAATAACCGCGAGAAGAAACATTAAACGAAGGGATATGTGCCCCTTCTGTTTCAGAACGGGAGATGTGGCCCGAGGGGAAAAGACTTAAAGAGAGCATTCTGGTGAGCAGATTTGGTGAGCAGGCCCCCGAACTTCTGTAGAAGATGCACAAGGCGCGAAGGAAAGGAGGCCAGCCACTCCTCTGGTTTAGGATGCTTTGGGGCCTAACTGGTCAATTCCAGCCTCGAGCTCCTCTACTTGGGAACTAGGTCACCTTGAACTTCTTACCCCGAGCCCCAGTTTCCCCGTTGTGAATGAGGATAACCTCTCCACCCCCTCGTTGGTTGTGAGAACAACTTAGCGTATTATGGTTTAACGTTCTCTCTGCTTTCAGTTACTATTTGTCAAGGTTTCCCTGAATGCATGCCAAAAAAGGCGTGATGCTGGATCCCATAGGGAATACAGAGCTGCCTGAATTCTTGTCCCTGCCTCTGGGGAGCTCATACAGCCTGGAGGGGGCGGTTACACAAATCTCTACAAAGGTGAGTCATGAGATGGCAACAAGGTCAGACGTGGTGTTTTTAGGATGAGGAAAATTGGGGCCATTCAGGGCAAGGGGCTAGTGACTAGTCAAGTGGCAGAGGGTCAGGATGCCCAAGAGCGAGGTGGTATCTGATGGGGGAAGGTTCTAGAAGGTCTCAGATGGATTTGTGCAGCCCTATTGGGTGTACTGAGCACATCCATGTCTGTTACCTCATTTGAGCCTTCTGTCAACCTGTGAGGTGAGGGCGCTGAGCTTTGCAGGGCCTGCAAGGGATCTGAGCTCCTTCCTGGGCTGACTTGGGCCCAGGACAGAGTCCTCTCACCTCCTCTCTTCTGCTCCTTCATCTGTACCACCCGTCCTCTCAAGAAGGTGAGTCGTGGGGCCCACCCAGTGATGCAGCAGTTAAGTTCGCACGTTCCACTTCTGTGGCCTGATCACCGGTTCAGATCCTGGTGCAGACCTGTGCACCACTTGTCAAGCCATGTTGTGGCAGGCATCCCACATGTAAAATAGAGGGCACAGATGTTAGCTCAGGGCCAGTCTTCCTCAGCAAAAAGAGGAGGACTGGCAGCAGATGTTAGCTCAGGGCTAATCCTCCTTAAAAAAAAAGTAGAAGGTGAGTCGTGGGCATTGGCGAGAGTGCGGCTTTCTCCTCTTGGGGTGAGGAGAGGGGCAGAAGAGAAGAGGTGGAAGGACAGCACATTCTGAGGTGGAGGAGAAGGAAGGTGAAGGTCATGAGGGGGGTCTGACTGATTTTCAGGAGGCAGTGATGGGATATAGGACCTGGAGTCAGTTCCCTGGGGGTCAGTCCCGGCTTTACGACTGCCAGCCTCTGTGACCGTGACCAAGTCAATCAACTTTTCTGAGCCTCAGTTCCTCCCTCTGTAAAATGGGGATAACCAACTCATCTCCTAGGGGTGTTGGAGGACTAACTCCTTTGGAGTTATGTGTGGTGCTCAGGGAGTCCTCCGTACACGGTAGCTGCCGTTATTCTTACTTTTGCTGTTAGGGAGGATTGGTGCCCCTCAGAACCGGTGGCTTCTGTGTCGTGGGCTTGGCTGCCTAGTGGGTCAGTAATACTTTTTATTCCACGTGGGCACACAGATGCTTCTCTCTCTCTGCCTGCCTTTCTGTCTCACTCTTTCTCCGAACTTCTCTGTTTTCAATTTAAAGCAGTGAATCTTTTTTCAGCACCTTGTATGCGTCAGGCCTTTTGTTCTGTAATTTTGCTTACATTATCTCATTTCAGTCCTCCCAAGAACTCTTCGAGGTGGGGTCAGTTATTTTTGTTTTTCAGATAAGGAAACGGGGCTTAGAGAGCCCCACAGGAGGGGCTTCAAACTCTGTATCAATCCCCAAGCAAACACACAGGAGGCGCTGTGTGCTGGGAGTGGTATCTCAGGGCTCCAGTGAGCCAATTCCTGCCCCTTCCACTGCTGTGAACCAGGTCACACCTGGGGTGGGAGAGTTCCTTTATCACTGCCCTTTCCCTTCCTGATTGTAAGACTTTGAGTCAAGGTGCTAACCCCTCAGTGCCTCACTCTTCTGTCTTGTAAAGTGGCGGTGATAACAGCGTTTAACTGGTCGTGTTATTGTGGGGATTAAATAGGATGATACCCAGCGCTCTGGAGCACAGCTGTAAGTGGTGGCCTCCATTTACCCATCCGCAGCCTCAGGTACTGTCCAGCCCCCTGGGAAAGGGACCTCTCTGCTGGCTTTAGCCTCGGGAATGGATATATTAACCTTAATTAAATACGTAAACACTTTAGTGACCCTGCAAACCCCTTCCCCACTGTTTGCCCTCAGGTACGAGGAGTTCCCTGAGCTGCAGGTGTGAATTTAGCTCAGCTTTGGATGAATACAAAGAAGATCAATGAGGGAGTTTCCTAGTAAGCAAAAGCAGGCAGTCCTAAGGTGTTGACTTCTTGGGGCCTCAGATTCTGCGGTTGCTTAGCTAGGACGGGAGGGAGGAATTAGCGGAGAGAACAGTTGGAGGGTAGGATCAGGAGGAGGGAGGAGAGTATCTTTCGGGGCATGGAGGATAGGGAAATGAGGTTGGGTGGGGCTCCTGACCAAGTAAAGGTCCGTGACTCAGCCAGAGGCCTCCAGGCTGGGTGCGGTGGGGCCCGGAGTCAGGTTTTCTGAGAGCTGCGCTTCTCCGGGTTAGCTTGGCTGTGGTATTCAGGATGGCTGGATTGGGGTGGAGGGCGGAGAGGAAAGGGGGAGTCCTCCTAGAGGAATGAAAACCCATGATGCGGCCACAGAGGAATTCGAGAGGGAGAGGAGGTAGAATTGTGCCCCAGTCATAGGAGTGAGAAGTGGGAGTGGGATGGACAGGCAGTTGGTGACTTCCTGGATGTGGAGGTGAGCAGGAGAGTCCGGGGTGAGCCTCAGCTTTAGGGTGATGACTGGGTACCACCAACAAAGATAGGGAGGAACCCAACAGAAACAAGGTGGAGGGGAAGGATGTGGAGCTGAGCTCGCCTTGGGACATGTTGAGTCTGAGAAACCTGTGGGAAGGGCAGGTGGAGACATCTGGACAGAAGAATGTCCTGGCGCCATCTGCAAACAGCGTCTGGTGCTTGCAGCCGTAGGTGTGGACGAGACCAACAAGCAGAGTGTGGGCGGGTGAAAGCAGAGGGACGGTGGAGCCTGGAGGACTAACAGGTATAGGAATGAAGTCCTCAGATTTGAAGGGCATAAGCCCCAGAGTGATTTTTATAAAACACTCCTCCCCAACCTATCCCCACGCTCTGCGTAAAGTCTCCCCGCAGCCTGCGGGCTGGAGTCCAAAGTCCTTAACCCAATGAGGAGGCCTGTCCGGAGCTGACCTGTGTTAGCCTCCTGGGACCAACGTAACACAGTACCACAAGCTGGGTGATGTCTAACAACAGAAATATATTCTCTCACAGTTTGGGAGGCTAGAAGTTCGAAATCAAGGTGTTGGCGGGGTTGGCTCTCTGCAGAGGCTCTGACCGAGAGTCTGTTCCGTGGCTTTCTCCTCGCTTCTGGTGCTACCAGCAATCCTTGGCTTTCCTTGGCTTGTGGATGCATCACTGCAATTTCCGCCTCTGTTGTCATGTGGCCTTATTCCTGTGTGTGTGTCTGTGTTTCTTTTTTCTCTGCCTTAAGGGTATCGGTCATTGGATTAGGGTAGGCTGAAGATGAGTATGACGTTGTCTTAACTAATGATATCTGCAAAGACCCCATTTCCTAATAAATCATATTCTGAGGTTCCTGGTGGTCATGAATTTTGAGGTGGCACAGCTCAACCCAGTAGAAGCCTTGCCCGTGCGTGCTCTTTTGGCCTTATTCCCACCTCCCCGCACCACGGCCTCCTTTTGGAAGGATGTGCAGAATCTCCCCCAGCTCAGGTTTGTTGTCTCTGTCTCGTGGGCTTCTCTCTCTTGGAGCCCCCTTCATTGTGCATGTCCTCCGCTAGGCTTGAGCTCCTCGAGACAGGGACCAGACCTTGCTCGTCTCTCCTCACTGCCGGGTGACTTGGCGTTTCGTTGCCCAGCTCCAGAGTGCTGTAGAAGGGGGTTTGAGTCCTGGCTCCCCAGTTAATTACCCATGGGATCCTGCTGTGACCTCCCAGCCTCAGTTTCTCCATCTGTAGGATGGAGCTATTAAATGAGAATTTAGTAAGTCAAATGATAAAAAGTACGTAAAGCAGCTAGGGCAGGACTGAGGACCTCCACGAGGGTGGTCGCCATGTTTGTTTCATTCCCCTTTGTGTATCTGGCACATGGCCCAGCGTCTGACATAGCAGGTGCTTCATAAATATGTGTTGAATGAACGATCACATGAGGAGATTTAGCTTGATGAGAAGTGACACTTCTGTGTTTATAGCTATGACCCTCCCTCAGAAACCCCTGTTCCTTCTGCCCTTGGTCCCCAAGATCTGGGTAATTAGAGTGTGTGTTTCAGCTAAATGCTGACGAGTGGCGGTGAACGGGGGTCACAGTTTGAGTCAGGCTCACAGCCCTGCACCCAGCGTTTCTCTTTCATGTGGATGGAACAAACTTTGGCTTATTACATTAGCGGTACTAATGGTGGCTGCAGTGCATGAGTCACCGTTTACTGTAAAGCTTTCGGGTGCCCGGCAGACACATGCCAGTCGGGAGCGACAGGGTCTTCTGCAGTCAGGCAACCCAGCCATGAGTGTCTAAAGAGAGAGAGAAGAAAATGTTTCCTGTGGCCCTAAGTAGTAGGAAGGTCTTGGATGAGAGTCCATAGCCTTCTTAGCTTCCTCCTTCCCAAATTTCCCACTGGAGTTTTATTTAGCTCTATAGAACAGTGCTAGGCATATTTTGAAGTCAATTAAATAAGTGTATGCAAATTTGTGTTAGCTTACTTTTAAATTAGCAGTTTATGCTTGGGTCTGGTTTTAGTTTTGCATGGAATATTAATTTTTTTTAAGGGGCCTACTCTTATTTCTTGATTATTGGCCACTGAGAGTAATGCTTCAAAGCCTGACAGCTTTCTTCCTTTTCATTAGAAATGTCTTTGGCTCCTTTCTCCTGCAGGTGATGGCTTTCTTTTCCTTTCAAGAGATGAACCTATGAAATTCCATTTGGTCCCCAATGGTAGACATGGCTTGGGGCCTTTCAGTCTTTGAGGATGAGCTTGGTTGTGAAGAACTGAAGAGACTTGCAGGCGTGGCGTGTTCCCTCTGCAAGTGGGGCTGGGTGGGGCAGGGTGTGGGGGGCTGTTAGTGGCTGGAGAGGCCGTCACAGAGTGCCCTGTTCGTGCCTGGCACCATTCTAGGAACCAGGTTCTCTGCAAGCGGACTCTGTGGCAGGGCCTGGGGCTCTCATGGAATTTAAAATCTGATTGTACAGGTGTAACGTTTTTGTGCATGTCTGTGTGCATATCTGCCCTGGGGCCTTGGGTCAGTTATGTAAGCTCCTAGCCTCAGTTTCCTATCTGTAAAATGAGCATACTGACACTTTCCTCAATTGGGTGGTTTTAAAGATTTGATGAGATATTTAAGGCGCCTGGTAAAGCCTGGTGCATAGTGGGGCTCAAAAAGTGGTAGTTGTAATAGGAGAAGTGCTGTGAATCTTGCATTTGGAGAGCATGGATGGTGGAGGGGGCCCTTTGGGAAGGAGAGGGGAGTTAGGATGTTCCTTCTAGGTAATGAGTGATGAACTCCCTGGGTTTTGATGGTAATTAATTCACTTATCTTAAGTTGGCCTCTGTGTTCACTTGGCTAGTTTCTGCCTCTCCGCCTTGGATTTGCTGTTGGCCCCTGTGGAACACCCCGTTTCCCATCCCCTGGGCCCATCCCCTTCTCTTGGGCTTCTCCCGTGATTGGCCAGACCGTGCTGTTCTGCTGTCTGTAGAGGATGGCCATGAGGCCCTGCAGTGGAGTTCACACCTCCCTCCATGTTCTGGCCCGTCAGGCAGAGGAGGTGGTCGCAAGGCCCCAGACAGGCCCTGGGTCTCCCAGAGATTTTTGTGCCTGCCCTGGGAGCAAGAGGCTGTCAGGACTTCTATTTGGGGCTCTGTGGGACACAGCCAAGGTTTATGGGGCCAGTGGTGATCGACTCCATGAAACCGGGACCTTGGGACGTTCAGGATAATGGTGGCCACAGCTGGATGTTGTCTCTGGTGAGGACCGTGGGATAAAGGGGCCATCCATTGCTTCTGCCTCTTCCCTCTCGTTAGTGTCTCCCTGAGTCCCTGTCTTCTCCCATCCCCAGCTTTGGGCGGCGGAGGTTGTTTACCTGGAGCAGAGGTGCTTGAATTTGCCAGTCTCGCTGTGACATCCTGGCCTCTTCCAACCCCCTGTTTGCTGCCCTCCCAGAGGGTACGGACCTCGGTGGGGGGGCTCTGTGACTTGTTTGCAGTGGCTTCTCCAGGGCGTCCCCTCAATAAGCCAGTATTGAGAGAGGGAGTGAATGAATGAAGTGCTAAATGAAAGCCCCTCACCATGAGGAAAATTCAGACAGGGTGAAGTTGCTGCCCCCACCCCTGCAGGAAGAGGGTAATTATAATTTGCTATTCTTTCTTCTTTGTGATGTGTTTGTGTGCTGGGTTGTGTAGCTGTCATTTGAGTTGTACCACACTGAGCCGTACAGATCCCTCTGCTTGGTTCTCGCTGGTGTAGTAAAGGCTGGGGTGAGGGAGACAGTAGGTGACTGGGACCAGGAGTATTTTTCTCTGCACAAAAGATGCGAGTCCTGTGACCCCTGTTTCGTGATAACTGGATCCGACGGGAGGAAGAAAGCCTGCTAACGTTGGGTGGGCTGGAGAGGTTGCGTGGCCCCTTGTATGCAGATAATCAGGATTCTAATGCAGTTCTGACTCCAAAGCTGGTGTTCCTTCCGCAGCATCCGCACTGACTCCTGGGACACTGGAATGCTGTAATACTGGAATTCCAATCCGCCCTGGGTCCTGTGGGACCTGCTTGGAGGGCAGAAAGAGTGTGAATAAGCGGTGGTCACCAAAAGCGACTGTCTCTATTCACTGCCACGCTACAGAGGATCTGCCCTTGAGGGATGGGAATCAGAAATTAGGACAGAGAAGGGGCCAGCTTGGTGGCGTAGAGGTTAAGTTCACACCCTCTGCTTTGGTGGCCTGGGGTTTGTGGGTTCAGGTCCCGGGCGTGGACCTACAAACTGCTCATCAAACCATGCTGTAGCAGCCTCCAACATATAAAATAGAGGAAGATTGGCATACATATTGGCTCAGAGTGACTCTTCCTCAAGCAAAAAGAGGAAGATTGACAACAGATGTTAGCTCAGGGCTGATCTTCCTCACCAAAAAAAAAAAAGAAAGAAAGAAAGCAATTAGGACAGAGAAGCTGGCCTCTGTTCCCGGAGCCCTCAGTCACTAGAGAGCGTGTTTGGAAAGCCTCAGTTCCGGGCTTAGTGACCTCTGGAGTGCTTGTCCTCTCCCCACTCCCCCTCCGACCCATTGTCAATTTCTGGTTACTTCAGATGCAGCGTTGGGCCTGGCACTGTCTATAGCAATGCACAGTCCTTTTCTAAAGCCTTCAGTCTGGGAGAACTCTCTTGTCCCAGTGTTTTTAGGATAATGTTACATCAGGATTGCATCTGCCAGGCCCCTCAGCACTGGGGCCACTCAGAAGGCGTGGGTTCTTTTGATTAAGTGTTGGCACTTGGGGCCTGGCTTCCTTTCAGCAGCGCCTCTCCCTTCTTTTCGTGCAGGCAGGGCTGAGGAGCACAGGGCCCCCAGGTGGTAATTGGGAAAGATAAGACCTCACTGTCGGGCGGCTCTGGGGGCGGGATCTTGTTGCAGTGGGGTCTGTACTTTCTCTTTGATGGTTTGAAGTTTACTATGCTCTCATCTGTAATGGAAACCATAACACAAGCCGATTACTAAAATTTGACTATTGGTTTAATGAGAAACCTGTGAGATGGACCCACTTCCTCTTGATTTTTGTTTTATTTTTAAAAATTCTGTACATTCTGTTTCATTTCTCTTCCTCTGGACTTTTCTTTTAGAAAAGTCACAAACAACGTACTACAAAAACCAAAACCACTTAGAAAATAAAACAGGACCCTGGGGAATACACAGCACTTTCCCTCCAAGGCACCTTCCTTCCCTGCATCTGATTGAGTCTCTCCATGTGTCTAATGCGGTAGCAGGTAGTAACTGACATGGAGAAACTGAGGCCCCTGGAGGAGATGGGAGTCCGCTGAAGTCCACGTTAGAGCAGGGCTCGAGTCAGCTCTGTCCGGCTCGGGTTCCAGGCTAGTACTTCTGCTTCTCCCCAGTTCTGGTGTTCTCTGTAGGATGGTCCCCCTGTCCGTGTATACGCTTAGCCCTTCCTCCTTGTAGTTTCATTGGCTTATGTAACACGAGCTCTTCCTAAATGCATGATAATGCATCTTATGTGGTGTCAGGACTGTCCTGAATGGATTCCTTCCCCATCCACCCATCCACTCATCTGAAATATTTGTTGACCTGCTCTGCACAAGGCAGTGTGCCAGGCCCAGGAGGTTTAAGGGATGAGAGAGACAAAATCCCACTTAGGAAGATTCTTTTCTTTGGAGTTGAAGCACTGACCGTAACACACCTGTGACACCAAGCAGAACCAAGGAAGTACTGTAATAAGCATACGAGCCAAATGGTGTAGTGGAAGAGGGTTAATTTTTATTGAGAGATACAAAGATGGCGTTGGAGCTGAGTTTTGAAGGATGACTAGAACTTTGGTGTTGGGCAGAGTATGGAAAGGCACTTGGGGAAATAAAGACCCAGGGCATGCCATGGCTGCACTATCAGTTCCTTAATGCCACACTGTACAAACACAGGCGTGATCTCATCCTGGATTTAAGTGGTACTTGCCCAGTTCTTGGTGCTTTGCAGAATGCTTGGAGCTGCTTCACTTTGGGTTAGGGTTGGAGGTGGGAGGTTAGCGTTAGGAAAGGGCTAGTATTTATTGAGTGTTTTACTTACATTTATCCAGTCGACATACATCATTTAGTCAAGCACACGCAGCTAGCAAGTGCTGGAGCTGGGGTTTGAACTCAGAACTCTCTGACTCCGAGGCCCCTGCTCTTCCCACACTGCTGCCGTGTCACCTTCTCCTGGGGAGTCGCTGATGCTGAACAGATATTCCCCGCAGTAGGGTTCAGGTTGCAAAGTAGAGCTGGACTGGTGGGAATGCTTGTAAAAATATTTTGCTGTCTTAACTCACGTCATTCAAACTTTATATGGTTAGTAGAAGGAATATTCCCATTTTGGTCGTGCTTTCTGAAGGACCCTCCGTGAGGTCCCTCTTTTGTAATGCTGCCATTTGGCTGGTTTATCATATGATTGCCATGTGTATTATTTCCTGATGAGCAGGTGTCTTCTGGCAGGTGGCCTGCCCAAACTGGCAAGTCACATTCTGTGCTTGATTGGGTTGTGAATGCATTCCTAAAGGGGGCAAGCTTTTGAGCTGGCAGAATTGGCCTGATATGCTTCTGTTTGGTGGGGTGAAGCTTTTATTGGACAAACTAATGCTGTCCCATGAAATGTAAAAGGAGAAACAATGAGAGTGAGTGGAGTGAGGAGCAGTGAGGCAGCCGACTGGGCATTGGGAATTTTGGGCTCATTTTCCCAGGGGATGTCTTGAGACATGAGGGGTGTGTCAGCTACGTAATCATCATTCAGGGAGTAGGTTGGGTGTTTGAATCTTAATACATATTTGGCAATAATGAAATAATAGTGTAATTTCTAGAATATATCTCAGTGGTGCCTCTGTCTTGTCATTTTGACCCCTCTCACAAGGGGTTTTGTGTAGTGATTACTGTCTGAGGAAGGTGTCTGAGGCTGTCAGTTTTATCACACGAGTGAGGTCCCAGTCCTGTTCCACAGCTAATTTCTTGTTGCCACTCTCCTCTGCCTCCTCCCTCTGGCTCCTCCCTCCCCTTCTTTCCCCCCTTTTCCATTATGGTGCAGTTTTAGTTTGCAAGATTCTTCCAGGCTGCAGATCAGTTAATCTTAGAATCTGCTTCTCTAGGAGCATCTTGCCTTTTATCTCTTTCCTCTATATTGGGGTCTGGGATTCTGCTGCTAAAAACGATTTGAAACTAGAAGCCTAGAGCATTTCTGCAGAGTTCATTGTCTGCAAGGGCAGCCTTGGGGGGGGGCGGCGCTGTTTGTGAGTGAGGGCCATACCTCCTGCTGCAGGGTATGTGTGTTAGGGGGAGGGGACCAATGGGCCTGTGGTGTTGCTCTTACTCTGCTTCTGGAGTCTGGATCCTTCTAGTCCTTGGGGGACTCATAATTCTCCCCCTTTCATCTTAACCTGCTGAGGAAAACAACTTGTGGGTTAATGAATAAGTCCCAAGGGGTGTGTGTGTGTGTGTGTATGTATATATATATATTTACTCTCTCCTATAACACTAATTTCACAGATTAGGAAGCTCAGAGGGGTTGAGTGACTTGCCTGAGGTCACACAGCTTGTAAGCAAAAGGGCCTAGATTTGAATCCAGATCTGATTCTAGAGTTCCTGCGTTTCAATACTATATGCATCAGCCGTTCTTTTACCTACAATCAAAAATATTTATTCTTCTCTGTCATCTCCCCCTCTGGGGAAGGGTGGCTGGGTAAGTTCAGCACTGTGTAAAGTAGTGTGATATGCATATCTCATTTTTATTCACCTCGAAAGTACTGCTTTTGGATGGTCTGGCGTTCTGGGTTTTGATGACTGGCCAAGGTGAGAAGGTTGGGGGCTGAGGCTTGGGGTCGTTGGTTCAGTGAAAGTCAGGTGAGGGGGGAGGTCTTGGGGGTTTACCCAGCTCCTGGAGCTGGATAATAAAGTCACGCATCTGAGAGCCTCAGAGCACTGAGGCCACTGGTTGCCCTCTTCTTTCTCTAGATCTTTCTCTGACTTTCTTGTCTTCTCCTGGGTTTCTGATGGCGTCCTTAGAGCTTGGTTCATCAGATGAGGAAGTGGGAACGACCTACTTGGAAGGCTCCAGGTGTGAGGGGGCAGGGCCTGAGGAGGCCTGGAATTGACTGTGTGTGAGACCGTTGATCAGATCCAGATTGCCCGTCCGTTGGTGGCAGAGATTGGAGTCTCAGGTTGGTTAGACAGTGTGGTCAGTCTGTGGGTCTCAGCGAGCACAGAGTGGTTTAATGGTGTCTCCCGTATGGAGCTGTGAGTTTTGCTTTTGTTAAGGCTAGGCTTCTCTTTGAGTTGTGACTATTAATGTTATTCCCCTTTCCCAGGGTGCCCCAGACCTCTGCTTGAGGAAGTGGGTACAGACCTACTGTAAGGGCTCAGATGCACTCATGTAACACTGGAAGGACACCTTGAAAGGAAATCCGTGGACTAGGTTGCTGGAAGAAAAATCCAGTTAGCTTGTGGGCCCCCAGAGCCTCAGATTCATCCAGAAAACCAGAGAGAATTTTTCGTTAGCTCGTAACTCCCCTTTCCCCAGCCAGATCCCATTTAAAAAATCAAGTGTGGGGAGAAAGGATCAGGGACTCCGGGTCCCTTGAGTCCCTGCGGGCAACATCCCTTCTGGCGTTGCCTGGATGGGACCAGAGGGCGGTCAGCTGCAGAGCCTTCCCTGCTGAAGCCTTCCTGGCAACTCAACCCTCTCTCTCCCTCCTGTTGCCGAACATTTAGTGAGAACTGAGTATTCCAAAGCCCCGAGCTTGAGAACTGTGGCAGCTCCCGGCCTGACCAACTCTTTCAGCCCCCGTCACCTGCATCTTGGGTTGCCATTCATTCATTCTCTGGGTGTAGGGCGGTGGGGCGTCCGGGCCTCGCCCCGTGAGCTGCCCTCTGCACGCCAGGGTCCTAGGAACCATAGAGCTGTACATTGAGATGGGCCTTCGAGATCCCTGTTGTCAGTCCACCCCAACTTTGTAGAGGGGTGACTGAGACCCAGAGAGGGGGAGTTGGCCGCTGCAAGGTGACACACCAACAGGCGGAGAGCTAGGTCACAGAACCCACTCTTTGTAAAGGGGTCTTCCGAGGCACACCCCCAGAGTCCCCCCAGGATGCCAACCCTGCCCTGTTTTCCTTGCAACAAGTGCGGTGTTACAGATGAGGACTTCATGACTTCATTTCAGATAATGCAGTTGGGTACAGTTTGCCTGGTGGTTGCCTAAATTTAAACGGAGTGGGCTGGGGTGGGTGGCAGTGAAGAAGATTGGCTTGGTGCTTTCATTAAAGCACAATGTGTTGGGGGAAGGTTCCATTTTTATTTTTACTTCCCTGAATGAGGGATGAGCACAGAGCTGAGGGTTCCCCCCCCTTTCCTTTTCTTTCTTTCTTTTTTTAAATTATTAAATATCTATGTATTCTCAAATCAGGACCAGTGGTGCATTTCACTTTCAGCCTCAGTGTAAATTGAAGTAGGTTGAACTGGAATATTATTATTTTGCATTTCATGATGGTCAAGTGTAGTTGTTCGGCAAGCTTCTTAAACATCGGTGGGCCAGTTCTGGTTAGACTTGGGTTTCATTTTCAATTCTGGGCACTCACGGCCTGTATGACCCTGGATATCGTTTCTGAACTTCACTTTCCTCCTTTGTAAAATACTGATATTGATACCTACGTTTTGGAATTGCCGTACATCTGAATTCACACGTATGAAGCCCCTGGCATGCTGCATGGCACGTGGAGGGTTCTCATGAATTACTATTGTCCACCCTCCACTGAGACTTCCGTGCCTTGTCCCTGCCATGTTGTGAATGGATGGGGATGAGGTTGAGAGGATGGCCCCCTGAAGAAGGGGTTGAGGGAATGGTATAGAAGCATGTGCTGGGGTGTGTGTGTGTGTGTGTGTAGGAGAGTTAGACTTTGGGGGGAACCTGACATGTGCTGGGGTGTGTGTGTGTGTGTGTGTGTGTGTGTGTGTGTGTAGGGGAGTTAGACTTTGGGGGGAACCTGGCTTTCTCCTTGGGGGGTATGAGGAAAGTGTTAGAGCCGTGAGCACCTGGATCTTTGCCCCAGAGGAATGTCTTCCTGGGCGTTTACTCACTGATTCTTCGTAATTAGTCCTCTCAGCCTTCGAAAATCCAGATTTTAAAAGAGGGTCTATTTATTGCTTCTCTGGTTATAAAAACATGTTATGGAAAAGTTGGAGCATACAGAAGGTCATCGAGAAGAAACAATAAATTATCCATAATCTCACCCTTCTGGAAGAAACCAGTGTGAGGATTTTGAAATCTTTGCAATTTTTTCTATGCATATATACATAGGACATGTTTGCCTACTGTTAATTTTTACAAAACTGGAATCATACGGCACATATTATTATGTAACGTGCTTTTAAAACAATATTCTGTGAGCGTTCCCTAGTTGTAAACTGGTCTTTAAAACATGACTTTGGGTGGTAGCCCAGCATTCTATTATGTGGGTATTTCATAACTTGCTTAGCCAGCCTCCCTGTTGTTCGTTGTTTAAATTGCTTTGCGTTTCTTTTGCCCCTTCACCTCATGCTGCAGTGGATCTGGGAATGCAGATTTTAATAACCGAATCACTGTTTTCGGGAGGCAGTTCTCTGGTGTGAAGCATGCTGAACCAATGGTTTCCTGAGCTTCAAGTTTTTTCGTGCCTTCCGTGCTGTCTAGATCTTTGGGTCTGTGAGTGAGTTCCTCGTCTGGCTGAGCACTGTACCCCTCCTTCATTCCCTCCCTACACTCAACGTACCGCTCACCCTTTAACCGCTTCTCCCGTAGGAAGCCCTTGTTATCAGAGCAATGGGTACAGTGAGGGATCCCGGTGTCCCAGAAGGTCCTGCTTCAAGCCCTGTCAATATCATTCACTAGCAGAATGACTCTGAAAAAGTTTTGGTATTTTTTTGACACTCTGTTTCCATATATGAAAAACAGGGCAATAATACCTTTCTGACCAGATGTTGAGGGTGAAATATAATCATAGCCTCTGATGTGCTTTGTAACCTGAAGTGCCATGAAGATGTGAGTAGTTAGCATTGACCACGTGACCCACGGCCCTTGACCTTGAGGAACAGTTATAGGACCTAGTCCAGTGGTGGCTTGAAATTGGCCATAGTGAGAGTATTTACACCCTGGAAATTGACAAATGATACAATCAAGGCTTTTTTTTTTTTTTTGAGAGCTGGTTGTTAAACATTGATCAGCACTGCACAGTCCTAGTTTCCAGTGCATTTATTTGACATTTTGATTTTGTGTACATTGTTTTCAGTTTGAGTTTATAGCTCTCCTTCCATATATTAATGTCTCGTTTTTCCCAGCTGGACTTTAGGCTCTTGAGGACAGGAGTTAGATATTTTAAGACTTTAATTGCTTGGATGATGGCTATGGTAGGGACCCATAAAGAAGCGTTTACACAAATGAGCTCATGACTTCAGACCATGTGAAAACATTTTACACTAAAACCTCAGCTCTGCGGGATCCGCAGTAGCTATGCAGGCCCATGGACCAGGCCCTCTTAATGATCCTTCGTAGATGGATCTTACATACACAGGATTTTAGTTATTTAGCCTAAAAACTGCCCAGGGTATAATAAAGAAGCTTTATTTCCCTGTGTTTCCATCAGTGACTGTAATAATAATGGCTAACAAGTAATAGCTAACATTTATTGATTGTTTGCTGTGTGCCAGGTACATCCTAAATGATTTTACGATCATTTTCTTGTTTAATTCTCATTCCCGTCGCGTAAAGAATATGTTAATATTATCCTGGTTTTATAAGTGAGGAAAAAGTGAAACTTAGAGACATTAAGTAACTTGGTCATGACTGAGGAAGACCCAGGATTGGCTGCTCACTCATTTGGTCAGCAAACATCTAACCCTTGCATGTGCTAAGTGCTGCCCTGTGTGCTAGGATGAACAAAACCAGTTCCTGCCCTCGTGCAGCCTTGCTTCTAGTGAGCTAGACAGATAGCAAATAAATATGTAAACGTATGCTGTGATGTCGGATGTATCTATCAGTCGGGGGAAGGAGATCAAGGCTCAGGGGGCAGGACTGGGGTTTGGCTGTTTCTATTCCAACCCTGAGTGTCTGTCTCACTGCCCTTGAAACACGGACACCCTCTAGCCAGGCGGGCACCCTGTGCACAGTAGTCTCTCATTGTGTTTTTATTGGTTGAGTAATTGGGAGCAAAGCCTTACTCCATGGGGATGATTCAGGAAGGCACATTGAGAGCCCACGGGGAAGCTCAAATTAGGCACAAAAACAAACGGGACCCTCCAGTGTACGGATCTCTGATCTGAGGGCTCACAGATGTGCTGGGCAGGTGGAGCGAGCAGGAAGGCTGAGCTGTGAAGCGGGGGGAGGAGAATGGGTGCTGTGGTGGTCAGGGGGTGGGAGAGGATGCGCAAGTTTAGAATCAGAGATGCACAGGGCTGGCGGCTTCTTGGAGGTCAGTGTTCTCATGGTGCACACACACACAGGAAGGCACGGAGGAGGGCAGGGTGACTCCCCCTGAGGCCCCCCTTGTGTTCACCAAGATGGAGGCCAGTTTTCCACTCCCAGTCCTGTGCCTTGTGCAGAACCACCGTCTCCCAGATTTTATTTTATTTTTTTATCCTTGGCTGGGGAATAATGGCAGGTGGGTTCAGTGAGCTAGTTTAGGGACCCACTGAAGAGCAGCCCCTAACTCCAGGATTCAGGAGCCAGAGTAGATCATGAGGACAGGCTACTCTTCTTCCTAAACATATGTCTAGAAGGTGAGACCTTCTGGTGTCTGCAGACAAAAAGTATTTTAGCCTCCCCACTCCCTGTGAGTTCTGAACCAGCCAGTGTCCAGTATGGCTGAGCCAATATTTCCTGAGCATCTGCTCCATGTTCCTTTGATAAGCTGTTGAGAAGCCCTGCCCTGGGAGGTTGAGAACTGGCATCCAGTATCTGCTCTCCTGTTGATAAATTAGCTTTGTGATGCAGGGTTGGTCTCTGTTTCCTCCTCTGTAACAGGAGGCAGCTGGCCAATGGGTTTTCATGTCCGTTTTTGCTCTGACCTTTATTGTAAGCCATAGCTTGGCCAAGGTCCCACTCACACAACATTAAGTCTTTCAGTTTCTTCTCCAAGTGGCGACTGCTCCCTGGAGTGCAGGGTTTGGGGTAGGATTTAGGGGCTGGAATGGAATTAGGGTATTTCTTGGTCTGTGGGGTGCCGAGTATTTCTCCCTTGCTTCCTAGTTCTAAGGCACCCGGTATATGCTAGTGGTTAGGTGGCCATTGCCCACACAGGACGTTCCCCACAAAGTCAAGCTCGCCCACAAGCGTTTTCCTAGCACACCCACTGTTGACAGGAGGGGGTGAAATTTTGGGTGTACTTTCCTGATGGTCGGGCGGTTGTGATTTCGTGCCTCAGAATGGTATGGTCCTCATCCTGGTCCCACCGACGGCCTCCCACTGAAACCTTACAGTGATACCAGAGCAAACACATATGCTTCAAAACTGAAATGTGACGAGGTGAGGAAGCAACAGGAAGTGGGGAAGTGAGCAGAACAAAGCTCGTGAAGTGTACTCAGAACACTGTTGACCTTTTTTTTTTCCCCTTTTTAAAATCATACAGTTCTCTTAAATTGTTGAGTTAGAAGTTCTCCTTTGTTTTAAATGGTTCAGCCTCTTATGAGACGGGCGGCGCATGGAGGGAGCGTGTGGTGGGTGTAAGACAAGTTTAGGGAAGATGCAAACCGCCCTCCCCCTGTGCTTGGCTAAAGGTATGCAAATTCATGTCCCTCGGTGTTCTCAGGGGCTGTTCGATCCTTTCATTCCGCTTTTCTTTACTAAGGGCTGGGGAAAGTTATTTAAATTGCTCCTCTTTTAGACCTTACTTTGTTGGACTGGATTTCACTCTTCTTGTACTTGACTGAAGACCTCGGGGAAAGTAGAATTCTGCCCCCACACTTTTTCTTTCTCTGCCGCTACCTCAGTTTCTCATTTTCTACCAACGACTTAAAAAGGAGAGAGAGCGCAAACTCAATAATTAGTTTCTGGTATTGTGAGGGCCCACGTATGTTGACTTTGACAAGACCCCGCCAAGCCTTGCGAGAAATGTCACTCCCTAAGATGCCTCCCACTGGGGAGGACACACTTCACACGTCCAGAGACACACTTCACACGTAGGGGACAATCCCTGGCTGGCCAGATGGAGAGAGGGAGAGTGTTAGTTTAGACAAGTAGCTTTTCACTTGAAGAGCAAATACGGTCCTGAGGATTGAAGCTACTGATGGTGGCCCCTCTGGATAGTGGAGCCCCGTGAGTTCAGGTTGAATTAGCTGTGATGGGGCTTTGAGTGGGGTTTGAGCCAACAGTAATAACGGCGCTAGTGATTAGAGCTGTGTGTTTGTAGAAGCTTTGCCTGCCTTTCTGCAATTTACCCTGCCAAGCTTATGAAGTTGGAAGGGAAGATTTCATAGGTGCTCAATCAGTGATGGCTGAATAATATTAATAACGAATAATGAAAACAGGAAAGGTAAGCCAGCACTTACTGGGCATGTTCTTTGGATCCAAAGGCCTGGTGCTAGGTCACAGGTATGATCCTAGTTAATGCTGAGGGAGCTCTATTGTGCAGATGGACACTGGAGGCCTGGCACAATAAGGTCAGTGACCTGAAATGACGGAGCAGGTGTCCTGCCCCTTAGTTCACTTGTGTCACTTCATGTGTCCCCCTTGTCGCCTTCTGTATGCACTGGCATCGGTTTCTGAGATGGCTGGGTTTAGAGTGTGGTCTGTGGGCTGGCAAGAGTGTCTCTCTGGGGGAAGCTTGCTGGTCCAGAGGATGTCCCGACCCTGACTCCTTTAGCTTTGCTGATGGATAGGCAGCCTTGCCACTGATGCACAGGCCCACCTCGCTACCTGCCACAGCCTTGCAGATTTATGTGTCAACCGTATTCCATGGGATTGCCCCTGGGCGCAGGCCGTTTTGAGGAAAAGTTAAGGGTTTCTTTTTCCCCTTTTAAGCCCCCTCTTTCCCCACTTGTATTTGAAGTCTGCAACATTTTGGCTTTGCCCTGATCAGATTGTGTTTAAGTCCTGCCGAGTGTTCAAGTTCAAGCCTTGGTGGCGGGGTTGTGTGCCAGAGGCACTGTTCACCTGTGAGTCTCGGCCCATGTGACTTGGGCACCTTCCAGCTCTCCTGTGGCTTCATTTCTGTTTTGTTTGTTTTTTAAAATCATGTTGGAGTTCGGGTATGGAGGGCAGAGGCAAGCCGGACAGTCAGCTAATTTAGTGAATTTATTCACAATGAAAGGGACGAATAGGGCATGGGACTGAAACAATTTTTTAAAAACCTGAGCGGGACCACCTCTGGCGGAAATTTGGCATTCATGGGCTAATTTAGGGGGTTCTAAACAACTTGCTAGCAGAGGCTCCACCTTCTGAAGAGCCCAAGCATTAGGCGTCTCTTACTCCGGCGATGCCACCACACTGTATAGAGGCTTGCTCGGCGGTGGTGGTGACAGCTGGCATATCTCAAGTGGATGAGACTTGGGGAAGGAAGGTAGAGCTTTAAGGCAAATCTCACACAGTCTGGTTTTCAGGTTTTTATGAATCAAACATGCAGAGAGGTTGGTTTGCATGATGGGGTGCCGTATCACTCGACTGTGGTCGGTCGCCACTGCACCCTGATGTGAGGCCACCCAGCCCCGAGCCTGAGGCTGCGTAGGTGGGCCCAGCTCACGGCTCTCCGTTCTTCTGCCTTTGGGGGTCGGGCACCACCTCACTGCTTGATAGACAAGTATAAACGGATGAAAAATCATTCTAAACCTCTGGTCCAACTTCGTTTTAGTATTTCCCATTCTGTTCTAATACCACCCTAATAAAGGGAAGTTGTTTTTTTTTAACTCCACCATGAAACCAAAGCTGAATCTTTTAGCAATGTTTATGTGATTTCATCCCAGATTCTCTTTTCTCACAGTTGGTTTTCATGCCCTGAGAGCTAGACAGCAGGTTCCGTGTAGCATCTTGGTCTGTTGATTGTAAAATTCTTGTGGGGAATGTGGCCTGGAATGTGGAACATAAGAACATGGCTTTTTTTTTTTTTTTTTTAATTAAAAAGTGATTCTCTACGTTTGTTTGGTTATTTGTTGAAGTTCTGTAAGGAGTTCAGTGCCCGCTCGCCCAGGAACAGGGAGAGAGAATTTGAACAGTTTAAAATTAATAGTGTTTGTGGCTTAGAAACCCACCTTGTCATTAACCACCAGTGAATGCCAGCCTGAGGCATGTTCTTGTGCCAGGGTGAACCGCAAGGTTGTGGAAAAACGTAAAGGAAATGGGGGCTAAGTGAGGAGTAGAAGGTGACGGCTGGTGGGTGGGGGGTATGTGGGAGGGGACTGCAGAATTGAGAGAGGAGAAAGGGCACCAAAGTCTAGCTAAGTACTCTAAATATTGATGTTCTAATTTCTGCATTTTCTTAGATTTGTAGTTTGAAACTTCAGAGAAAGAGCGGCATAAAGGAAGCGGGTTACATTTGTTGGAGTGGAATGGATTCATCTCCAACAGCCTGCCTTCGTCACGTTAGACTTCAGTTCATCTAGGACAGTGGTTCTCACTGGGGACACTTTTGCCCCCAGGGGACATTCAGCAATGTCTGGAGACATTTTTGGTTGTCACAACTGGTTAGGGGTGTTACTAGCAACTAATAGGTAGAGGCCTGGGATGCTGCTAGATACCCTGCAATGCACAGGACAGCCCCCGCAACAAAGAATGATCAGCACACGATGTCAGTAGTGCGAGGATTGAGACACCTTGATCTGAGGGCCTGGTTGCTGTCCATTCATCCTTAAAGAGACATGGCACCACTTAGCAAGCCATGCTGTGGCAGGCGTCCCACATATAAAGTAGAGGAAGATGGGCACGGATGTTAGCTCAGGGCTAATCTTCCTCAAAAAAAAAAAAAAAAAAAGAGCAATGTCTTAGTGCTGGGCTGTGGGAAGTACATTCTTCTTCTACTGAAGTGGATCCGCCAGGTCTGGAAAGCTTATTCTTCCAAAGATCTGAAAGGGTCCCAGGAATGGGTGCCTTGGCCCAGCTGGAATAATTTTGCAGCTTAGAGGCATTTTTCAACCTTTTCTTCTAACAGTTCTCCATATTGTCTTGTTGCTCCATGGACCTGTCCCCCAACATTAATTCTCTCACTTAGTGAATTTTGCCCCGACTCCATACAAAATCCTACAATTTAAATTTTCCTTGCTTTTCTCTGTGTACCACCCATCTTAAGGCTGTATTGGAGGAGTCCTTGGTCCTCTGGGGAATCTGCTTTTCTCTACCCCAAAACAGGTTAATGAATCCCCGAATTGCTGTTCTGTATAGGAGATGTCCCCTGTGTTATTCCCCACACCATAGAGAGAATTTAAAATTATGAACTATTTAATAAACTGTAGACTCACGGCCAGTCAACTATAAAACCCATGCCTCTTTCAGGCCACTTTTTGACAAGTTTCAGGTAAGAATGATAGCATATTAAATTATTAGGCAGTGTTATGACTATACAGGGAAGATTTATCCTTTGATGAATAAATATTGCTGTAGCCCAATTTAGAACTTGACCAACGCTGATTTATGGCTTAAAATATAAGGGTTATTTTATGAAGAAGTGGCAGTAGTAGTGGGGTAGGTTTAAAAGGGATGGCTGTGGCACCTTTGAGTAAGATGCCAGTGAAACATTGCCGTAGACAGAGCTGTGGGAGGATTCTTGGTGGCTGCTGGGGGTTCCTGCCACTTCCAATAGGCAGTGGGGGGTCCAGGTCACTTTGTGATGTGCAGTTCCAGCTGATGCTTTGAGGTACTGTTAAATGGGTGGGTGCCCCTGGGTCTCAAGCAGGTGGTCCTGCAGAGCACCTTCTAAAAGATTCCGCTTGTCTGCATGTGGAATTGCAGGGTGGCAGCGGGCCCAGTGTCACCGACTATACATTTTTCTGATAAAGAAGGTAGTTTTGAGGATGAATGCTTTTAAAACCTGGTTGAGGAGGGAAGCTGGTGAGTTTCGTGTGTGCTCTGGATGTGGTGGTCATCCTACTTTTGAATCAAAAAAAAAAAGAAAAAACCTGGGGTGTTTGAAGTGCTGAGTATGGGTACTTATAGGAATAGAGAATTTAAAATGGAAACTGACTGTAATGTCTGTTGGATGCACACATGAACACTGACGGTCGAGCTAGACCAGTTTCATACAGTTGTTTTCTCTTGTCTGTTTATTTATCGAGTAGCGTGCACGTGGTATAAAAGTTGGAAGTTACAGAGTCTGAAGGGGTATCCTCCCCTCCCTGCCTCCAGTCTCCCCCTTACCCTCTCTAGAAGTAACCGCTGTTTTAGCTTTTGATTATCTTTTTCAAAGGTAATCGATGCCTATTAATCCAGATATGAACACATAGTATTTTTCAGCAACTGCTGGCGTCCTATTCATGTGATTCTGTGCCTTACTTGGCTTACCTAACCATAGACATGGAAAATGGTTCCATATCATGACATCGAGAATGCCCTCGTTGTTTTTTTTTTTACAGCTGCATGGCATTCCATTTTGTGGATGAACCGTAATTTATTAAAGCAGTCCCCTGACAATGGATGTGGGGGCTGTTTCCAGTCTTCTGTCATTACAAAGCAGACTGCAGTGAGAATCCTGTATACACACCAATCTGCATATGTGGGAGCATGTCTCAGAATCAGTTCTTAGAAGTGGAATTGCTGGTAGAGCTTGTAGACGTCTGTGATATTGGTAGACCTTGCGAGTATCCTTTCTAGGAGCTGGTAGCAATTTACACCAGCACCCTCAATGAATGAGACATCCTCGCCAACACAGTGAGTTATCAAACTTTTTGATCTTTGCCAATCTGATAGATGAAAATTGGTATCTCAGTTAGTTTTAATTTGCATTTCTTTTATGAATGCGGTTGAGCATTTTTTCACAAGTTTAAGATCCATGTGTATTTCCTTTTCTTTCGGTTCCTATTCTTTGCCGATTTTTTCTATCAGGTCATTGGTCTTCTACAGTCTTTTAGATTCGGTGTCTCTATGACCCATTTTGTATTTGGCATAGCTCACTTCTGGGGGCTGAGACAGACCACGTATTCAAATGAGGCTTTGGAGAGTGGGATGGATCCACCCCACTGGTGATGAAAATGGATCTTTTTTCTTGGGTGTGGCCATTGTTGCCTGAGAAGCTGCTGGAGTCCCTGAGCCTGGTAGTTTCTGATCTCACCCCTACAGGGTCCTTCAGCAGCAGTCTGACTCAGGCAGGGAGCAAGGGCCTCCTGGTGTGTTGAACACCTGAGGGTGGCTTGGTTTGGGGGGTGGACCTGAATGGGACTGGGGAAGCTGGGGTTGGGAGGAGGCGTGGGGCATGGGGATCGGGGCATGAAATGTTTGGATTCACAGGCAAGAGGCATGGCAGCCACACCAAAAATTGGCAAATACACAGTATCCAAGAAGTCAGGAAAAATAGGATGCACTTATTTTTAAGTAGCGTGTCAGTTACATCTTCAGTACTGTGCTCAATATGTTTTTTTCCCCAACCTTCAGACACCTTTTCAGTTGAAGTTTATCTAAACATAAAGCGGTGGTTTTCAACAGAGAGTGATCCACCCCCCCCCCCCCCACCCCTCACCAGGGGCGTTTGGTGATGTGTGGAGATATTTTTGGTTGTCACACTTGGAAAGGAAAGAGAATGCCACTGGCATCCAGTGGGTCAGTGGGTAGAGGCCAGAGATGCTGCTCAACATCCTACAGTGCACAGGACAGCCCCCACAACAAAGAATTGTCAGCCTGAAATGCCAATAGTGTCAATACATAGAAAGCCATCGTATACAGAAATGGGGTCCAGTTGTTCATCTGAAAAACAGTACAATACATCCACCATTTCCTTCAGTTTTCAGACATTTTGGGTACTCTGTAGTGTCACAGTTGGACTCGCTGATTTATTACATTTAGCTGAACTTCACCTGAAAAGGTGTGGAGGTTGAAGAAAAACATATTGAGAATTTTATTTCAAAATGTGACTAGCACACAGTTTAAAAATAAGTCTATCCAGTGTTTCCTGAGTTTTCAGACAGGCTGTGGGCTTCCGGTGGGAGCTGGGACCTGTCACTGCCACCTGCTCCTCCTCCGGTTGTCGCTGTTTCTCCTATGGATACACTAGATAGAGAGAGGGCAGGACTTTGTTAACCCGAGACTCCCAAAAGGAGACGGCCCTCGACACTAGTAGGGCGGCATTTTCAGGGTATCCAAGCTCTGAGCTCAGTGGGAGATGGCACCGGGACCCTGCTGGGCTCTGTCTGACTCTATAGCACCTAGTCTCCCAGGCCCTCAAGACACCTGTTGCTGGGTGGCCTTCAACCCCACAGGTTCAGAGGAACCAGCAGAAATACCCTAGGATTTTCCCCTTTGTGTTCAGAGAGGGAGGTGGCCAGGAGCGCCTGTTGGGGAGCGACCGCCCAGTTGAAATCTTTATTCCTCACCTTGGATGACTAGAGGTAGGCCTCGGTCCCCTGTCTGTAAAAGGGGAGTGGTATTAGCTTTGTTATGAAGATTAGCCAAGTTAGGGTATGGAAAGTACTTAGCACAGTGCCGTAAGTGTTAGCTATGATTATTTTTATTGGTTTTAACCCTTGGAAGTTCCAACTTTCTTGCCCATCCTCTGCAGTTCTGCAGAAACCCTTTGCCCAGAAGAACCAGCATGCTAGATTCCAGGGGAGCCTTGGGTGGCTTCCCCGAGTCCACGCCTACAACCCTCCCGTGTCTGGAGTGGCCTCTGCTTCTTCCAGGAGGCGCAGGAGCTTGTTCTGAGCCGGCCATGTGCTCTCGGTCCCCATCTCCGTGCACCCACCCCTGACCTCCTCCCTGACCCTGAGGGAGGCGTGAGCTTGCCTCTCTGAGTTGGGTCTCTTCCTCATTCCACTCTCCTGATTCCAATTCCCACAGCCAACTTCCCATTTCCCACCGCATCATTTGGTGTGACTGCCTTGGAGAAGCCCCCTTTGGAAGCTGAGAGGATGGTTGTGTCTGGGCGGTGAGCTGCCCCCCACATGGGACTGGGCTTTGGTCAGCCTGAGCTGGTGGGCTCCCTGCTCTTGGTTCTCAAGGTGCATTTTGGTCTGGCCTCAGCCACAGTCACCAGAAAGGGTTATTTATAAAATGGGGACAGGCTTTGGCCAGAACCTATAAACAGCCTATCAAAAAGTTGTTGAGTGAGGCCAACTTTTAATTTTGTTTTCTTTCTATTCAGCTTGGAGGTTTGTATTGAGATGGTTTTTGTGGATCATTTAATGGCTGGGGATCACAGGCTCTCGTGCCTGGGTGGGTGGTTCAGTCTGAGTGCATCAGTCGGCATCTTGTTTTAAGAAATCACTAACTATACAGAAGCCTTATGGGATGTAGTGAGGCCATAGAGGGAAAGTGGCAGCTACGCCCTGTCCCCAGGGAGCTTCCAGTCCAATGGGGGTGGCACAGCCCCTGACGTCAGATGCCCCCAATCTGTTGGAGAAGATACAGCCGCAGCCCTCATGGAGCCCCCAGTCTGATGGAGGAGGCGTAGGATGAATTCACAGTCTGATGGGTGAGACAGTTCATATTTTCTGGGAGCCGCCGGTCTGATGGGGGAGAGACAAACCCTGCTTCTCCAGCCTGATGGAGGACACCTCAGCCTTGCTTTCTGAGCCAGTTTGATGATGTGAGACATGGAGAGAACCCTCAAGGAAGTGGACAGGATGGAGCAGTTGTAAACCCCAGAACTTTCATTCTCACTCCAGGACAGAAGTTGGGGAGACAGGGGAGGCTGGCAGGGGGGGCAGGAGCAGATTCAGCCATGCCCTCTGGTTCAGCTGTGGCAGCGGCTCTCAGAGGCCTCTGCGGGCCGAGCCCCACCCTGAAACGTGTGTGGAGGCTGCGCTATCTTTAGTGGTCACCCTTCGTAATCTTTAGAGGACGTTGCTGACGTGGCTGCTTCCTGGGCTGGACCTTTCTCCCTAGAGAGCTGTGCCTTTTGCAGGGTGAGAATTTGCTTTGGGGCACGGGAGACGGTGGGGAATGGTTGGGGGCTTCTAAAACTTGGCTGCTGTCCCTTCCCTTCTCCCAGTCAAAGGGTGGGACTTTTAGATCCTTTGGGCAATCTGTCTTAGGGTCAGAAAATAAGAATATGGTAGAAAGGACGTTAGACATCATCTAGTCTTATCCTCCCATTTCACAGAGGAGAATGTGGAGGCCCAGAGAAGAGAGGAGTTTTTTGCACTGCTGCCTAGAGGCTGTGCTGGGCTTAGGGCCTGGTTCCTCAGTCTGGTCCTCTAGCCCAGGTGGCCTGATAACAGCAGCGGTCAGGCTGGTCCTGGTAAAGCCTGGTCGGGCCGGTTAGGTTATTCCTCTGCATGCTCCCATCCCATTTGGAGTAAAACCAAAGGCCTTACTGTGGCTTCAAGGTCAGCCTGACCTGGCTCCCACTCGCCTGCCTTTCTAACCAGCCACTTCCCTCCTCATTCATGCCACACTAGACTTCTGGGTGTTCCTTGAATGCACCAGGAAAATCCCACCTCAGGGCCTTTGCACCTGCAGATCCTTTTGTCTGAAATATCTTCCCCCAGATGTCTGTATGGCTCGCTCCTTCACCTCCTTCAGAGAGCCCTAACCTGGCCGTCCTAGATAAATGCCCTTCTTCCCTGCCATTCTCTAGCCCTCTTGTCCTGCTTTATTTTTCTCCCCAACATTTGTCACCATCTGACAAGGTATATATTTATTTATTTAACTCTTCCTTGTTCCCTCCTTTTAGAACATAAACCGCAGAACCTGGTCTATTTTGTTCACTGCTCTATCCCCAGCTGCCAGGATGTGCCTGGCACATCGTGAGTGCTCAGTGTCTGTTTGCTCAAGGAAGGAAAGAAGGAAAGGAAGCAGGGAGGAAAGGAAGAATAAAGGAGGAAAGGCAGGGGGAGGGAGGATAAAACACAAATTGAAACCAGAGGAATCCAGACACCTGGTTAAAGGTGGTTTGATTTGGTTAGGACCGAAAAAAAAAAAAAGGACGAAAGTTTTTGGCATGGCAGAGATTCCATCACTTTCCCCTGGCCGTGTGGACCAGTGTCTTTGGTGTGGTGGGCTGGCAGCATTTCCTGTCTGCCCCTGAGCTCCATCCACCCTGCGTGAGCCTTGTACCTGTAACTGGAAGAAATTAGGTTAAACTTCACTCTTCCCAGGAAAAGTGTGTTTTGTAAATGCCGTGGATATGGAAATGCTCTCAACCGTTCACTGGAGCTCTCTAGCCCTTCGCCGAATGACGCGATAGAGACTGCAGTGGTGGAAGGAAGCTGCATCTTCTTCCTGAGGGCTTATAAATCTTACCTTTATCTGCACAACCGGACTCCCTTTTCCGAGGGACAGAGACAAGTACTAGAAGACTAGAGTTGAGGGTCCAGGAGAAGTTGGGGGTGAGGGGCACGCACACTCAGTGTCTGAATTTTGGTTGGACTCATGAAATTGAGAGGTTGGAAGGGGAAGCCGCAAGCTCCCGGGGTCTGGTCCTGCCCTTTTTTGTGGGTGGCTTTGGCCTGTTACTTCCCCTCTCACAGCCGCGCTTCCTCATCTACAAAATGAGAATTGGGCTAAACCTGAGGGGGGTCAGGTCTCCTGGGGAATCCACATGGATGGCTTGTTCCCAAGGTCCCTTCTGGTTCTGATGTCCGTGTAGACGGCTGCGTTTTAAATTCACTGCTCTCTTTGGATTGAATATCAGAACTTTGGTGAAACCATGACTTCCTTGATATGCTGGAAACAGAGGTGACAGTTAAAAAAAAGTCAATGTTTAAAAAGTTTTCTCAGTGCCAGTTACTTTAGTAAGTTTGGGGGTTTTTTTTTTTTCTTTCTTCTTCTTGGTCTTAACCTGTAAGCGATTACGAGATCAAACGAGTTTCACTTTGAGTCCCCGCTGCTTACACTCGGAGCCTGTATTTCGTTGACTTGACACGCTTACTTTCAGCTAGTCTGGCTGTTCCGGGGCGGCCTTATCAGCCAACTGCTCAGCCCTCAGGGTGGGAAGACGTGGTCTCGGGCAGTTTGGAAGCTGGGTTTTCAGCATCGCCGTAGACCTGGCACCTCTCCCCCACTCGTCTGCAGTAACCCCTCCCCAGCACCCCAGCTGGACTCAGTGAGCTGTTGTCATGAAGCGTTCTCTTCAGGAAGATTGTCAAGTTCCAACCCCTTCCCAAACCCTTGTCTCTAGCCCAGGACCACCTCCATAATTTACTGGGCCCAGTGCAAAATGAAAATACAGGGCCCCTCATTTAAAAATTATTAAGACTTTCAAGATGGCCACAGCAAGGCATTAAACCAAGCGCCGGGCCCTGCGAGCGTGTGTAGGTCTCACGCCCATGAAGTGGGTTCTGCTCTTCCATCTTACGTTCCCGGGATCATGGAGATTTATAAAACACATTTTAAAGGTCATTACAAATTCCCCCAGAAGGAATTTGAGTTGTTTCTGTTATGGGGCTGTGTGATTCAGGGCTGCTGGCCTGAGCCACTGTGTTTAGAAAACCAAGCAGCCCAATGGGGAGGGTTTGGACAGTGTCCATGGGTGCTGGTGGGAGGATCAGAGAAGGATGCTTTACAGATGCTTGCATTGTCCCAGCAATCCCGAGGATGCTGGAGGCTCCCTTCTGCAGGAGCATCATTTGTTTTGCCTTTAAAAAGTCTCTTGATGGATAAACAAAATGTGGTATATCTATACAATGGAATATTATTTAGCCATAAAAGGGAATGAAGTTTGGAAGTTTGCTACAACATGGATGAACCTTGAAAACTTTAAGTGAAAGAAGCCAGACACAAAAGGCTGCCTATTGTATGGTTCCATTGATAGGAAATATCCAGAATGAGCATCTTTCTAGAGATAGACAGTGGTTATCAGGGGAAGAGGGCAATAGGGAGTAACCGCTGATGGGTATGGGGTTTCTTTGGGGGTGATGAAAATATTCTGAAATTAGATAGCAGTGATTGTTGCGCAACCTTGTGAATAAGCTAAAAACCACTGAATTGTGCAGTTTAAAGGGTAAATTTTATGGTTTGTGAATTATATCTCAATTAAAAAAAAACTAGTGAGAAAAGGTCTGCTGAGGACTCAGCGTTTAACTCTACCACTGCGCCCTTGGTGGGTGTGGCTGGTTCAGTGCAGGAGAGTCCTTGTCGCCTTCCATGAACCCCATCCCTCTTCTTCCTGCCTCACCCTCAGTCACAGATAATCTCTTGAGCATCCCCCATGCAAAGCCTGTTTTCCAGGAAAGATCTTCGGAAAGCATTCATGCTAAGCAGACATGTGGCCGCTAAGACTTAGCCTCTCCCAAGGCATTTGCATATTAGTTTATAAAAGGAGAAAGCTTTTAGTTGAGAGGAATGAACGTTTAATTTTAGAATTCCAAGTAAGAGCAAGCGTGTGTGGAAGGTTTTTATTTTTCATGGGGTCGAGGTGCTCTCAGTGGTTCTGGAACTAGGGGGTGCCTAGATCCCCTTTCCACACACCGATCTGGCTGACCCCAGGGCAGGGCCAGGTTGGTGGTGGGTGGCAGGCTGAGAAACAGCCCTTTAGGGAAAGCATCTTTGCCCCAGGCCTGGGGCACCTTTTGACTTTGGAGGCTGCTGGGAAGAACATCCTCTCCTTGGGTTTTTTCTGCTCTGTTAATGCGCTTGGTTCTTGAGTCAGGCGATCCCAATTTGAGACATACCCCTTGCCCAGCAATTTTCTGCTCTCCTCCCTGTCAGTTCAGTCCTGCTAGTCCTTGCCCAGTGTTCCCCCACCTCCCACTTCTGTCTTCACATCTCCTGCTGTCTTCCCACTCCTTCTCCATCGACACAGCCCCATCCTTCAAGATCCAGCGTAGTTCAAGCTTTCCCTCTTTGAGAATCCCTTTAGTCAGCATTAAGCCCACTGCTCTCATATTTTTTGTGGCTCTTGGATCCCAAGATCTTTATCTTAATCATCTTTGGATCTCCAGTGTCTGGCATGGTTCTTATACACAGTAAGCACTTAATAAATGCTTTTGAGTTACACTGAACCAAAGCTGTGCTTGGCCCTGAGAGGGAGTGAGGAGCAGTGAAATAAGCCAGAGAGATGCTGAGGAAATTATAAGCCTCAGGCGTTATTGATGAGACAAGGAAATAGCATTTGTGATCTGAAGGGCTGAAATGTGAAAGCCTGCTGGATCTAGATGGGGGCATCTCAGAGCTTCACATCATGTGGGAGGATGAGCAGAGGGCATCTCAGGAGCTGCCCATGGAGTAGCTGCTCCCATGGAATGTCTTTTCCTGAGAGATCTCTTAGATATCAGTCTTCCATCCTTAGCCAGAAGGACCTGTGTGAACAAATATTTATTGAAGCCTACTGTGTGCCAGGCATTGATCTAGATTCTGTCACTTTGTTGGAGCTCCAGAGGAGCTCCACTGTGATGGATTGGGAGGAGCACAGGGCCTTTGAATATGCCGTGCCTCGACTGGGAGAGATGCTTTTCCCTGAGCCTCTTGGATTTTATCTAGATTCCTAGGGATGTTAAATTCCCATAGGATTGCTCATGGGTAAAACCCATTGGCGCTTGTATCTTAAACACTGCCATTTGCGTTCTGCCTCTGAGGGAAGGAAGGAAGACAGGGATGCACTTTCAGCCTCATGCATCTGCATGCATCCACCAGGTGGTGGATGGATTTAGGCCCTGGTTTATCAGTCAGGGTCCCAGCATGAGATGGTTGACACTTGCAAAGGGTTTAACTGGAGAGACTTTAATGAAGGGAAGTATTTGGAGAAGTGTGGTCAGGGTTAGGGAACCCAAAGGATAGTGAGGCACCCCAGGGCTGGCAACAGTGGGAATCTGTTACCTCCCCCAGGCCAGGAGGAGGGAGCTCCAGAGTTGGGGAGGAGGGTCCCCAACAACAGCCGTGATGCTGAAGGGACACAACCATTGACAAACTGTGGTGAGGCAGGAGGAAGAGGGAAAGAAGTGCTTTCCCTTTGGTCAAATCCAGCTAGAAGCCCAGGGAGCCCAGTTGATGAAGTCAGTGGTCCAGTAAGAGCAGAGAACAGTGTGTGTGTGTGTGTGTGTGTGTGATTGAGAATACCCACCCCTGGCTGCCTGGGCATTGTAATGCTCAGCTGGCTCTTACACTTCTTAGGTTGTTCAGAATGTGACCAGTGAGCCAGTGTTTACTTCTTCCCAGCATCATGGCTGTTATAAAGAAGAAAGTACCCTCTCTGCATCAGCAGGATGGGCACTGGGTAATTTTGACTGTACCAAGAATAGCAGGTAACATTCATTGACGGCCGGCACTGAGCATCCTAAGCATTTTACCTGCATCCTCTCATTAAATCTTTACAGTAACCCCAGCAGGTAGGTACCATTATTATTCTCATCTTGATCACATTACTGATGAAGGATGCGGGACTGAGAGAATTAGTAAGCTACCCAGTCGCACAGCTAAGAGGCAGAGTTGGGCTCAGAGCAATTCTTCCTGACTCCTGAACGCATACTCGTAACCTCTCACTACCTTGTGTCACATTCCTCCACGGTGAGGCCCTGCCCACCCTGTGGTCAGCGCCATGTGTGTGCTGGTCCCCCTGCCTGGGATGGTCTTCCCACTTCCTCTCCACTTGACCCAATTGAACTGGTTTTCAAGACCCAACTCAGATCTCGCTTCCTCCATGAGGCCTTCTCCAACCATTCCTGCCCCCCACCCTCCTTGAGCAGTCAGTGGCAGGTAACTATCCACCAGACCCTTAGGGTGTTATCTGGCTGTCTTGAGTGTGTATATCTCCTCAGTCTCCAAGAAGACCCCAACTTTCTTCAGTGTAGATCTTAGGTCCTGAGTTTTCTTTGAACTCTTCCTTTACTAAAAAGGTTTAATGCAAGACTTTAGTATAGTAATTATTTATAGAGCTATAGGGTTAAGGGAACCAACAGCGATGGTCTGGTCCCCATGGGCCAACAACATGGAGGAGAAGCCCTTACCTCTTCAAATCCTGAAGGAACTTCTTCAAAGGGAGCTGTCATGGAGCCCAGCGAGGGCTGTAGCCCTGGGAGAAAGACCACATGATGGGACCTAATGGATTTGAGGATTGGTTTTCTCCTTGGTTAGCAAATGCCCACTGAAAGCCAACAGGGAAGAATTTTGAAGAGGAAAGAGCAGAAGCTAGAGCTGAGCCCAGCAGGAGTTTACTCCCTAGTTGAATGTGTGAGGGAGAGAAGATGGGCACGTACCCCTCCCTGAAACAGCACAACCCTGTTACAGAGCAGCCCTTCTCCCTGGACAGGTGTACGTCCCAGCAGCCCAGCAGTCAAGCCCAAGGGAGGTGGACACTTGAGGAGCCAAACTGAAGGCTTCCTTCTTACAGGATAGAAGGTGATGTTGGTCCAGTGGCCTCCGTGAGGATTTGCCGAAAGGCCTCACACAGGCCGCAGAGGCATCCGGGTGGAGCATACCCAGTCTGTGCTTCGGCAATTTTGCAGTTTCAAAGTTCTTTAAAAATGTCTCTTGAGGGTCCTAGAAGTCTGAATAATTCGCAAACGTCTTTCACCTTGGGTGACCTCAACAAGAAGGTTAAGCACCAAGGCCCTCGCTCCCCTCAAGCATTGCCCAAGGCTACTTAGGACGAATTGCTGCTGCACTGGGAGGACCTCAGCCTGCCTGGGTGTGGTGTTGCTTAATCTCATTTCTTTTTTCTCTATTCCTATTTTTCCACCCACTCCTGTTGGCCTAGATCCAACTAGACACTTCTGAAAGGGTAGAGTGAACTGCGGGGAAGCAGTTGGAAGGAGCAGTAGTAGATGAAAGGCTGAGAATCCTTCACTTGGGCCTCTCTCTGCTGGCCCTTGTAAATTTTGCTGTGAAGTTTCTTTGGATTTTTCTCTCTGGCTGGGCCTTGGACATGCTAGGGCGTGCTCCAGACATCCCAAATGCCTTTGCCTTCCCTGAACACGTCACTCACCCTCTCACCTCCAGGCCTTTGAGCTCTCACGGTGCTTGCTGCCTGGAAGACTCTGTCACTCTTCTTCATTGCCTTGTTAGACATTAGGGAGCGGTAGGGACTGTGGGGAATTCCAGAGTTTGCACTTCATCTAAAGAGTTTCTGGGCTGCTGATCTATAAATGGTGGGTTTGAACATTATTTGGAGTAGGTGTGGCTTCTTGACTGGGTGGAGACTCAGGAAGGAGACGAGTAGGGGTGGGCGACACAGCCTGGCTAGAAACCTAGAGGCAGGGACCAGAGGAGACATTCAGGAGAGGATAACCAATCCATGTGGCTGAAACTCGGGGAGGGGGGCGGTGAGTGGAGATGAAGCTCTGGCCAGGGCCAGATGGGTCCCGGAAGGGGCTCGACAGCTCTGCTAGGGCATCTCTTCTGCGTCTATTCTTGGGGACCGGCAGTGCCTGGGTGTGGCTCGGGGTCACTTGCAGTGGTAGACTCGGTCCTAGGCAGCGTGCAGAAGCCAGGGCCTCACTGGGGAGAAATCTTTCATTTTACAAAATGAGATGTTTCTACACACCAGGCTGCGACTGCCCTGGCGTCTTTGCTTCTCAATACTGTATAGGCTTCAGAGATCAGATAATACTTTGGTTCAGGTTTTAAACTTTCGTTATTCCTGTATTACATAAATAAAACATAATAAAGATAAGTAAAGAGGAAAGGGAAGTGAAATTAATGTCATCCATAATCCCGCCACCCAGATATCATTTACATTTAGAGCTGGGGTATGGAGACTTCCCAGACAATTTTCTGTATTTACAAACTGGAAGAAAATTGTAGATGTATTTTTTAACCTGCTTTGTTTTATTGTGTGTATATGTGTGTGTGATTTTTGTCCTATTTAAAAAAATACGTGCTTGCCCAAAATTCAAGCTCAGGGATATAAAGAGCAGCCCCCTTGCTCTCCTTCCCCCGACCCCTACACCCTAATTCTCCTCCTCAGAGGTAGCCCTCTTTATAAGTTTCCAGTATATCCTTGACTGGGGAGAAGTTTAGAAGGGGTAGTGTGTATGGAATGACGAACTGTAAATATTGGTTGCTGTAACTTGTACAAATATTAGCTGTCACTTGTCGGTCACGAGGAAGGTGAAGGGTGGGTTTGGAGGGACTGACTGGGAGTAGTTTCTGGTTAGTAAAGGGGCTTTCAGAATTGAGATCTGTAGAGCTGGGGAAAGGAGGAGATGGAGAAGCTTCGAGGCCTGGGTTTCTTTTGTCACGTGGATGTCGGTGAGGAGCAGAGTGAGAGTGTGGGCAGGGGCCAGATATTGTCACGTCTCACCTCCTGGACGGGGATTGGGGATAGGGCAAGGGTGGCAGGTATGCAAATGAGCAAGAGAGCCGTCAGGAAGTGGGGATAGTAATTGGTAGCTAGTTATAAAAATACCCTTGCCTGATGAAACAAAAGTCGGCAAGTCTAGGTTAGTCCCCCCAAATTGAATTGACATGGTTTTTAACAAGTCCGTGAATACTGAAAATCTGAGTGAGACTGCAGGACTGGGGGAGGAGTTGTAAATGTTGATTTGGTTCTGGTTTTGTCTCCGGCTGTGCAATCTTGGACTGTATCTTAATTTCTTTAGATCTCAGTTTTCTTATCTGCAGTAGATCAGTGGTCTTAACTCTGGATGCACATTAAAATCACTGGGAAACTTAGAAAAAAATCCCCGATGCCAGAGCCCCGCTCGGTTCAGATGTATCAGAATCTCTGGGGGTGGGGCCTGGGGAGTTTTTTTTTTTTTTTAACGCAACCAATATTGAGAATCCCTGGATTAGGATCTTCCTAATTGCTCATTTTAGCCCTAAAATTTATGATTCTTTGTATTGTATTCTATAATTTTGTTCTTTCAAATGCTGTACACAAATGTTGTAAACTTCTTATATACAAAGAAGTCTTACTTTTTATGAAAAACTCCCCGTAATTCTCATTAGGCCAATGTAATAATGTCAGCATCCTGCCTCCAGTAAGTCAGCATCATAAACATAGTAAAACATCAGATAATTAATTTTTGACCCAGGAGTTGAAAGCGTGGACTTTATAAGTGTTCATTCCCTCGGTTTGAAAAAACTACTGACTGGAGGCCTGAGGCCACCTGCATTTGTAAAGAAGACCCTGAAAAGTTCAGAGAGAAGACATTACTGGAAATGTTTTTGCTAGAAAAATTGTGTATACTGTAAGTTCCAGGCGAGGAGCTCCAGCTTGGGGCGCTTTATCAGATCTAAATTCTACATGGAGTAGGAGGTGTTTAAAGAGCCTTGGTGCTGTTTTATCTTTACCATTGAAGTTTTTGGTTTTGTCTCTTCCTAAATGAGTCATTTTTTTTAAAAAGGAATCTAACTTGGGGAGGTGGGGAAACCACTGCCGGAGGTGCCGAGGAGGGGGCGGGCAGGGAGGCTGACGATCAGGGGACTGAGTTTACTATTGGGCTGCTCACCCAGGAGGGCTGGAGCCAGGGACCGTCTTTGCTGAGGGTGAATCAAGACGACACAGCCTGGTCGGGGGTAGAGTACTAGAAGTGGTGTGGATACTGTTTATTAGTTTATCAAGTATTTACCGGAGCACACCCACCAAGGATATTGCCTAGAATCAGGGCTGAGTCCACGGATGCTGGGAGATTGTCAGCAAAGGGGAAGGAGGCCTCCTGGTTTTCACTCCCTCCAGTTGGGGAGATGGGACACAAACCCAGGGAGTGAGGTGTGTCCCTATTTGCCTGCACTTACATGTAAATGAACTGGCGTTATAGCGCCCCACACTCGTGTGAACAGTACTAATGAAAATGTTCGAGCCAGGCAGGATTTCAAAGGAGAAAAAAAGTGGCAGCCTGAGGACCCCGTTGTGGAGCGCTAGGGGGGCTGATGGAACATACACTGGTGGGGCAACCAGACTGAGATGGAGGCTGGGACCTCTCTTGGACCTCCGCACATCACTTCCTCTTTCTGTGCTAAGTTCTTCAGCTGAAAAATGATCCCACACACCTAAGTCTGTTAGTTGTTCAGGGCGCTCGCTGTCCTTGATGCCTGAGGATGCAGGAGAGGGACAGAGAGTAGGGAAGAGTTGACAGACCCTGGGTTTGGAAAACCAGAGCAGCCCACGTGATTTGGCCCAAGTGCTTGGGAGACGAGGCGCGCAGGGCAGGGTGCTCCCCAACACCTGGGACGAGTCTGGTGGCCAGGCACGCTCCTTTTATTCCACCCTGACCTCCTCCCCGCACCCCCCGCCCCCGCCACCCAGAGTGCTGGTTTTTATCTTTTCTGAGTGGTGTGTAACCCCCTGCATTTGTCCATGCGTGTTTTCTAAGTTTGTCACAAACTTCCTGTTTGGGTATGGTTCGGGGCTGGAAGCTTTGTGTGTTTTGAAACCTGGCGTTCACAGAGGCCCAGTGCTTCTCTCACCAGCCGTGGGGTGGCCCTTTTGTTCTCCTCCCTTTTGCTGACTTTTGCCATCCTCCTTTGCAAACCTTCTCGCTGGGAAATGCTCTGTAGCTTCTGTACTTGTTTCTGTTAGTGAGGTAGAGACCTGGAGATCTGAAGGCTCAAGAGGGAAGGGAACAACACTTATTGGGCCCCTTATGTAACGCCAGGATCTGTGCTAGATTTTTTTTTTTTTTTTTTTTTTTGGTGAGGAAGATTGTCCCTGAGCTAACATCTGTGCCAGTCTTCCTATATTTTTTGTATATGGGACACTGGCACAGCATAGCTTGATGAGCGGTGTGTAGGTCTGCGCCTGGGATCCAAACCCGCAAACCCTGGGCCGCCAAAGCAGGGCACGTGGACTTACCCACTACCCCACTTGGCTGGCCCCAATGTTCTAGATGTTTTTGTCCATATCTTTTTTTATTTAGGCCTCGTATTAACTCATGCAGAACCAGGCTCAGAGAGGTTAAGTGACCAGCCCAAAGTTGGACAGCCTCTGGGTGACAGGTCAGGATTTGATCCTAGGCCTGACTCCAGAGCTACTGTTATTTCAGCTATGTCATGAGGACCACACTGCGCCTTTGGTTCCACTGGTTTGGAGAGATCTTGATTTCTTACTAAGCATCTTGGCAGACAGCATCACCTTGACCTCCAGAGTTTTCTCCCAGACGCCTGTTATCCAGGTGCTGCCCACTCTGTTTGGGGTGTGATTTGAAGCCGTTAGATGCTTTGCTGCGACTTTCACCTTTCCCAACCATCCTCGCACTGTGGCCCCGGGACTCCCAGAATTGTTGCGTGGTCGTGGCTGACGATTGGAGTGGGTTAGGGCCAACTCCCATTTCCCAGAAATGGAGTGTCCTTTTTCCTACTTCTGGGCGCCCACCACTGACCATTCTGCTGGTCACCATGAGCTCCACTCAGCTGGATTGCTCACATTTCAAGCTCTTCCCTACAAGAGGGAAGAAGATAGGATATCTGTGTATGTCTATAAAAGCAGGTGAAGGGGTGGCTAAGGAAGGACACCAAGACCTTGAATATGTAGGAGCGGGAAGAGGAGAGGAGAGCTAAACCCAGCTACCCTCCTTTTTTTTTTAGGAGAGCTGTTAGAGGGTGCCAAACTCTGGGTGATCCTGCGAAGGAAGAATGGGTACTTTAGGCTTCCAGAAACTTCAAGAAGGCCATGTGTCCCTGCTCTTACCCATCCCAGTTCTCTTGTACTTTCTGCAAAACTTCTAGAAGTATATCATCTGAGCTTCGTCAGAATTGTTCTGTAGATCAAGTAACATTGACCATGCTAGACCCTGTGTTGAGCAGTGGGCAATTCCAAGCATTTTTAACACATAACATTAATTACCCTCAAGGGGTTTGCAGTCTACGTGGACAAATGGAACACTTGCCAAGAGAAGCTAAAGGCAGTGAGCTCGGAAGAGCCGGGGATTGCTCAGCAAGCCGGGGTGGTGCTGCTCACCAGACTGCAGGAGAGAGCAGGGCGGCCAGAGGGGTGGCGCTGAAGGGGAGGAATGTGCCTGGCACTGGGGCCCTGAGCGGGGCGTGGAAAGGGGAGGAGCATACGGGACCGGGTGGGAAATAAGACTGAAGAAGGAGGTGTGCATGCTTTATGAAGGATCCCAAGGTTCTGCCTGTGGAGTTTGGAATTTTCCAGTGTTGAGGAGCCACGAGAGCCAACTGAGTAGGTTGAGGATTGGTAAAAACAGTGCTGGAAGAGGGCTTCTCTGGACGCGTGCCCTGGAAATGCGGACGCTGGGAGGTGAGTTAGGAGACGTTTGTCACATCGAATTTTAGGAATGAAATGTTGAGGACTTGGACTGGGGGGGGTGTTATCAATGTAGAAAAGAAGATAGAGAGATGGGAGGTTTCAAATCCCAGCTCTGCCCCTTGCTCCCTGTGTGTCCTTGAGCAGGTCACTTAAGCTCTTGGACCTCAGTTTCATCGTCTGTAAATAGAAGCTAAAAACACTTCACAGGACTGTAGCGTGAGGGTTCTAAGTTGTGTCACACTCAGCACATAGGAGCTCAACAAATAGGACGCCCCTCATGTTGTAGGAGGCACCATTTGTGATTGACTGGCAGGAATTAGGGGAGTGGAGAGTGAGGCCTCAAAGGGTTGGATCTGGAGCCTGGGAGCCTGCTGCAGCCTTGACAGAAATGGATGGAGGTGTTTGGGGTCCCCGAATTCAGTTTTAGGAAGACTCTCCTCCTACATCCAGGCTGCTGGGGGCCAATCCCAGAAACCCCACAGCGGTGCGGGGTGTGCCTCTACGAAAGCCTGGCCTCTGGTTTCAGTTGGGCCCTCTGTGGTGCCGGCCAGTAGCTGGCTCTCTCTTCCATCAGGGTCGGCACTGGGTGAGGCGAGAGGGTCACGTGGAGCACCGAATTTAGGGGGGGTGCTCAGTTTCAGAGCCGACCCTCCACTTGCACGATTCCGCACAGTGGGATGTTCCACGCTATCCCCACCTCCATCAGGCCCCCGCTCCCTGTCTGCCCTTCTTCCCTTGGGAGACAAGCTGGCTTCATTAATTCATTGACAAAGTCAAGTCACTCAGTGTGAGCCCACTCAGGCTCCTGCCTGCCCTCCCGGGCGGTTATCAATATCTGAGCACATCCCCACCTGCTTTCCTTCCACTCAAGGAGGACACGTCCCTCCTGCTGGCCAGAGGGGACTTTCTTCCTGTACGTGGGTCCCGCATCTCCTTTTGCTCCTGGGTCCTCACCCCCTTCCGTCATTCAGCAGTAAAGTCTTTCCTGAAACCTTCATCCCACCCCCCTCACTCCCAGTCTCTTTTCTCCTCCCCTCACAGAAGCGTCTAGAAAGAATCTGCTCTCAGGTTTTGCTGCTTCACTGGCATAGGCCATTCAGGCTGGCTTCTGCCCATGAGAGGTGTGGCACAGGGGAGGGACCTGGTGGATTTTCCCCAGAGGACTCCTGTCTTCCCCAGGCACTGCCCTCTCCAACGTCACCTTGGCCTCCATATTACCACACCAACGGACACTTCCCTCTCTATCTTTCTGGACTCTTGGCAGACTTTTGACACTATGAACGACTTCCTCCTTGCAACTCTCTTTTCTCTTGGCTTCTTTCATTCCATAATAAATCTTTCAACAGTTATTTTTTGAGTACCTACTATGCACTGGGCTCTGGGATATACCAGAACATGATGTCCCTGCTCTCGGGGAGTTTATAGGGTAGTGTGAGAAAAGAGGGATAAAAATGTAAACAAATGCCAGGTGGTGATAAGGACTACAAGGAAGAAGACAATGCGAAGGGGATAAAAAGCTTGGTGGGTTGGGGTGGAGGGCCTCACTGGGAAAGTGACATTCTGGCAGAAAAATGAAGGAAGTAAAGGATGCCTGGGGGCGGAGTGTTGCAGGTACTGAGAAACTCTGCTCTTCTCTCTGGAAGAGCAAGTGCAAAGGCCCTGAGGCAGGAACCTGTTTGAGATGCTTGAGGAAGTTACTGCCACTGGAATGGGCAGAGTGGAGGAGAAGAGGTCAGGGAAGACGCTGGGCTAGGTTATGTGGGCCTTAGATGTATGTCATTTCCCTTTACTTTGAGAAAGATGAAACACTATAGGAGTGTTTTGAGCAGAAGAGTGATTTTTCAGTGATCACATAGGCTGCTGTGGGGAGCAGGGTGTGTTGGTTTGCTGGGTCTGCCATAACGAAGTCCCGCAAGCTGGGCAACAGGAGTTTATTCTCTCAGAGTTCTGGACGCTAGAAGTCCAAGATGGAGGTGTCAGCAGGGCCATGCTGCCTCTGAAGACACAGAGGAGGAGCTAGTCCAGACCTCTCTTCTGGCTTCTGGTAGTTCTTGGCTTGTGGCAGCGTAACTCCAGTCTTCCCGTGGTGCTCTCCTTATGTGCATGTCTGTGTCCAAATTTCTCCTTTTTATAATGACATCGGTCATCTTGGATTAGGGACCCACCCTACTCTAGTATGGCCCCATCTTAACAGCTAATTATATCGACATTGACCCCATTCCCAATTAAGGTTGTATTCTGAGGTACCGGGGGTTAGGACATCAACAGAGAAATTTTGGGGGAGATACAATTCAACCCGTAACACAATTCAACCCATAATTCATGGATTATAGAAAAGCGAGGGTGGGAGCAGGGAGGCCGGTACGGAGGTTCTTGTGAGAACCTAGTGAGAGACGCTGCTGGCTTGGACCAAAGTGTCAGCAGTGGAGGGGGTGAGAAGTGGTGAGAGTTTGGATATGTTTTGAAGAAAGAGCTGCCATCATGGGCTGATGGATTGGCTGTAGAGTGTGAGGGAGAGAAGGGCATCACAGTGACTCCCGGGTTTGGGGCCTGCGTAACTAGAAGAACGGAGGTGGATGTCTTTCTCTCTGAAATCCTTTCCTTCCTCAGCAGCCTTCGTAGAGCCTTCCTCCTGGGCGGGTCCATCACCTGTGGGGTTCTTCACGGCTCCATCCTCGGCCGCTCCTCTAGTCCCTCTCTGGTTGACATGATCTGTTCTCATGTTGAAGCCAAATACCCTGAATGTGCTGTCTGGGTTGCTCCTACAGGCCCTGGCTCTGGAGGATGCTGAAGGAGGAAGACAGAAGCAGGACGACCCTGAAGGATTAAGCCTCTTAATCCTGAAACAGGTAGCTTCTCTGAAATTCTTGGTGCCTGAATGCTTTAATGACAAAGCATTCATAAGAATGTTTCTTTGACCTCCACGGTGTGGAAAATGCCCCCGGAAGGGAGGGCGGGCTGCTCTGGGCCTGGACACCTGAGATTTCTGGGGAACTTTCTCCGGGAAATGATAAGTGATTGCGGATCCACATGTTGGAGTTCAGATCATCTGGAACAGGGCTGAGCGTGTCCTGTCTTGTCTCCCCGGACTTCTCAGAGTTGTTGTGAATAGTGAAGGATCCTAAGGATGTTCATGGATGGTAGCTCTCCAAGTGTGAAGAGAGAATTAGACACCTCTGGAGAATTGTGGTCCAGAAGGCCGCTCTGAGAAATTCCACGGGGCCTGTCAGAGGCAGATTCCTGGACCAAGGAGCCTTTGAGCTGGCCCTGATGTTTTTATCAGCTCTGGCCTTGTGATTTCTTCCAGGCTCAGTTTGTTCCTCTAAAAAATGGGCCCATAGCTATGACTCCTCTGCCAGGTCCCACAAGGAAGCTGTCAGAAGGGTCAATACATTTGTGTATAAATATAATTTTTTTTGAAGTTTAAACCCTGGTCTAGCAAGAGACGGCTATTTCCCACAAATTCTCAATGACAGTGGGGAAGGAGGGTGGCGGTGTCTAATTTGATTCTTTCATTGTGTATGGTTTTTTTTCTTGGTATGTGCCATACTTTCCATCCCTCTTATGTGAGACTTACATTGCTTCCATTTCTTTTTTGTTATGCCTGATTTTGGTTTAATTTTTAAGCCGTTGTTTCTTGGGGTTCCGGTAGGAAACAGATGGCTCACTCAAATAGAGTAATCCAAGAGACTCTACCAAAGGAACTGTTTGGCGGAGGCGGGGCCAAGAGAAACCAGCACGGGATGGTGGAGCATCCCAGGGCCAGCACTGTCAGGGAGCTGTTCCCATGCCCGTGTCTGAAAGGAAGAGGGAGGGATTGGTAATCAGAACTGGAAAGAGACGCTGTGTGGAAAGGGCATCTGTGGTAGAAGGATGCAGTCAACTTACAACAACACAGCTGGGCAAGAGCCAAGAGAATAAACATCCTCATTGAACTTCCCTGTCAGTTCTCCCATCTCCTGATGGTGCCTCCCATTAGGCCTACGAAGCCAGAAGGCAGAAGGCAGGGAACCATATTATGAGGTCCATAGAGATGGGAACCTCTAGGGCTGGAGGAGGGGAAGAGTAAGCAGAGCTCTGGGGATGGTTGGGGGAGGAGTGAGATGGGTGCTTGGGAGGGCAGCAGTTGACGTCCACCATACTATATCAGTTATAGAAGTCTTACTAATTTGGACTAATTGTTGTGGGTAATAGTGAGAAGAGACCTGCCCTTAACTAGTTAAAGTCAGAATTTTAAAGTGTTTTCGCGCAGCATAGTTTCAGACAGAATCTGCCTAAACAGTTGCCATTAGCATCTGCTTTTCAGTGTGTCATTAAACAAAGGAACTTCTAGTAGGTTATATATGCCTTCCGCAATCCTGTTTAATTTCTAATATGCTTATTCAACATTTATATAGCCGGAGTAAACACTGAACTCAAATTCTGGGTTAGTGGAGATTAAATTACAGTAATGAGCTTCCTCATTTATAACCTCATCTATAAAATGGGAATAAGAATAGCGCTGACTTTATAGGTTTGCTGGAAGGATTAATTGAGGTGTTCCAGGTGAAATGTCCAGTGGCTGGCCCGGTAAATGTTACCTTTATTAGCTCATATGTCTCAGAATATTGCACATTATGTGTTTATGTGCATGTTTAATCTAGGAAATTAATTCTCTTCACAACAAATGTATTATCTGTTGCTCATTAGCTCTGTTAGAGATGAGTTAAATAAAGGGATTAAAATATTTAGTGTTTACAGATTTTTTTCTACTGAACTGGCTTTTTTTAAGAATTCATTTTGAGGAAAACCTAAATAAAGAAAATTTTAGGAAGCATACACTTCAGTTAATGGTAGGTATAATCCTTAGAAAATATGGATTTTTAATTTTACCGGTAACGTCGTGATGGATTCTTGGTTGAAAAATCTTTTAAATAGTTGAAGGCCTGTCATGACCTATCCCAGCTGATTTTCTTGCCTTCATTCTTGGTTTGGTGGCTCTGGAGAGGTAAGTGACCCTCCTTGGCCTTGGCTTCCCAAACCAGGCACACGGTCAGGCTTTTCTGGATGGGTTTTAGGATCCCCTGGCTTGGGTGAGATGCCGCAGTAGCGAGAAGCTAGTCTTCCATGTTTATTTCAGTGGAATTTCAGCTGACAAAATGCTGTAAATGGTTCTCTGGAGCCTTTGGTGCGTGAGGCTGACCTCGCAGAATCCCAGGACAGTGAAGTGTCCTGATTGGGGTTCCCAGATTAGTGATGGGGAGAGCACAGGTTGGCACAGCACCCCCAAGCTCTGTCACCTCTGTTCCCAAACCAGGAGGAGATAGCTTTGCGGATGAGAGATGGATAGGGTGCAGCGAGGGGCCTGTGGATAGAGAACAAGTTCAGAGCACCCAGGAACTTATAGACCAAAATGTTTCCTCTTCCTCTCCCCTGAGTATTGAATGAAATTAGCCTGAAATTTTCTATAGATTGTTGCCCTGGAGGCTGGTCACCATTGTGATAACTAGGTAAGAACTAGTGATAACTAGATGATTGACCTTGAATTCCTTAGTTCAGAGGGTGCTGTAGACGAGTGGTTCTCAAATGTACATCTCCCAGACTAAGAAACTAAAAAAAAAAAAAAAAGAGAGAGATTTTGGGGATTGGTTCAGGGCACCAATTTTTTATTTTACCAAGGAAGGATGTTTTAAAAAAATCTAATATCTGTCACCCCAGTTTCATAAAAGAAAGGACCATCTTGATGCTAAAATAGTAGGAAGGAGATAATCTAAGAGGAAGACATAAATCTTTACATTGAAAACATTCAGCTTTAGGAGTAATTTACTCCACTGTTGTTGCTTTTCTGACATCACTTGTGAAAACTACGTCACGGATGAGTGCTCCCCTGCGTCTGTCCATAACCGGTGTTGGGGAGATGTGCGCAACTGTAGAGGGAAAACAGCATCCTTTTTCCTCTCTGGGAACCTAGGAATTCTCTAAAGTCATGTCTTTAATATAAAGAGATGGGAGAAATTCACTTGAACACAAGTCTTGATAAATCCAATTCATTTTATAAAGAAAAAAATTATTTACTCTCATGTCATTTACGTAGAGTTGTTAATTGTCCACCAGTAGGAAGAAAATCTTGCGATACCTAAACAGTTCAAATTAAAAGGTATGTCAACAGTTTTTTCTTTTCCACAATTTAACCCTGAAAATGGTAAATCCACTCAGTTTGATTTGGTTTTTGGTTAGGTAGTGTGCTTTTGTGCACGCGTGCGCACACAAACAGAAAATTTAGTTTGGTCTGAAAAGTCGCAGAAAGGAAAGGATGCTTTTGAGAAAAGCAGCGTGTGCATCAGAGTTGCTGGTAAGTGTTAGTACTTGTAGCAACAGTTGCATCTTGGAGCTGCCAAAAGAGTAGGACTTTTTAAGATGCCTTTTGGAGTCATTAAAGAACCCCAAACATACACTCAACCACCTCTGGCATTCAAAACAGTAATAAAATATTCTTCATTCTGCTTCGCTTCACATGCCTGCTTGGGGTTGCCACAAACGTGTTTTGCCTTCCAGCTAGGGATTAAGCTTCTATGTGAGGCCATGACTGGTGTGAAAGCAGCTCCTCTGTCCTTGTTGAGGGGGAGGAAGACTGCTCGTGTACCCCAGTGAAATCCTGAATGGGATCGTGGAACCCTAGCTCCAAAGAGTGTTTTGAGGTCCCTGCCTTCCTGTCAGGCTCTCCTAGCGCTCATCACCTTGACTGACAAAAGGTGGTCTAATCCTAACAGCCCATTGATCTCTAAGGTTTCATGGATCCTCTGTGAACAAGGACGTGAAACAAGATGTGTCTTTCTCAAGAAAAAGCAGACTGTTCTGTGGCACACTCATATCTGTGGTTGTTGCTCTGTTCACAGCCTCATTCTTGGGCATGGTGTCACTGTTTGCGTCTTGTTTGTATTCTCACATTTGCTCATAAGGCACAGTCATTGCATTTTCTAGGAGACACTCAATCTTAATTTGTTGACTCCTTACCATTTGTTTCTCCTAAGGTGCATCTCACTCTGCAGCAGGCTGCGCGATCTGCATAGCTCTAGCTTGCTGTTCTTTTGGGCAGACGTTATCACAACCCGCTTGTCTTAGCTCGGGCTGCCATAAAAAAATACCATAGACTGGGTGGCTTGAACAATAGCAGTTTATTTCTCACAGTTCTGGAGCCTGGAAAGTCCAAGATCGTGCACTGTGCTGGCAAGGTAGGTTTCATTTTGAGACCTCTTCACTTGGTTCGTAGGCGGCCACTCTCTTGCTGTGTGCCTTTGAGCACTCTGGAGAGTGGAAGCTCTGGTGGCTCTCCCTCTTGTCTTAAGGACACTAATCCCATCATGGGGCTCCACCCTCATGACTCATCTTAACCTGATTAGTTCCCAGAGGCACCACCTTCTCACAGGATCAGATTGGAGGCTGGGGCTTCAGCGTAGGAATTTGTGGGGGACATTAGCATTCAGTCCGTAACAATTCTGGATCTTTATTTGTGGCCTCCTCGAAGTGCTCACAGGGTCATTGGTCCAGGAGTCCAGAGGTAAGTAGAGAAAGCCTTAGAGTTATAAGCTTTCCTTGCTGTGGAATAGGTGCCGTGTCTTGGAGAAGATGGCTTGGTGGACTAGAAAGTCGGAAGATCTTCACCGCAGAAGTAGAAGTGAGCCGGGGTAGACCGGGGAGCTTGTCTTTTCAGATCTTATGTTCCTTAGTTCCCTATGTCAGGGGTAAAGTTGTGGTTGCCAAACTTGGTACGCCTCAATGAAATTTGGATGGTTCAGTGTTCGATGTTCCCTGACCACCTTCTATAATCTCCTTTATGGGCCTCTTAAAATGAGGCTCTTGGAACCAAAGCCTGGGAAAATGTTTTTTTTCTCAGCACTTCATCATCTTGGGCATTTACTCCCTTTACATGGGGGAAAGAAAGGTAGTAAATTATAATAAAACTGTTCCCTGTTCCATTAGAGATCAGTATCTAGAGTGTCACTTTAAATGTACAGAAACATGGTAATGTCCATGTGGACGCAGGCTCACACGCACACACACACACACACACAAACGCACACTCGAAAATGTGTGCCAGGTGGAATATTTTAAAATATAAAAAGGCCTTTGAAAATCTTTTTAAACTTTCAAGGAATACATAATTCCTGTGTTATATAAACTGTTCCAGGATTTAGAAAAAAGGATGGAACACTTCCAGATTCTTCTTTCAAGCAAACATGACCCTGATAACAAATCTGGCAAGCCCCCAAAGGGAGGCTCTATACCAGTCTTGCTTAGGAATGTAAAAATTTTAGATAAAATTCTAGTGGGCAGATTTCGACAATAGAGTATGTGAATGTTCCAGCATACCCAAGTAGGTTATATTCCTGAAAGGCAGAATATCTTGATATGCATGTATTTTCCTATGGTTCACATAAATTATTTAAGTAAAAATATGTAATAATCTCATTAATTCCAAAAGTACAATCAATTCAACTTCTAATTTTTACACAGTTCTTAAAAAAGAATATATAAAATGACCATTCCTTAATATAAGGAAGATTGAGTTCATACTGGCCACTGGCATTATACTTACTGAGGTCCCAGTAAAGCCATCTTTGCATATGATTGAGATCAAAACAAAAATCCAGTGCAGAAAGTTATAAAATAGTAACTTGGAGAATAAATATTATAAAGAAAAGGATAAAATTACTATTAACTACAGATTGCTTAGTTGTAGACCAACAGAACTTAAAGACATTAACTAAAAACCCTATTTCTAGATAGTGAAATTATAATGAAAAATTTGGATATTTCTGAATTTAGTTCATGAGTCTAATGCCACTCCTCTCAAAGTCCCATCAGGATCTTTAAAATTTCACCAGATGGTTCTGAGTCTATTTGGAAAAAGAAGTGGCTGAGAACCTCAAGGGGAATTCTGGAAGAGGTTTTGGGGAGGGGAGTTAGCTCTGTTGGATCTTAAACGATATAGCACTACCAGATATTAAGATCATCATGAAGCTTTTGTAATTAAAATACTGTGGTGCTAGCATAAGAGGAGGAAGTCGATAAGTGAACCAGGATAGTTAAAAAATAGACCTCGAGTAAATAATTTCATGAATCATAAAGGACTCATCGCAAATCAACGGGGAAGGGAAAGTCATTCAATAAATAATTTTGATGCCTAGTTAGCAATTTGGAAAAAATCATTTTGACTTCACCGAAATGAATTACAGATGGATTAAACAATTAAGTGCAAAATGTAGAGGCATAGGAAATCTATGGAATTGAATATTGCTTAGAAACAAAAGAAAAACATTCAAAAAGGGAAAGAACAGTCAATCAAGCCACAGGAGAATCAAAGATTTCTTCATGTAGAAAAACCAACAGGGAAACAATAGACTGGGAAAACGTTTGCAGTAACATGACAGAATTAATAACTTTATTATGTTAAATGCTCAAACAAATTAAAAAGAAAGGCACTAAACCCTTGGTGGAACCCTTGAGTAGATGACTAACTACAACACTAAACAAACAGATGGAAAATGTTCCATTTTGTAATAAGGGATATGCAGATTAAAACAGTAGTTAAGTGATATTTTAACGTAGAAGCCAAAAAGTACATTTTTAATGATAATCCCCAATTCTGGCAATATTGCAATATTGTAAAGCAATTTACAATGTATTAAAGAGCCACATTATTCTTTCATATGTCTTGACCCAGTAATACCAATTTTGTGGACCATCTTCCCACATCCCTCCATGAAGAAAATAATACAAAATATTTAATAAGCTATTTAGACAAAGATGCTCTCTGATGCATTATTTATAAAGCAAACCCATGCGTGCGCATGCACACACACACACACACACTTAACGTCCAGCAGTTGGGTAACTATAAGATAAAATGATTCTTCTCTCAGCCTAATACTCTACTATAATTAATAATTATTTTGAAGATATGTAGCAATGTGACAATATATTTGCAGTATAATTTTATGTGCAGAAATTGCAAAATAAATTGTGGTATAGTTTCACTGTGAATACAGCAATATAGCTGTGCTGCTAAAATAAATGAACCACAGCTGCATATGACAACATGGAAGAATCTCAGGAATATACCTTTAAGTAAAAAAGCAAGTTGCAGAATAGCTACAGTGTGATTCCAATTACATAACGTTTGGATGCATGCAAAACTAATGATATAATGTTTAGACATCCATATGCATGTGACAAGATCTATGAGACCAAGTGAACGTAGACAAAAATTCAGCATAGTGGTGGGAGGAGAGGAGAGGATGAGAGAGGAATGCATGGGGGCTCTCTCGGGGATTGGTAAAGTTCTGTTCCTCAAGCTGGGCTATGGACACACGTATATATGTTATTACTATTTTTTGTATACCCTTAACATAAGCTACAAATATTTTTTGATGTAGTTAATGTTAACTAAAGGAGTATTAAAACCTATATTCACTAATTACAATTATGCACAAAATGTGTATCCCTAATAAAGATGGTAAGGAAGTATAGAGGTAAAAGTGATTGTGTTAGAGGGGTGAAATTGTGAGTGCTTTGTTCTTTCATTTTGTCTCATTTCTAAATGTTCAATTATGTGAGTACATTACCTTTTTTTTTTTTTTTTTTTTTGCTGAGGAAGATTAGCCCTGAGCTAACATCTGTTGTCAATCATCCTCTTTCTTTTGCTTGAGGAAGATTCACTCAGAGCTAACATCCATGCCAATCTTCCTCTATTTTGTATTTGGGTCACTGCCACAGCATGGCTAACGAGTGGTGTAGGTCCGTGCCTGGGATCCAAACCCATAAACCTGGGCCACTGAAGTGGAGCATGCCAAACTTAACCACTACACCATGGGGCCAGCCCCTTACATTACATTTTTTAAAAAAGAAAGAAAGTAAAGGAAAATTGAAGACGACTGCAGTTAAATGATGACATAAGCTTCCAGTGGAGGGAGTACCATTGCTCAGAGGGTGATAGACTTCACCACTGAGGTACGTAGGGAGATGGATTTAAAATGTAAAAGGAATGTGTTTGGAAAAATAAATCAGTCCATGAATAGTTAGTGAGCATTTTTCTTATGTAAGAAAGCATTGATCTAGCCTGTATTCTTTTTGTATGTGTGTGTTTTTCTTTTTATTCAAACTTCAACAATGCCCATAACTTGATAGATTTGCTTATTCTCCCTTTGTGATCTGCATTCCTCGAAAGATGTCCAACACTTTATGAAAGCAGTACATCCAAGCCTTACTGAGGGAGATGATCCTGATGGTGGAGGAATGTGATGGATACTAAATACATTTAATAGGTGGATCACTTAACAAGAGTATTCTCTAGTACTCAAAAAACAGAAAGCATCGCTAATTTTTTTCCCATTTTTTATTTTTATTTTTTTATCGCAGTAACATTGGATTATAACATTATATAGCTTTCAGATGTACATTGTAATATATTTCAAATTCTCTGTAGATTACATCATGTTCACCACCCAAAAACTAATTATAGTCCATCACCACACATGTGAGCCTAATCACCCCTTTTGCCCTCCCCCCTCCCCCCTTCTCCTATGGTAACCACCAATCCAATCTCTGTTGCTATGTGTTTGTTTGTCATTGTTTTTCTCTTCTACTTATGAGTGAGATCATATGGTATTTGACTTTCTCCCTCTGACTTATTTCACTTAGCATAATACCCTCATAGCCTGTATTCTGAAAAAACTTTTGGCCGCCGAGTTTTAATGAATTGCTGAGAAGGATGAATTAGAAAGGGTGGCATTTTTTTGGTTCCTTTTAAAAATTTTTTTGGCTTTATTGTTTTGTCTGGTTATAAGAATAGTACAGGGGCCGGCCCCGTGGCCGAGTGGTTAAGTTCGCGTGCTCCGCTGCGGCGGCCCAGGGTTTCGCTGGTTCGGATCCTGGGCGCGGACATGGCACCGCTCATCGGGCCACGTTGAGGCGGCGTCCCACATGCCAAAACTAGTAGGACCTGCAACTAAGATATACAACTATGTACTGGGGGATTTGGGGAAATAAAGCAGAAAAAAAAAAGTACAATTGATTTGAATATTCCTACAAAAAAATAGAACTGAAGTTGATTGCACACTAGAACTAACTCTCAGTTGAAAGGAAATACAGGGGATAGAGGAGCCTTTTAAAAGACGCCACGGGGATGCAATCAGGAGCTTCTTGGGACATATGACCCATATATTTCTCAATAAATAAAAATGGCATGCAAAAGGAGGGTGTTACTATGTAATAAATTTTAAAAGACTGTAGAGACATGTCAGTCAAATGCAAATGTAAATCTTGTTTGGATTCTGATTTAAACAAACCACCTGTAAAAAAGGGATGTATAAGATAGTTGGGGAAATCGGGACATTGACTGGATATTTGATATTAAGAAACTGTTGTTAATTTTTAGGTGTGATATTATTATTATGGTTATGTTTTAAAGATACATGCTAAAGTATTGATGGACAAGTGAAATATCAGATATTTACTTTAAAAGAATCCAGTAGAGAGTTTGAGTATGTTAAATATAAAAAGTCCTTATATTTTCTGTATATATGGATGAATGATATATCCAGGATTTATGTTAAAATAATCCAGGGATGGGGGGCATAGAGAAGGATAGGTGAAAAAAGGTCAGCCATGTATGATAATTGAAGCTGGGCAGAGGGTACGTATATTCTTGCTACTTTTGTGTGTGTTTGGAATTTTTTTTAATAAAACATAAAAAATAAAAGTAATACATGTTCGTAGTTGAAAATGTATGAAATACAGGGAAGAATAAAGGAGGAAATGAAAGTCACCCATAATCCCCCTCCCTGGAGATAAGTACTCAACATTTTGATAAAAATCCTTCTGTACTTTTTCCGTATGCTTTTACAGCATATGTTCTTATACATATACACTTTTAAACAATAAAGAAATTATACTATCTGTATTGTTTTGTATCCTGCTTTTTACATTGTGGGCATTATTGTGGTTTAGTGTGTTTAGATCTTCATCATAATTTAAAATTATGGCTGTATATTATTCTAATATGTGAATACACACACGTATGCCATAATTTATTTATCTAACCCATCCCTTACAGATGGGTATCTAAATTGTTTTATTTTATTTTTTTCCTAGTCATCCAATTCTTCTGCATACTTGTTTATTTCTTTTGACAAATATCCAGGTCAAAGGGTTTTTAAGGCTTTTTTTCGCTATCATGCTAAACTGCTTGTTAGAAATGTTATACCATTTTAAACTCCCTCCTTTAGCATATATGATTATTCATTTCATCATAATCTCAGCAACATTGGGTGCTGTATTTACAATATTTTAAATATTTGTCAATCTGATAGATAAAGAATATCTTACTTTAATTTGCATTTATTTGATTATTAGTGAATTTAAAAATCTTCTTAAGTGTATAAGTCAGTATTTCTTATTTTGTGTATATAGATGTTTATAACTTTTTCCCCATTTATTGTATTTATCTCTCGCTTGTTGATTCACAAAGGCTCTTTTACATATTAAAGGATACTAATATTTCATATATTATATAAATTGCACTTTTCCCCCTTAGTTTGTTGTTTGTCTTTTAACCTTGGGTCATTTTTGTATAATTATTTGTCTGTAATTATTTTAGTAGATTTTTAAAGGTTGCAAACCTACATTTTTTTTCCTTTGAGCCTTTGTAATTTTCTACATTTTAGTTTTTGTAACCTTACTTAATATGCACTGATAGATTTCATTATATAGTATTGCCCTCTAAAGTTTGCTTTTTTATCTTAATAACTTTATTGATTATCAAATGAGACATGTTTGTGGTGGAAAAGATATTTTAAAATTTACCTATAATTTGACTATCATACAGTGCATTGGATAAAATCTGGTAGTTTTCCTTTCAGTAATTTTTCTGTATGTGTATGTTAGGTTAACACTAGCTGAGGAAATAATTAAAACCCCAAATTATAGCTTAACACATAGAGGTTTATTTCTCACTCAGGTCAATGTAGGTGCCCCTGATTGGTGGTCAACCCTCCAGTGAACGAGTCAGTGGCCCAGGTGCCTTCCATCTTATGGCTCTCCCATTCCCTAGGGCTTTGGGGTCCTCTACATCTAATTGGCAGATAGAGGAAGAAAGCATGGAGAAGGCACTCCACTTTCTAACCATCTCAGCCTTACGTCACTTTTGACTATTCCGTTGATGGGAATAGTCACATGGCACCATCTAGATACAAGGGATGCTGGGAAATGCAGTCCCTGGCTGGGCAGCTGCTTCCCAGTGAAAACCCTACCTTCTGGAGAGAGGAGTATGAATATTTGTCAGACATTTAGCTGAATCTGCCACCATTTATTATATTTAATATATATAATATAATGTATATGATATATATTTCCTTTACAAAATGGAAACATCCTATTAAGAGTTTTGAAATTTAGCGTCATTTTGTGAGCATTTCCCTGTGCCTTAAAATCTTATTCAAAAATGTGAGTTTTAATGTCTACATATTTTTCCTTGTATTGATATATCATAATTCATTTAACCATTTTGCTATTATGGTACAGTTAGGTTTTTCTACATTTTTGTTATTATGAATAGTGCTGCTATAAATGTCTTTGTGCATAAATCTTTGAGTATTTCTCTGATTATATCCTCAGGGAAGGTTCTTAAGAGTGAACTTGCTCAGTGTTAAGGTTGAACTTGCCTGATGTTAAGGTTGTTGATACATACTACCAGATGGCCCTTCAGAACTGTGGACTAATTTACACTCTCATCAGTGGTGTCTGACGATTCTTGTTCCAGAGCACCCTTAACTATCCTGGGCAGGATAGTTGTTCCAGTTTTTGCCAATTTGATTGTTGAAAACGGTATTGCATTGTTTTAATTTGCAAGCTTTGCTTAGTAACGGCTTGGAACATTTTTTCATGAGGCCATCAGTAATCCTTTTTTTCTTTCCTTTGTGCATTGTCTCTCTGGATCCTTTCTCATTTTTATTTTGCAGTATTCCATCTTTTTTCAATCATTTATAAGAGATTTTTATGCAGTATGCGTATTATTTGTCGTATGTTATAAATATTGTTATCTCTCTTCTCCTTTCCTTGATGTTGTTTCATAACCTAATTTTTTAGATTAATTTCTACAGTCAGAACCCTAATGTATGATATCACACCCACTGAATCTGCCTGGTTAGCAGTACTCCTGAGATTAATACCATTTAAAAAAGCAAAGCAGATTCTTTTTTCTGACCCATCATATGGTCTGAATGTTCTTAATGTGAATTTTAGTTATCTGGGAGTGAGGGGGTGTAAAGTAGCCATCAAGAAAATGGACTTGACAGAAGGATTTAGGGCACTAGTCTAAGCTCCCCATGGAGATAGTGAGGTCGACTTCTTTATCTTCCCAGGATCCTTAAGAGAGGTGGGGAGATAGGCCGATAGATAGATGGTATCTGAGGACTCCATGGTTTTAGCTAAGTGAGTAGCACAGGGTGTCAGAGGCCCTCTGGCTGTTTTTCATGTTAGATCTTATTAAAAACACATGTGGTAGAGTGGCAGGGACTCAAACTAGGGTCAGGGAGCTGAGTTGTAGTCTCAGTTCTGCCATTCACTGACTGTGACCCTGAGCCAGTCACTTGTCCACTCGAGCCCTCCGTTCACTCATCAGCAAAACCGGAGTGGTTGTTGAAGGCGATGAATCAGGCTATGAATTCCAGGGCTGTGCCGTGTGCTTCTCCACCAGGCCCCTTTCCCATTCACCACCTCCTCTGACCTGTGTCAGGTGGGTGGGCAGGGAGCAGGGAGGAGGTTAGTCCCTTTGGTCTCCCAAGTGATTGATGAAAGAAATCAATCCAGTATATGTCTGTTCCAGATATAATGTGATCTAAATGTGATATTCACCTAATAAGATTAGATGAATCTAATATGGTTTTCCTCTAAAACACAAATACTGCACCACTTTTAATTGTAGTAGCCAAATTAAATTACTCATCCCAAATTAGATTTCCAGCAAACTTAATTTGAACATGAGCTCAGTACTGCAGGCCCTGAGTAATTTTTTAAGATATAAAATAAATCAGTGGGATACTGGGATTGTTCCTCTAGGCTCTTGAGTGGTTACTATGAAAGAGAATAGGTAAACATCTGGAGGAAACATGCAGAAGCAGAGCTGAGACAGAAACTCTGATTCTTCAGCTTATCATTTAGGGTTCTTCCCCACTTCCATCACTTCCACTCTCATGGATCTTGGAAGACAGGAAGCAAATACAGGCATGCCCAGTAATCACTTAAATCTTATTGCTTATGATTGCCTTCCTTCTTTTTATACATTGAGTGACCCTCTTAATGTCTACACCCCCTCAGGAGGCCAGTATGAAATGTGTCCTTGGTAGTTTATGGAGCCACAGGGATTTGGTGAGAGACTGGAGAGGTTTATAGCATTGCATTAGCCATATTTTCTCTCATTTTATATCAGTTAGGTGACAGATTGACTGAAAACCAACCCAAACTGGTTTAAGCAAAAACAGAAAATGTATTGGCGTATGTGACCAAGCAGTCCAGGAGTAGATCCTGGCATCAGGTGAGGCTTTATCTAGGGCTCAAGTGAGGTGCCCAAGACCGAGTTTTTCTCCTTCAGTGTTGGTTCTTTTCTCAGGCGTCATCTCCCCTTCTGGCCCCATGATGGCAGCCCATGGCTCCTGGGTCAGCCTGTTTCTTTATTCTCATCTAATGGAAGAAAAAAAGATGGCTGCCTTGATGGGTCAATCAAAGGTGTGGAATTGTATCTAGTTGCCCCTGGTTGGCTTAACTTGCATCCTGTGGTTTCCTGAACCAGTACTGTGTACAGGGGACTATCTGGGAGATTCAGGGGACTGTTGGAAAAGTAGACAAGGTAGTGAAGCTGGGGAGGTACCTCGGAACCTCCAGGATGCATGATATAGAGCCTTCTGCTTTTCCAAGCACTTAGGCTTACATTCTCTCATTTGAACTGTAAATGACCCTGAGAGGTAGATAGGACGTGTTCATGGACGAGGAAGTGAAGTTCACCATGGGATCAGCTTACCCAAGGCCTTGTCCATGGCGAAGCTAGGACCAGACTCGGAGTCTTATGAGTCTTCCATTTCTTTTCAGTGTATCCTGCCTTCTTTCTGCTGATCCCTCCCACCAGTCTGTCCTTCCCACTCCCCAACGCCAACACAGGGTTCTTCATTAAATAGACAGTCAGTCAATAGTTGTTAACTTGTTATTGACTGACCAGTGTACCATCAGACCAGACATGGCCTTTCTGCTCATACTTTGTGAATATCATTATAGCAAAAACCAATGTGGTCGATTCTCAGTTATTAATTTGTAGATTGTCTCTGGTAATTCAGTTTCTCTTTCCCTGAATTATGGGGTTCTTCTAATAGAAGGATGGAGTTGAGATTGCTTGAGGATAGACATACAGAAAGGAGCCAAGGGGTGTGTTTGTGTGTGTGTGTGCATGAGCATACACAAGGACCTGCATTATAGAATTAAGTATGTTTCAATTCCCCTCCTCCTTAGCGTGGACAGCTGAAATCAGATTGGATGTCTCTCTTTCCATTTAAATGTAACTTACATTGTGAAAGTCACAATTGGTAAGGCCTCATTGGCTCAAACCAAAGACCTGTGAATAAGTGTGCCATTTAGAAACATTTTGAGTAATAACTATACATTTGCTTTTCATTTTTGAGCAAAATCATAGGTACCTATTGTCTTCTCCCTGCCTGGAAACCCTCCCCCATCAATATTTCGTCTCAGGTTTTACTTCCACTTCATCTGGGAAGCTTTGTGGACTTTCTCCAACTGTTTCTCTTCATGTTGAGGGTCTGCATTCCACAGCTAGCCCTTCCCCTGAATCCTGTGATACACTAATTGTTTCATATGTATGGAGTTTATCTCCTTGATCATTTGGTTAACTCTTTGAGGTCACTGCTTGCTCTTACTGCTTTCCTTCTTTCTTTCTTCTTAATCCTCCTTAGCACTTAACTTCCATGCTAACGTGAGGTGGGTAGTCAGTTGGTATTTAGTTCAATGACTGGGGCAGACGCTCCTCCTGCATACTCCCGTATCATCATCATTGTACTTAGAATGGTTTTGCAGTTGTCTGGGTGCTTGTCTCTATTCCTCCGGTACAGTTCTTGGCACATATTAAGGGCCCAGTCAATAGATGTTGACTAATTGATTCTCACCTTCTCAACACCACCCACCCTCCACCACTGAACCGTAAGCTCTTTGAAGGCAGAGGCGGTATCTTACTGTTCTTTGTCTTCTCAATAGTCCCTCACAGCATCTGCCACATAGTAAATGCTCAGTAAATTCTTCTTGAGTGAATGGAGTTTGTGGGTGGGGAGAAGCCATCAGTAGTACCCTCTTGGCAACTGCTTTGGGGAGAAATGGATGGGAACTGAAGCTCTGAGAGGGAAGAGGGTGATGGAGAGTAGATGGGGATGGGTTCAAGAGCTGGGTATGCCAACTCCTCCTGCTTCTTCTGATTTCCAAGTGCAGATAAGGCACTTCCTAAGGGCGGAGTGCTGGGTCCTCTCCCAGCTGGGCAGCTGGTAAGCTAAGTGCTTGAGAAACAGTTGAGTAAAGGATAGCGGCTGTGATTTTAGGGTTTTTTTGTTTTGTTTTGTTTTGTTTTGTTTTAACAAGAATAAAGAATTTTCTCTTCTGCCTGAGCCCCTTCAGAAATCTGCATGGTCGAGATGAGAGAATGCAGGCTAGAAGGATGGGCAGATGGTCGCCTCGCTGTGTGGACCTCTTCTTCCTTCCCATTGCCCTGGGGGTGCTCATGAGCGGTGACAGATCCACAAAGGACGGAAGGAAGGAGAAGTCAGCAACCACTTAGCATCCCTGAGTGGTATGGTGCCACGGGGCTGACCAACTCATCCCAGTTTGCCTGGGACTGTCCCAGTTTTAGTACTGCAAGTTCCAAGTCCTGGGAAACCGTCAGTCCCTGGCAAACCAGGACAGCTGGTGGCTTTAGATGCCCTTGCTCCCTTCCCTGCCCTGGTCACTCTCCTCAATTCCTTTTCCCTTTGCAAGGTCCTGGATTTGGCCTCTTTTCCCCTCTCTTTCTGCCTTTTCCACTACTCCCACCCCCGTCCTTTCAAACCAAGCCGTGAGCCTTCCCTGCTTTTCTGCTCTTAGAGGCCCTTCCAGACCAGTGTTCTGAGTTCTTGGAACTAGACAGAGTTGTAAATGCTGCCTTCTCGTCCTCTCTGGCTCTGCCTGGCTCCTCAAATCAACCGAGCTGTGCCAGCTTCTGTCACATAGAGTTAGAGTTCATCTGCCTTCAGGGACAGTCTGCCTTCTCTGGGGAGGCCCTTCGTATACGTGTGGCACTCAGGGAGCGAGCACAGTGGCCCGCTCTGCCTGGAAGGCTGGACAGGGGAAGCGGCGGCGCGGCGGGGCTCTGCCCGCGGCACCATGTGGCACCCTGAGGCCCACCTCCCACCTCGGCCCTCGGCTCCTTTCTTCTGGGCGCCCCGTGGCCTCCGCGCTCAGCGAGGCTGGCTCAGCCTGGCCTCTTCCCCACACCTCCCTGCCCACACTTACCTCTTTGTTCTCAGAACTCTTACTATACATAGAGTAAGTACTGCTCCATTAAGTGAGTCTACCTGTCGTCTTCTGCCTTTCTCGTGGGGTAGCCCCTCTTTGAAGGCAGGCCTCTTATCTTGGGTTTCCTTCTTTCCACCTCACCCCACCTGGCCTTGCGCTGGGCCCACACCTGGCCCTCACTTGATACACGTTGTGTGGAAGGTGCCTCGGTGATTTGTGGGTAACGCTGGGTTGGTTCCCTCTGAGCACCTGTATGCACCAGGCGTTGGCAGGGTGGAGGAGGGAGGAGGGCAGGAGTGGAGACGGTGCCCCAGGCCAGGCGCATGGTCGCGGGTGGAATTCAGTTACCGCCACTTCCTCTCTAACCCTGGCACGGGAGAGTGAGGCTGTTTTGCTGCGGAGGGAATTTTTAGTTGCAAAATACCTCACTTTGTGTATTAGGTTTGCTTTCCATTTTCTGGAACATTCGAATGTAATTTAAAAATAATCGCAGAGGATTAAACAATTCTGAGGCTGCTCTAGAGAGGCGGGAAAGTGGGTTTTGATTTTTATAGAGTTTTCCTTTTTTGATTCCTTCCCTTTTGGGAGGAATTCTGAAGGAGGCGCTGCTGAGTCCCAGGCCCTGTACACCTAATTCTGGTATTTCTCTCAGCATTGCTGATCTTGAGTGAAGATGCTGGCCTACTCCACCATCGGGAAGGTGGGTACCTCGAGCTGTTGCCACTCTCAGCCTCCTGCTTGGGTCTTCTGTAACCGCCTGTGTGCTTCTGCTGTGTGTGTGTGCACACAAGGGGGTTTGTTTTCAAGTGTAAATAGCTTTAGAAATTTACAGGAATAATATACAGTCTTTGCAAAACATTTAGAAGGAAGTTAAAACTGTCTTTACTCCTACTCTTTAGAAATAACCACAATGAACATTTTCATGTGTATTTTTCTAGATTTTTTTTTTTCTGTGCCCTCACACGTATGCTCAGACACACACATAGTCACCCACAATAATATATTTACACAGATGGGATCATTTAATATAAAACTTAGGGGTCTGCTTTCTTTTGCTTAACAATATATTATGGACATTTTTTCTGTGTCAAAAAGATTCATTTATCATTTATTCAGCAAATACTTACGGAATGCCTACCCCGTGTCCAGCACTGTTCTGGATGTTGGGGATACAGCATTGAACCAAAGAGAGAAAACTCCCTCCCGCATGGAACCTATAGATTAGTTGGGACGACTGGCAATCACAAACAAATCCCATTTATAGTAGATTAAAAGGTGGTAGTTCTATGGTAAAAAATGAGATAAGGGAAGTGAGCAAGAGTGAGGAGGGCAACGTGCATTTTGCAGTTTTAAACAGGTTGGTCGGGGAGGGGGAGGCCTTTGAACAAGCACAGGGGCTGTGGTGTTTAGTGAACAGCGTGTGCTGCAAGGACGACCGTGGGGCTTAGGTCTGTAGTTGTGGCTGAAGAAGACAGACCATCGGAGCCTTAGGGGCTCTGGGCAGGAACCACTCAGATCCCTTGTGGTAGAAAATACAGACTGGAGCATCCAAGCGTTGTCCTCTGTTGGTCATTAACAGTAATAGTGACCACCATGTATATAAGAGGTGACAGTTTCCAAAGCAGCTTTTTATCTGTTATCCTGGCCTCGCTGCTTAGTAGCTGTACAGTTTTAGGCAAGTGATACATGCTTTCTGGGGCCTCACTTTCCTCATTTATGGAATATTAGGATTTCTGTACAGTTTAAATGAATTCATCCAAGTGTATAGGAGAGTGCTGATAAGAGCCGAAAAGGTCAGCTGTTATTTTTATTGCCTTTCATTTATTACTCGCAACAGTCCTGCAAGGAGGACATTATGTTCAGTTTAGAGATGAGGAAGCTGAGGCTTGAGGAGTTTAGCTGCATTAGTTAACAAGTTCAGAGTGCTACTGGGTGGTGGGGCGGGGTCTCGGTCCCCAGGCTTCAGACTCCAGGCCCGGCTCAGTCCGTGCAAGCACCCCCTTCCCGCAGGTGGGCACAACTCCTTCTGCTTCCGGCGGGATGCCCAGCGGACGTGGCTCCAGATTCCATTTAGTGCCTTCCGATCGCTCTATAGACTCCTCAGAAGAGAGGCAGCACCGGGGGTGGGAGGAGGTGGTGGTGGTGGTGGTGGCAGAGACGGTTGAAGTGGAAAGAAGGAAAGATATGGAGCTTCCACAGGGAAGAATGGGGCTCGGCAGCTCTGCTCGGTGTCCCCACTGCCATTAATTTGGTGTCAACGCGTCTTCTTAAGGACTCAGAAAGGAACAAGATTATGAATAGCTTTTCTAGTTTTAAATTTCTGATTTTGAGAAATAGCCCATCGTTGTGTCTGCAGTAGATCATTGAAAAACGCCACCACTACAAACATAATCAAACCCCGTAAATATGTCACTTGCCTTCTTCCAGAAGGTCTCCTGGCAGCAGCCTTACAGCTTACCTGGTTCTAATAGGCCCTTATGTACATAGGCTGTAACCTTAGGACAACATACTTTAAAGGACTCGTGGGTCTGAACGGAGTGGGGGACTAGCCCTAGAGTCATTTCTCTTCTTTCTGAGGTCAACCCACCCCCACCCCACTCCCACCCCATGCACGTGGACAACCTAGAGTAATGCTGCACTGGGTGAACTTTGTGTCTAGTTCTCTGAAATGGAACGCAGAGCATGTGTTACCATGGAAACCATCATATAAATGGTGGCTATGTGTAGTTAAAATAGCACTATTAGTTTTATGCTGCAGGTACGTTCTAAGTTCAGAAGGCTTTTGTGGGCTGGTCTGGGAGTCTAACCATCATTTTAAATATGGTTTCTGTGGCTACATGCTGTCAGGATGCTAAAGAAATTACTGTTAAGCAAACCTTGAGAGCAAGTTATTTGTAACTGGGAAATTGGCAGTCGGTAATTTATAGTATCTTTTCGTACCGTCTTGGGGGGTTTCTCATACCCCAGGACGCCAGATGGCGTGGAAGCTCCTGCGAAGTCCGGTAGTGGATGGATGGAGTTGTGGCTCAACAGGAGCATGTGGAGAAACAGTGTCGGCATCGTGGTGTGAGTCAGTTCTTGGAGCTGCCAGATGCTCCAAGAGTAGAGAATTCACCAGGAGCAAGGGCACTGGTGTTGGGGGCAAACCTGGGTACCATACCCCAAGACGTGCTGAGACGGGCTGTTATAAGATTGGGACAGCACTTTAGACTAAGTCATGTGAGCAACAGATGAAGAAGTTGGGTCTGGAAAAGAGAAGATTGGAAAGGAATTTAATAACCGTATTTCATTATTTGAAGCACCGTAATGTGGTCCCTAAAAGACAATGATAAAAGAGACATTTTAGTAATTGAAGGAAGGCTTTTACCAGCTAAAACTATTGAAGATAGGAAGAGGTGCTTTAAAAGATAGCGAGTTTCCCATAATTAGAGGTATGCAAGGAGAGGCTGGCTGGCCACTTGTGGAAGATACTGTAGAGGGGATTTAAGCTCTGGATGAGTGATCAGACTAGACTTCAAAAGTCTTTGCTATCCTAGAGCTTCTATGATTCTAGGGCATAGATGGAAACTAAATTTGATTTTTTGGGCCTCTTATTCAGGGTGATTAATTGTGGCTGCCTGGAGCAAAGGTGAGAAGGATTGGGGGCTGGCTTGGTCTGGCCTAAGTGAGTAAGTACTCCTTGATCCGTCAGCAGTGTCTGCCATGTCAGGGGCCAGGCTGCAGGATGCCGCATATTTGCCATCTCCCTTCCGGTGGTGATTGTCTAGAGGTGACCAGGTCAAGCAGAGAAGTAGGGTGACCAACCATCCCGGTTTGCTAGGGACCAGGTCTCAGGACCTGGCCTTGCAGTTTTAAAAACAAGATAATCTGAGGAAAACCAGGATGAATTGGTCACTCTAAGCAGAAGGGCTGACCACCAGCGACTGTCCTACTGGGCTTTGATTTCTACTCATTGTGTACCAGGAGCATCTTTATCTCTTCAGAGCACGAGTGTGGGGCTCTGCTCTCAGTAGGAGCCCAGTAGATACGTGCAGAATAAATGAATTAGATGCCGTTTCTGGGAAATGGTTGCAATATCCTTGCAATTAATTAATTTGTTTAATTAATTAAAATGACTTCACTAATTATATGTACAGGAGATTGCACATTTCATTAGGCTGAGCAGATGGCTCCACTAATAATTACCGAAGCCTGGGTTTGCAGGAGGCGGGGGTGGTGGTGTCGGCATATGAATTGATACTAAACATTTAAATGCTGTCCTTCCTGCAAGTAAAGTTGAAACTCCTATCCCCATTGTGTCCAAGATGGATTGAGGAACAGATTTTTTAGTTTTCTTCTGGTAGTGCCCGTAGGTTGCGGTAACTCACACTGTGTGACTGGTGATCATTTTCTTCATGAAGCAGCTGGCCGTGGAAGGAGTGTGGGCTCCATGGTTTGGAAGAGGGAGCTACGTCAGGGTGAAACCTGGGGCATCATTCAGACAGTTAGCTAACCCACTGCATTGTGATAGTAAACTGGATCTCCCAGAAAAGTAACAGGCACCTCATCTCTGAAGGGAAGGTGCCTTCCTCCACTGTGCTATCCACACCTTGCCCTGCCCTCTCCCCGTCTCATCCCCAGGGCTTAGAATCAAAGGCAGACTCACGGCAGAATGGAAACCCTGAACTTGATACCTGTACTTAAGTGATTCTGTGTCACAGAGGCGAGAGTGTGTGTTTCTGGAGTGTTCCCACTGTGGTGACAAGGGTGATGATTATTGGTAATTGACCAGTACTGAGCATCTCCTCTGGGCCAGAAACTACGGTCCAGAAACTCCCACACTATTTGTAATCCTTGAAACAACCCTGCAGTGTTATTTTACAGATGAGAAAACTGAGGTTTGGAGAAGTTAAGTAACGTGCCTGGGTCACACAAGCCGGGTTGAAAGCCAGAACTTCGTGTCTATAGAGCCCCTTGGTCTTTCCGCCCTCTGCTCTGCTGGTAAATGATTTGAGGTCATGAAAGTCCTGCACCCAAATCTGGAAGGATGTGAGAGGAAGCCACCAGACTGGGCTCCCCACTGCACAGGGGGGACTCTGCTGGAGCCCGTCACCCCTGATGGGCTCTCGGCGTCTTAGAACTGGCAGGGCCTTGGGGTAACCAGTTCCAAACAGTTTCCCAGCACCCGTAACCGAGTGCTGGGCACATAAAGATTACTGAGAAACCAGTCAGCTGGGCGTGTTGTGAAGGAGGGAGGTACTGGCCAGAGAAAGTTCCAGAAAGAAATCGATCATTTCAGGAGAACCTTCAGAATGTTAATTTAATGTAATCTGATAAAAGAGTTTTCTTTTTTGCTCATATTCATGCTTGGGGAAAGGTGACCCGTTTGAAGCTTCATGTGTGAAGAAGAAATAACCCTAAGGAAGGGAAAACATGCCACTTGTAAGAGAATAAGTAGATCGTCCATGTGCTGATGAACAGCTGTTGAGCGTGGCAGCCGTATTCCTGTTGGGCAAATTGAGCATTGCAAGTGGAGAGAATTCTCAGTCTTCTGTGATGGTCCTGGTGAACGCCCATCTCTCTTGCCGTTTGCCTGCCGGGCCCCCAGGGCCATCTGGGGGTGCTTGTCTATTCCTTGAAGCTTTCACTCAACACTCCTTATGAGCGAGAGCAGGAATGGGGTGGTGTGTCTGAGTCACAAAAACTTGTGAACCGTTCTTGAAATGAAGGAGCCCTGAAGAGGTGACTAATTTCTGTAGCATGTACAGGTAAGAAATGGCTGTTCAGTTGTGACTGGCAACTGCCATGTCATTTCTAATTTTGACTTGGTGGCTGTTGTTTTGGGAAAGGGACGTGGCCCTAGGGTGGGGGCAGTGTGGAAGGATGTAGAGCCATTTGGACACGGTTCCTGCCTGTGGGCACTTCACAACCTGAATGAGGCCGAGGCGTGTCGATAGTTGCAGGAAACATGTCGGTTTGAACATATGTTAGGCGGTAAACTGAAAGATAGAAATCTTAAGCATAATCAAGATTAAAATAGATTTTTCCTAATTAGCTCACTGATTAAATGCTGGAGGGAACCTCTGGGGCCCAGGCAGGTAGTGTCCGGATTACATCAGTCAATGTTGGGAAGCGCACTGGGCTAATTCACAAATTGTGTTTCTGTTCACACATCTGTTCTCAGGAGTAGTTACTTATTCGAGGCCTTCTGTCATTGTTGATGTGTCACCCTGCGTGAGTTGGCTGAGTCTTGGTACCTGCTACAAAATTCAACATTTGTTAAATATAAATGCCCTTGAGAAATATCCTTGTGTCCTTTTTTTGGTCATAATGGTAATCCAAGAAGTAAAGAAATGTAATCATGGAATTTGTTCATTGTTCTTACAGCGTTGGGTACAATTTGTAGCTATACGAAAATTTCCAGAGATCAGAAGAGGTTGCTGTGTGAGGACCAAGGATTGGACGTTAAAACTTGACATTTCAAAAATGGGGGCTGGGTGTCTGCCCCTGCTGTTTGTTATATTATGCGTTGGGGGTGGAGGATGTGGATGGGAAAAGAATAAGGCAAAAAGGAGCAATCTGGAGGTTGGTGCAAAAACTAGATGGAAATAGTGAATAGGCAAAGAGGTGAAGCGAATGGAGGGAGAGGAGTTGAGGAGGGGAAAGACAACAGGCATGCTTTTGGCTGGAAGTAACAGGAAAACAAATGAGAAATATGTTTCCTCATAAAACAAGAAGTTTGGACGGAGGCATGGTTATCTGGTGTTGATCTGGCAGCTCAGCGGTGACACCGAGGTTGGGAATGTCCTCAGTCTTTCTGCTTTGCCCTGTTCAGCGTTTCGGCTTTTTGTCCTTGTGCTTTGTGTCTCCTCAGTTCCGGGAATACGATGTGCTCACCCCTAGCTGCAAGGGAGGCTGGTGAAGCGATTAGCTTTTCCAGCCTCTGCAGTGGAGGTGAGCGAGAGGGGTTAGGAGTGGTTGGTGGGTTATCCAGCCAACTGCCAGGCACAGACCAGTTGTGAAAAAAATGAAAAACAAATAGTCATTGAATCATCGTCGCAAAAAAACAGATGGTCCTGGCAGTTTCCTTTGTGTGGGCTGTGAATGGAGTCCCACATAGGAACCCTGGTGTGACGGTGTGGAAGGGCCTCTTTTAGGAGCCATTGAAGTGACGTGGCTGATCACTTACCAGTCTGCGTGTGAGATTGCAGACTGGATTCGAGGAAGGCCATCTTAAATCCTGCTGGGCAGGAACGTGCATCAGGAGGCAGGAGGCAGAGCAGCGCCTTTGTGGGTCTATCTTTGCTCTAGTTTCCAGCCCATGATTCTCAGAAGCCAGACTGCTCCTTTTCAGAAATTAATCGTAGAGCACTTGTTAATTTCTTTGTAAGTTCTACTTGAATGAACAGATGCATTTAATTTAGGACACTTGGTGTTTGGGAGTAGCTCTTAAAGTCTGATGTGTCTTTAGCGCCATTTTGAATTTCATGCCTCTCTGTGTGTGTTTGTGCATAATGCACACGTGCAGCCTTCATTCACATCCCTGTGGCCCAGATCACTTTTTCTTCTCATTGCGTCACAGAATCCCGAGCTGGTCAGAACATTGGTAACCCTGCCCCCCAATTCTTTCTTCCCCCTCTCCTGTATCTGTGCTGTGTGGTGACCCTCCTTTCCCCATGGTGCTCAGCGGAGGCCAGCTCTCTGACAGGTGGCTCTTGCTACTTTTCATCTTTTGGTTATTGTTTTGGGTCCTGCCACTTCCCCACAGCAGTGAGCCAGAGGACTTTGATCAAAAAAAAAGTAAGCTGGCTGATTTAAATGCAACTCCTCGCTCTCCCTCTGATACTCTAGAGCAGGGCTTCTCAAACTTTAATGTGCACACACATCGCTGGGGATCTTGTTAAAATGCAGGTTCTGATTCAGGAGGTTCAGGGCGGGGCCTGAAACTCTGCATTTCTCATAAGCTCTGGTGGTGATGCTGCCAGTCCAGTTAGCAGGGATCTCAACCCTCAACCCTGGGGAGCTATTAAAATACCAGGGTTGGGACCACTCCCCAGATCAGTTACATCAGAGTCACTGGTTGGCAGGGCCTGGGCGTCAGTCTGTTTTAAAAGCTCCTAGGGCGATTTTAATATGCAGCTGGGTTGAAAAGCACTGATCTGGGACTTTCCCACCTCTCTGCCTTTGCTTATGCTATCCTCCTACTTACACCTTTCCCTGGTCCCGCCTGTGAGACTTCTCTATGTCCTTCAAGGTTCAGCTCAGAGGCCGTGTCTCCTTGAAGCCAATCTCAATCCCCACCACAATATCACTCTTCCCTTCCACTGGGATCTGACATCACACGTGCCTGTCTTTGCACGTTCTGCCTCACAGTCTAGGAGATCTGAGCACAGCTGCCTCTCCCAGTAGACTAGGCCGGCCTTGAGGATGGGGACCACACCTATTCATCTACGAGTGGGAACTTAATAAACGGGAGTGAATTAGATTGTTCCTGGGACCAGAGACAACCCGTAGGGGCCTCAGACCTGCTACAGCTGATCTCTCCTGAGTCTCCTTGAGAAGCAGGAGCAGAATTAAAGCTTGAACCCAGCTTTTCCAAGAGGAAAAGGCCAACTAAAAAGAGTTGGTTTAGATGTTGGAGGAGGTAGAGGGCGTCACAGTTCTTGCTCCGCTGCCCTCAGGCTGTACACAGCTGGTCCAGCTCGCTTATGAGATGAGTCTCTTGGCCATCTGCCCATTGCCCTTCTCTGCCCACTTGCCTCCCTGCTGGGCCTTGGGCAGCACCTCTGTGGAAGCAGAGAGAGCAGCGCCTGTCTAAGGCTCCTCAGTGCTCACACTTCCACTGAGCAGCTCAGGATGCCCAAAGGATGCATCAGTAGCTGGAGTTTCTCTGGCATCCTCCTGCCTCCCTCATGTCTCTCTCCTATCCATGTGCCCACTCTCTCTTACCCCCTAGGACCCTGTTACCCCAAGCTGCCCTCCTTAAAAAGAGAAAAGCGTCCTGTGTTTTTCTTCTTCTGGCACTTGCTAGGGCCTGAGCTCCACTGAGCAGGAACTATGACCACTTCATCTTCCACCATACCCACTGCCTCGCACACAGCCTGGACACGATAGGAGCTCAGTAAATGTGAGCGGAATGAACATCGCGCACCAGCTGCTAAGACAGGCCTGTGGGGCTTCACTAAGCTACGTGATACCTTAGTGGCCGAACTGGAGTTTGACCCGAGGCTGCTGACTGCCCAGTTTGGGGTGCTGTGCTGTGAGTCTGCCCTGAGCCACGTAAGCCGCTGTTTCTTTCAGTCATGCTTCTCAGTCACGTGTTGGGGGTGGGAGTCTGATAGGACCATCTTCACTTGCCCCGCTCAGGTCTGTGCAGGTGTGACAGGAGCCCCAAAGGGGCTTGGGAGATGCAGAGCTTAGAGACGGGAAGGAGGAAATGCTCCCTCCTTTGGGTTAACCCTTCTTGCAGGTGATGGCTTGTTGACCCCAGTGCATCTCCAGTAGGTGGAATAAGGTGGCCTGCAGAAGACACTTCCTGGCAGAGGTGGGGAGGGATAGAAATGGGCATATGGCTCCTGACTGATGCACCCCAGAGCTGTGGAAGGTGGAGCAGGGAGCTGCTCCGAGGAGCCTCCCCAGACCAGGGATAAGGTGTGCTGGTCAGGTTTGGTGGCAGGCGCCAGTGTGGAGAGAATGGGAAGGAAGAATATAGTGATCCTCGGATCCTGCTTCTTTCTTCCTCATCAGCCTCTCTCTCCTGTTCTTGCATTCATTCATTTGTTCATCCCTCATATATTCACTTAAATGTTTGTTGCATCCTGACTGTGTGAGTCTCTGGGGATATCGCAGCACAAAACAGACCCTCGTGGGGATTAGGCCTGCACTGTCCAGCATAGTAGCCACTAGTAACATGGGGAAATTTAAATTAATTAAAATTAAGCAAAATCTAAAATTCAGTCCTGCGGTCGCACTAGCCAGATTTCAAGTGCTCAGCAGCCACATGTGGCTCTGGCTACCACATTGGACAGCGCAAATGTAAAATATTTCCACTGTCACAGAAAGTTCTGTTGGATGGCACTGGCTTAGAGTCTAGCTAGGGAGAGAAGCATTTTTTAAGTAAACTGACAGGCAGATAATGTGAAGCCGTGGAAAGCAATAGGAAGACAAAGTCGTGGGAGCCATGTCAGCAAATAATGGGAGTTGGACCTAGTTGGGGGGAGCCGGAGGTTTCCAGGAAGTGGTGGTTGAGTGGGAGTTGGACCGGGTTGTAACCAGGTTGGCAGGGAAGTTGGTGAGGGGAGTAGAAGAGCCAGAATCTCAGAGTTAATGCACATGAGAGTACCTAGACATAGCGCATTGCTGGCATTCAGTAAATGGCATGCCCTGTGCACGCTCATACTGGCTATTGGCTATTCCTGGTGAGCACAGACTGGATCCACATTGCCTGGGTTCAAATCTGCTTACTTAAACTTTTAGTGCCTCGGTTTCCTCATCTTTAAAATGGGCAGAGTAATATGCGTGTGATAGAGTTGTGAGGATTAAATGAGTGAATAGATGTGAAGTGCCTGGGAGTGCCTGGTATGCTCTAATGTTGGCTATTAAGGGCTGGCTGCTGTTATTATTGTTGTCGTTGCCAGTGCCCCTGACTTGTCAGCAGAGAGATGCGCTACCTCCAGCTGTTTGTGGAATCAAGAGTACCTGACACTAGCCCCCAGCACCTGGGAGCAGGGCATCTCCGCTCGTGGCTCCCACTGCCAGGTGAGCCAGGAGTTCTGGCTCCCTAGTCCTTCCTGTCCATCCAGCCCGGTTCCTGCTTCCCCACCTTTAATCCTCACAGCTGACCTCATAACTGCTTGGTTTGGCTGTGCAGAAGTCACAGCAGTCGTAGTCATCTCTGTAGCCCATGTGCCATATAGCCTAATAACAATCCAGCGAGGTCAGCCCTGACGCTGGGGTGTCAGATTCACATCTTTGTGAATGTTAGGATTCTAAAGGTGGAAGCATCGGTCCGACGACGAAGCTGAGTGAGTCGGGATTGCCCATCAGAGTGGAACCCCAGTGCCCATTCCTGTTCCCCGCAATGTGTCGCTCAGATGCATGTGGGCGTCTTGATGCTCTGCTCCTACCATGGCTGGATCAATCACGCACAGCTTTGAAACTTCAGAGGTAGGGAGCATCTCCCCCCACCCCATTTCACCTTTTTGGTTCTCGTGCCTCTAGGCCTGTGCCATGTGGTGGTCCTTACCTTTTGGGGGGGGGGGGGGGCGGAGTTCAGTTTGATTCCCTTTCCCATTAGGGAGGTGAGGCCATAAGCAGAGCCATGACGGGCTCCACATGGCCCATCCCTCAGGTCTGTTCTGCTGCCAGCTCAGAACCAGCTATTTTCAGCACAGAGGGTGACCACTCTAAGTGGACAGGCCTAGGGAGAGGACTTGCTCTATAGGATTAGTTCCCAAGAGACTTTTTTCTAACCAAATCAAAACATCACCATGACTTGGCCATCCAAACAATGAGGTTTGATTTGATACATGAAATTGGCCTGTATTATATTGCCAGGTCATATAATTGTTGAGAATATTAGAGTTGGGACTTGAGTTAACTTTCAAATTTGAAAGAGGGTAGAAATGGTGGAAGTTGCTGAGGAGCCCGAGATGGCAGCTATTCTGGAAGGGGGGAGCGCGTCAGTGGTCGCTGCAGACAGAGCTCCTGGGGTTCCTGTCTTAACCTTGCCCTTCCCCCAACTCAGTTACCTTCAAGTCATTGGGTTCTACTTGCCTTCCTGAGGTTTTCTTTGTTTTGTTTTAGTTTTAGATTCCCACATTTATCCCTCCAGGGCTTCTTGGCTTGTATGTAAAACGTATACACATATGTGTGTTTGTCTCCACCCCTTTGAATATATATATTTTGTTTGCTTTAGTGGTCTCAGCTGAAAGCCCGTCTAGGACTACCAGCCTAAGAGGAAAATATCTTTGCTGTATCCTTGAAATTTTCCATTTCTTTAGGCCCGGGAGGTGGTCGGATGTGGCCGTTGGGATTCGTCACTGCCCTCGGCCTTGGCGTCTCTGCATCCGTTGGTGGGTGTCTGTGGAGCAATTTCCTCTTCACATTAAGTAAGCGCTCGAGGGGCCCCTGTGGCCCTTGGAGGCTCCTATATTTTCCTCCTTTGGAGGCCAGAGTCAGTAACGGGGCCCCCTTTGGATCTGTGGTTGTTTTCCGCCTCTTGTGCCAGTTGGAATGGGGGTCCCTTTACCTAACGATGACGGGAACTCTACATCCTGTTCAGGGACCAAGGTCAGTTGTCAGGCGAGAAGAACCCTTTCCCCTCCACCAGGGTGAAGGGAAGCTGCGGGCTCTGATGCGGCTGCCGCAGGTTTGTGTCAGGCGAGGGGGGCAATGGCAGGGAAGGAGCGTAAGTGACCGAGTCAGGTGCCTGAGGGAGCTCTTGGAAAACACCCCCTTGAACTCCCCATTCGCTTCTCACGAGGAGCATGGTGACTTACTCATGTGAATAAGGCCTCAAGCATTGACTGCAGTGGTGAGCTCCCCAAAACGGTACCTGAACCCAAGAAAGATAAAAGCAAGAAGTGAAATACGCTTCTGAAAATTAAGACATGTTTTCACTGACTGGTGATTTTAATCAAAGACCGTCTGAGTTAACACCAGCCGACACGGGGTTGGTTGTTAGGAAGGAACAAGCCCTTAACTGATGAGTGTGTGCTTCTGTGCTGGGCTGTGGGAGGCCGGGTCATTCTGCTGGCTCACACACCCAACTCTTGTCTTAACCTCCAACCCCATCACTTACTAGTGTCTCCCTGGGGGCAAGGATTGGCTCTTTTGCCTTCCAGCAGTCCCTGGAACGTCATGGGTACTCTCTCTCTCTGTATACGTATTTGTTGGAAACATGACAGAGGTCCAGACCCATAAAAGCCGGCCGGTTTCCTGTCCTTTCCTCTCAGCTCAGCACAAAGGCGTGGCGTCCCTGAGCGAGGTGCTCCCTGGAAGACCCTCATCTTGCCCACCTGGAAATATTTTTCCCTTTCTTGACCTAGATCTTAACGGCCAGAACACAGCCTCCTGGAATTCTTAGAAAGAATAAACACTGTGACAGGAAAATAAATATTGACTGTCTTTAAAAAGCCCGTGGAAGGTCTTCCTCAGACAGGCCCCAGTGACGGTGGAAGCCCTTGAGAGGTCAGGTTCATGGGGATGAGGAGGCAGGGCCAGAAAAGGAGAAAGAGTTGTCTCCTTGCCTTTAGAGGGGGCTGTGCCCTCTACTGGGGAGTTGGGACTGTCTCCTGCCTAAAAAGCGAGGACAGATGCTCCTGTCCCCAACCCCCACCCAAGTGACGTCTCTCTCCCTTTCAGCATCATCTGCGGTCCAAGAAGGTTAGCTGGCTTTGCTGTGGGTTTCACCTCTGGGAGAACCCTGACCGTCCAAGGGAATCCTATAATGGATAGTCGTTTTCCAAGCCATTGTTCTCTCTCTCTGGAGATCTGAGGAAAAGTCGGAGTGGGCAAAGCTTTCTTGGGCTCAGCCCCACACATTACACCTCACCCCGTCCCTCACTGGACCCCTTCTTTGCAAGGATGTCACACCTGGTTGACAACATTTCTTGACTTTTCAGGAAAAGAATGGCTAGTAACACATATTTTACTGCCCTGGAAACAAATTTTCCATTCCCAACTTTTTGGCAGAGCTCAAAGGAAGTGGGAGGCTGAGGGCAGAAGGGACTGCCCACGTGCATGGCCCATGTGGGCTGCGGGTGCGCATGCCCTTGGCAGCATTGCTGGTCCAGCCTCACCCGGAACACAGAGAGGCCCAGATGTCAGGGTCGGAAGGCCTGGCAGCCAGCACCCCATGGAGGTGCCCTCCTCTGTTCTAAGGTCAGACCCTGCTCCGGGCTCTGAATCCCTCCTCTCCCCTCCTCAGGGATCTGCAGAACCCAGTGGCCCTTCATTCCCGTGCGTCTGTATCTTTGTCCCTCTGACTTAGTGAGTAGCAGCTGGGGAGCTTCTTTGAGTGACTCATGGGGAACTGACCACTGCTCGGGGTGACCCGTTTGTCATTCAGTTAATCCAGAGAAGGAGCCTCCAGTCTCCTGCCTGCAAGGTGCATGTGGGTGGGATGGGGGAGGGAATGAGAGGGGTGCCTGTGTGTGTCAGCCTTCTCTTTGCTGACTCCAATTAGTCCGCATTTTCAGCCTTGTCTTACTCTCTACCCTTCACCCCTCCTGGCATCCCTCCTTCTCTGCCCCTCTGGAGTTTACCAAGCAGGTCACACCCTTCTTGTCCACGTTCGTTTCTGAGCATTCCGTCCTGCTGTCTCAGTTACGCCTCCTATCCGTCTGCTATCTTTCTATAATTTGTTACTAATTACCTCTTTCCTGCTCTTTTCAATGTTATAAGTTTATACAATTAAAAAGATTCCTATACTATAATTTCAATGGAGTCTTAGAAGGAAAAGGAGATAAACACATTTTCAGTCTACCTATTTAAACCAGAAGTCTTGCAGCAAAATTTGCAATAGTTTCATAGTATTCCAGTCTGTCTGTACCCTCTGTGTACCTTGTCTCACATTTTACACTTTTGTATTGTACCCCCTACTGCCTCCCCTTTAAAAACGGCCCATGAGCATCCTTGCAGCTAAGTCTTTAGGCATATTCATTATGATTTCCTGAGGATGAATTTCCGTAAGTAGAATATCTGGGTCAAAAGATATGCAAAACTTTAGTAAGATGTTTCGGGTGCCTATCACTTAAACTTCTCTTCATATATGTGATACTAACTTGCATGCCTACTGGCATTGTATGAATATGCCTGCCTTTCCACACTCTCGTCAATACAGGGGGTCTCTGGACATGTACTTTTGTGTGTATGATGTGAACATTTTGCAGGCTAGATTCCTGGGTCCGAGTACACATACGTTAAAGTTTTGATTGACAGTGGTCCATTTACCGGCTTCTTTCCCATCATCAGATATGAGCATGCTTCTTTCTTCCACATTCTTGCCAACGCTACAGCATGATATAAAAATCTTTTCCAGTTCGATAGGTTATTTTATTCTGCATTTTATTGATTTCTCCTGAGGTTGGCAGTTTTTCATGTATTTATGTCATTTCTATTTCTTCTTTCATGGACTACCTGTAACCCATTTTTTTTCTTTGTGTGCTTATCATTTTCTTATTGCTTTTTAAGCTTTCTTTATATGTTAAGGTTATTAATATACATATGGAAGATTATTTTTTCATTTTGTTGACATCTAATTTTGTTTACCCTTTTTGTTTGTTTATCTAGACAACTGGTAAGTTTTAAACAGTAAAATTATCAGTCTTTTGCCTTGCGGTACACTTCCAGAATTTCCTGAACCTCGGGCTTCCTGAGTTTCCTTTACTTCTTCGTTTGCTGGGGCTTGAACTTTGGGCTGGCTGCAAATGTGTCTGCAACTGAGTTGCAGGCTGTGATCCTCAGTTCCTTCAGAAGGAGGGCAAGCTCACCATTGACAATTCTTCTGGGGTCTGCTTAGCCACAGTGGGGGTGTGGGGGTGGGGGGAGAGTGAGAGGTTGGTCCTGGGGAAGAGGCAGCCCCTGCCTGGGACTCCTCATTGCTGACCTGGGGTGTCGCTGGCCAGAGTGTTCCAGGCCCCCCTCACATTGGGGTGATCCAGAGGCAGAGAGTGAATGTCATGAGGACATGATGTGGACAAGCGTGGCTGCTGATCTCAGTAAGTCCCTCCTGCCACTAACAGCTGGCCTCGGGGGCAGAGTTGCCCACTAGGGCTGGTGGTTAAGAGGAGGGGCTGGTCCTACCCAAATCTGTTCTGGCTGATTGAGCCTAAAAGGAAGTCAGGACAAGACCGTGACTTGAGACCATGGCTTTAAAGGGCCCACATGACTTGGTTCAACTCCGACTTCCTGTGATAATAGCATAGAACAGCCTCAAGTGCCACAGGACAGTGTTGTCTCAGTGCAGTGGCTCTGCCTTCCAGTTGTGTGTCTCCCCAGTGCTTACTGTGCTGGCTTCCCTCCTTCCTCTGCATTTACCAGATTTGCTCCTGGGGAGACCCGCGGGGAGGGGGCTGGGTGGGGGCTGATGCTGATAAATTGCTCTCGGCAGCTGTTGCTGAGCATAAGCTGGAGACTTCCAGGATCAGGGTGACTTGGAGCCTTGTTTTCCCCAGCCTGTCTCCCATGGGCTAGAAAGTAAGATCTGTTTGAGAAGTGTGTGAATGGTGCTGAAGGGATTTTTTTTTTTTTAAACTTTCGGCAAGGCAGGTCCTTCAGACCTGTTTGAGATACTTTGACCAAACCTTGAGCGTAGGCTTTAAGCCTCTGCCACCTATGGGGTGACTATTCAGAGGGATACTTCCAAATTTCCTCCTGAAAACTGGAGATAGGAGTTGGGACGTAAAAACCATCATAAGGTGGATTGTGATAATTACACAGCTACCACTTCCTTCTGCTCCTCAGACACTCGGGTTCATTGCCACCTCCAAGACTTTGTCCTTGCCGTGCCTTCCGCCTGCCCTGGGCTTCCCCAGATCTGGTGGGGCTGACTCCTGTTCTTCCCTTCGGTCCTGCTCCATTGTCGCATCCTCAGAGAGGCCTTCCCAGCAACCCCAGTGAAGGTAGCACTCCTCCTCCGTCATGCCACGCTCTCTCATATTGCCTTATTCTCTTTTCTTCATGCAGTTATACATCAACTGTAATTGTAGTGGCTACTATTAAAGAGTACCGACCATTAGCCAGATAATAGTTTAAAAACTTTACATGTATAAATGCATTTGACCCTACATTAACCCTATGAGAAGAATATTGTTATTCCCATTTTACAGATAAAGAAATCAAGTCCTGAGAGAGGTTAATAGTAGGTTGGCACTGGGAGTCCTCTGTTCAGTAAACGTTTATTGAGCACTTATTATGGACCGGGACCAGGCTCTGTTCTAGGATCCAGGAATAGAAAAATGAGTAAGTCACCATGCTTGCTTTCAATTCATCAGGAGACCAGTGTTCCACACCGGGCTGGGTCAGTGACTCTTTTCTGAGACCCTGGGGCAAGTTGCTTACGCAGACGTATGTGCTTTAATTTTCCCTTCTGTAAAATGGGAACAAAGGAAGCTGCCCTAGGTACTCCTCTGGGTTCTCGGGAGATCTGTTGATGAAATCACTTTGGGACATGCACAGGGCCGTACAGGCAGTCACGGGGCATCCTCACTCTGGGACTAGGAGACAACAAACATATTCACTCTTCTTACCTGGATGAAGGAAAAGTAGAGAATTAGCCACTGTTCGTCTCTGTCTTGGTGGTACTAAATTCTTAGCAGATTCTACCCCCTTCCCTTATTTGTAGGCATCTTATAGTATCAAGGGATTCTTAAATGTCTCAAATATTCTAGCTAGAATTTCAAAATCCTTTTTGGGTCCCATGGTGTAAGAGATGCTGGCTTATACCTGGTCAATAGGATTCTGGTGTTTAGGGCATCAGTCTTATCTAATTGGAAATGGTGAGTTTTATTGTCTGGGGTCCCAAAAGTCCCCTGTCTACTGGTGGCACTTTTTAAAGGAAGTTGTTCTTACTTGTCATGAGGCTACCAGCCTGGCTGTTTAATTCCAACAGTGTTATTCTGGAACCTAATGGAACCTGTGTTATTCTGGAACCTAATGCAGGACCCCTGTTTTGCTTTCTATATCTTTTGCAAAGACCATTAGTTAAAAACAAGCCCATGGTAATAGAGGAGATGTTGGTGGATGATGGGGAACAGCCCTGTGGGAGAAGATTCTTGCTCCTTGTCATTCTCTTGAGATGGACTATCAAGAATGGAACAACCAAAACTTTAAAGTAAAGCAAGCCAATGTGTCTGCCCCATCCTCCTAAATAGTATGTAAGAGGGTGCGTTGGTCTCTGGTTCTTGCCCTGGGCCCCACCCACCTTTCTCTCATTCGTGGTTTGTTTCCTGTGTCTAATTTGTTGCACGATCTGTTAATAACCAAACATGCCCTCACAAGCTGGGGAATATTTGCAGAGTGATAAAGCAATTATGTTATAATCTCCCACTTTCCGAAAGAGACAGCCATCAGGCCTGTACACTCTGGGACGCATCCAGGTGCCAGATCCTATTGATTGTGCTATTTCATACGTTTGCACTGTTACCCCCTAATGCAGGCCCCTGTCACTCCATCCATCCACCATCCTTCTATCCTTCCTTCCATCCATCCATCCATCCATCTACCATCCGTGAAACCATCCATCCACCTGTCCATTCATGCATCCATCCATCCAGAGGAGCACTTATTTTTGAGTACATCCTATGGGCCAGGGCCTGAGTTAGGATCTGGGGATATAAACATGAGTAAGTCATCATCCTTGCATTTAAGGGATTCATACATTAATAGCAGGAAACATGAGTCCAGTGAAGTGTTCTAAGCTCAGATAGTTGGGGCCTCATATTCCTGCTACCAAGAAAAGGCAGGGTTTGGTCAAGAAAAATTTAATAGAGGAGATTACCCTGTAGGTAGGTTTTAAAAGACAAGCTTGTGCTTACCCACATCCATCCTCCCTCCCTCGCTGTCTCTCATCCTTCCGCAGATAGTGAGCACCTACTAAGAGCAAGTCTCCTTACCTTAGACCGTCTCTCTCTTAGACATTCTTTCATGTCCCACCCATGTAGTTTCCCTGCTGCTTTAGGTATGTCACTTGATCAGAAAACCTTGGCTGCATCCTGTTCCTAAAATAAAATTCCAGCTCCTGAGCCTGGCATTGGGATCCGTCCATTATGTGGCCCCAGCCTGATGACCAGCCCCTTTCTCATTCCTCCTGTGACCACGCAGACCTGTTTGCTGCCCTCCAACATGTGTCCCGTGCTGCCTCTCTTGTCTATTCCACTTACCCTTTAAGGGCTGACCGAGGCTGCCCTATTCGAGGAAAGCCTGGGGAGATATGTTGCTCCTGGTTTGGGGCTTGGAGGCATATGTGGCTGCTCATCACACCACGTTGTGTTGCTATCTTTCTGTGTGGGTCTGTCTCACTCTTCTTTTGTCACGTTGATGAGATTCTGGCTTCATATAGCTTGTTTCTCCTCTGTGACATAATGCAGGGCCTGCAGACGGAAGTCATCCGTCTATATTTACTAATGAAAACTGGGGGAAATTACACATCCTTTATCACCTCTTCCTGGCAGTCCCTTAGTTCTGCTGCTGAACTAGAGAAGGTCAAAATTGCCAGTCTGGGACAGCTGTCTGGTTCATCTAATCCATTTTGTCACTCTCAGGTAGAGAGCGTGAGAATGTGTGCTGGGTTTTCTCCATTTGCCCCCTCCTCCTGGTTCCATTCTCCGCCTCCTGTGTCCTGGGAGCCTGGCCCTATGGATTGCATCAGCTGGGTTCCTCTACTTCACCTTCTGGGTTTCCTTGGGCTTGGCCAATAGGAGACACCAGCAGAAGATTCAAGAGCAGGATGAAAGAGAAATTGGAGTATCAACGCTGCTGCTCCATTGGGCCCCCGTAATGCCATTCCCTCCCTTGCCCTTCAGACTCAGGGCTGGTACGGGCTTCTTGTTGCTCTTAGTCTCTGGATGCTGCGCCGCATATTGTTGGTTCCCTTAACCTTCACCCACCTCTGTCACTGGTCCATTCGCTAAATTATTTTCATTTCGACCCTTTTGAGTGCCGTCTGTAGCATCTTACTGAGAGTCAACCTTGCAGGCTTAGTTATTTGGCCCCGTAATCAACCCCATGAATTGATCTGTTTCCTTTTCTTGCAAAAGGCTTTTTTTTTTTTCCCCGGGGGGTGGAGGGGAGAGCACATTCGGGAGAATTTATAATAAAAATAGCAGTCTCCCGGCCCCTTCTCTCCCTAACCCAGTACCACTCCCCTGGGGCAACCACTTAACTCTTTTCAATTATTTTTTCTGGCATTTGCCTCTGTGTTTTAAAATGTTGTGCTTTTATTTTACTCCTATTTTAGAAATTATCAGCTTACTTCCTGTTGTGATAGATGACGATTTAGCTTACTTATAGCACCCTTCTACCTCCCCTCCCCACATCCTCACAACTCAGTTGTATCGTTATTTATAGTTCCTGTAGTTGGTTAGCTTTATAAGTAAGTGTCTTACTATCGTATTTCTTGCTCATTAGCAACAGCATCTCTTGATCCGCTGTTCACGAAGATGAAGATGTTAGCGTCCTTTCCCTAGTTTTCTTCCCCTGGCCGATTTCTGTCATCTCTCTTTTTACTTTTAGATTGGTAAGGGTGATAACATTTTTATTTCATAACCGCCATTACATCTTCTATGCTTTATCTGTAGATCCTAAAGACTGAAAAATCAGCAGATAGAGTTTCTGTTATTGTACATGTATAAAGGACAAATTGTGCATTGACGGTCCACCCTCAGACATGCTTGTGTGGTTTGCCTAGTGATTTTTTAAAAAATTTCAGATGACATTCTGAAAAAGGGAGAGTTTTCATAAAAGATTTAGAGTTTGGGGTGTTGTTTTAAAAGTCGGAAGATCTGGCGCATGTGGTCTGATCGCCCATCTGGTAACACTCTGCTGCAGGCTGCCCGCCTCAGCATGGGCCTGCCGACTCCAGTTTGCCACAGTTTCTGCCACTCACCCGGTGCATGCGTGTGCTCGAATACTTAGCCTGCTTTCTTCGTTTACTTATTTGCCTGACCCTGAAGGTATTTAAATGTGTGACCCTGATGCCTGATCTCTCATCCTCTTTGGAGCCAATATTATGAATCCTTTTGTGTTTTTTTATAGCTTTTTATTTTTCCAAGAATAGGTCATTGCCTTCCTTTTTTTTTTTTTCACCATTTGCTGTTATCAAATCCTCATTTTTTTCCCTCCCAAACTCTCTAGCCAGTTGGCATTTTATATATTCTCCCTTCCTCCCAGAGTTCTCTGTTCTCCTCATCTTGGACCTGCTTGCCCTCCAGGCCTGCTATGCCACTGTCATCTGGGATTTTCCTATACTGTTGAACTAGGTTGGTTATACTGCTTCCTGGATCTCATATCTTTTCTTTGGGTCCACTGAGTTTCTTCAGAAAAGGAAGTTCCATTTTTTCGCTTGGGAGAGGAGATATCTGGCTGCCCCTTGAGCTACCTATGGAGGACTCAACTCTTCTGACTTCAGATTTCGTATGATCCCCCATGTTCAGCCTCACATCTGATTCCTGCTGTCCATTGCCCTGGCATCTCTGAGTCATGAGCCTCTTGGCCATTCTGCCAAGGTGATGGACCCCCACAGGCTTCCTGTGCCTGTACTATCAGTTTCAAATCTTCCACAGTCTGTCTCTTTTCTACAAAGTTGTCCCAGTCTCGTTCCTAGTAGCCCTAACCTGTTCCCTTTGTTGTTTGAAATTGTCTTTTTTTTTGTTTTAATTCTGTTCTTCTCGTCTTGGTGATGTTGTGCCCAGATGGAGAGGATATAAATGACTGCAGTTAATCTGTTGTCCATCTTTAATAGGTTCTTCTCATGAATCGATCTCAACCCTCCTTGAACCTGTTTCACTTCAAGAGCTACCAGGCTAAACTCTCCTCCATCCAAAGTAGGGGCTTTTAATCCTTAACTTACCTCCTTGAGGATTTAGGAGAAGTTCCCTGTTTATAGTATTACGTGTCTATCCAATCTATACTTTTTTAAAAAATGATCAAATTTAGATCTTTACATGGGTATTAACACGGTCAAGGCAATGTCAGCTGCCATAATCTTCTCCCAATCTTCAGGGGTTTAACATGATAGAAGTTATTTCTTGCTCTCATAACAATCAGATGCAGATGCAGGTGTTCTGGTGTGCCTGGCATGCCTCCACAAGGTAATTCAGGGACCCATGCACCTTCCGTCCTGTGATTCTGTTAGACTCTAGAGGATACATCTCAATGGGGCTAATATCACACTCAAGGGGGCAAAAATTAGTTCTAGGGGGCCAAAAAATTTTTACATTTTTATGCGTAAATCACAGATATACATGGTGCATAAACAGATATATAGTATATCTATGGTATTAAAATTTCATGGAGGAAGGTGACTAGAAATAAGCGTCTAAAAGGCTCATTACAGAGCAATAATGATGAAAAGAGACTGAGAAACACTACTGCAGGGCCTACGAGCACCCTGTGTTCAGGTGGAAGGGAAAAAAGGTGGTGAAAGCTCAACCTTACTTCTTAACCATCTTGGCCCCAAAATGGCACATGTAGCGTGGTCCTCATTTCATTGGTGAGAACTAGTCACAGGGTCGCACCTTGCTGCAGGAGGAGCTGGGAAATGTAGTTCCTGGCTGGGAGGCTGCTTCTCAGCGACAACTCTCAACTAAATAAGGAGGAGTGTGGATTTTGGAGGATGGTTGGCTTCCAAACACAGGGGTCAGCAAGCTTTGTCTTAAGGGGCCAAGTAGTAAAGATTTTAGGCTTGTAGGCCATATGGTCTCTGTTCTAACACCTCACCTCTGTTCATTGTGGCTGAAGGCAGCCATAGACAATATTTAAAGGAATGGGTGTGGCTGTGTTCCAGTGAAGCTCTGTTTACAGAAATAGGTGGCTGGCTGGCCTGCAGGCCGTGGTTGATCAGCACCTGTGTATCTCTACACCTGATGACCATTCTGGAGCTTTGCCATTGTCTGCATTTCCTCTGCGGAGAAGGCCCTAACCCACATTTTCTCTACTCCCTGTCCTAAATAGGACCTGGAGCTTCCCCTCAACTGAATGAGGAGGATGAGTTGCTGGTTTTTCTGTGAGAAGAATGGGATGGGATATGACCCACAACCAAATGAAGTGTAGAGGTCCCCAGTCTGGAGGAAGGGAATACATCTTGCCTGTCAAAGTGTGATATTACGCCACCCCCCATCTAATCCCCACAGCCACCTGACACGGTAGGAGGCAGCATACCTGGCACACTGTAGTAAGTGCTCAGAAAATGGTGACAATTCTTGTGTTCAGTGCTCACGAATCACTTAAAAGTACCTGCATTTGCTGAAATAAGTCCTTGGAGAATATGGGCCTCTGCTTCTCATAATATTAGGGAATATACTATCATTTTCAATGGATTATTGTTCCGTGGTTAAAGCTAATATTTACAAAGAGCTTTTAATAACATGACAAAATGCTCGTGTTGGAAACAAGACGCAAAATTATATATACAATATGATCTCAATCATAGTGTCTTAAAGTTTAGCAAAGAAAATAGAAATATTCTTACAAAGTGATGGGATCATGAGTGGTTTTTCTTTCTATTTTATATATGTTTGCTAAAATTTTTATGGTGAACATGTTTTATAGGTGGAAAAGAATAAATGTTATTTTAAAAACCATAAAGCAAGGGAGCTAGCACTGAGGGAGAGTGTTAATGAGGGTGTCTACCTACTTGAGCACACACAAATATGGACTTGAGAAGGCCATCAGAAATTCTCTTGGAACGAAGTCTCTCGGAGGCAGCCCTCCCTCCCTCCTTCCCCTAAATTAGCAAGGTTTCTTTACGTTTTGACCATGGAAAAGTTCTGGCCCGCTTCTGCACTGAGAAATTTTTCTCATTCCTAAGTGATGAGAACCTCATCTAGATTCTCTTTCCACTGAGGTGGGACCAGTTTTTCCGGATGACTCATTGAGATTATCAATGGGCTGAGGGGGAGGGGCACGCTTGGGGTTAACTGCATGTCAGTCATTGGTCATCTCGGCCACTTCCTTGGGCCTGTGGACTTATTTGGCTTTGGGAGAGAAATGAAATACCTTTCGAACTTAAGTGTTGTCTGTGTTGACCAGTAGCCAACCGCCTCGACTCCAGGTGCCTTCACCCCTGCAGAGAACAGCCCGTTCTCCAGTAGTAAGCAAATTCCAGATCGTGCTGAAATGCCCCTTATTTTCTGGGCCCCTCTTGGTTCCTCATTTGCATCTTCTCGGTATGATGTGGTTTGGTTTGGTGGTCCTCCCTCCTTGTCACACTCACCTGAGTCCCTTTTCTTCAGCCCATGGCTGTTTCTCCTGGTAATTTCATTCTTGAGTCCTGGTCTGTCTACACACTGGTCTCAACCTGTGCTGTCCACACTTGTGAGCCCCGTAGCATTCTTCAGCCCTCTGCCCCTTCACTGTGACAGGGTGGCATCTCTCCCTTCACCCAGGGTCCTGCCCTGACTCTTCAGGGACATCAGCTTCTTGCAAACAGCTCTGAATGGCACCTGTCTGCTTGCTGATAGCCTCCATGGCCTCCCTGCTTCCGACCTCCTTTGTCTCTGATCCAGGAGGTCCCTCTTTCTCCAAATTAGGCTGGAGTCAACATGTCACAGCTTCTCTGCCTCCACCCTGGCTCCTGTGTTCTGAGAGGTGACCCTGGCACCCTTCTCTTTCATCTCCACACACATACCCTGGACCCAGAGTGATGCATGTGCCATGTGTAAGGATCACACTCTGCCAGGTACAAGACATTAGTTAGTCCTCAGTATATGCTTCTCTGGGCACACAGACTTCTTATCACGACTTGCAAGGCCCTGCACCAGGGTTTCTCAACCTCAGCACTATTGACATTGGGGGTCAGATAATTCTGTGTTGAGAGGGGCTGTGCTGTGCATTCTAAAATGTTTAGCAGCATCCCTGGCCTCTGCCCACCAGATACCAATGGCGCTTCCCCACTTGTGACAACCAAATATGTGTCTAGACGTTGTCAGACGTCCTCTGGAGGGCACGATTACTCCAGGTTGAGAACCATTACCCTCCATGAAAGAAACACCCTTGTCACCACTTCTCTGCCTCTGTTGCACCCACCATACACCTGCCATGTGCATGCTCATCCTTGCCTCAGGGCCACTAGTTTGCTGTCCCTGTTGCTTTGAATGTTCTCTTCTCATGTCTTCCCATGTTGGGCATCTATGTCTCAGCCCAGTTGATGCCTCCTTACCAAGCCATTTCCTAAGTGCCCATGTGAACAACCCAATCACTCCATCATATTTGTATTTCTCTGTTTATTTGTTTTAAAATCATCCTTAGAATCCCTCTGACCTCACTTCTTCCTACTTTCCCCCTCATTTTCCCTGTTCCAGCCACACCATCCTTCTCCTAGTTCCTCAGTCACATCAGGCATGGGCCCACCTCAGGACCTTTGCTCTTGCTGTTCCCTCTGCCTGGAATGCCCTTTCCCCACATATATCCATGATCGCTCACCTCCTTCAGGTCTTTTTTCAAATGTCACCTTCTCAGAGAGGCCTTTTTTGACTACTTCCCAGTTCATGCTCTGTTTTTCCCCATGGCATCTATAACCATCCCATGTACTATGTATTTTAATTGTTTATTTTCTGTTTCCCCCTATTAAAATGAAAGCTCCACAGGGGTAGGGATTTTGTTTTCTTTGTTCACCATTGTGTCCCCATCACTCAGAACAATGCCTAGCACATAACAGGTGCTCAACCAGCACTTTTTGGATGCATGAACTTTATTTCACGAGATTTGTTAGGGTCTCTGCCCTGACGTCACTGCAGACATTTGAAAGCCTTGAGTGAGCTTGGCTCCTCGTTGTGTGCCACAGATGCGTGTTGGTCAAGAGTCTGCAGTCAGGGTAGAATCATACTATAAAGCGTTTCCTTGTGTAAATAGCACAAAGTGATGGATTTGCTGATATTTCTTCTTTGACTGGCATTTAGGCAGAGTTCTGACTTTAGCTGTGACTTATATTTACCAGGCCTTGGTTGAGATTTTTATTTCCTAACATGTCCGTGCACTTGTCTAAAAGTAGTTATTAGTTTGTTCTTAATTATAAGCCATGAGAGGTTGGGATCACCACTGTGATGGCTCCCTATAAAGGGCTGTGTTTAATAAGCACTAAATAAAAGCTTTATGGCCACACCTCTGCCTGTCCCCTCCCACCCGGGATCCCTTATTTCTCTTTTCTCCCTACTCTTGTCTTCTTCCTTGATGTTTCCTCTTACTAGGCTCTCTTCATTGTCTCAAAATCCCCATCCTTGCCTCCGTGACTCCTAAAGACCATGTCTTCCAGAAAACTGAGTGGAAGTGAGTCAGTGGCACCTCCCCTCTTGGAGCCCAGGAAGCCCTGAGTATGACCAGGCCAGTTCCCAAGGCCACACAGCCCGGATGTCCGAACATTTTGAAATCCAAGGTCTTCCAAGGAAGCCCCACCACATGTGCCTTCAGGCATCTGGCCAGCCCCGCTGGCCTCCACTGGAGATCCTCCCTCACACGGTCACGGTGCCAGAAGTCCCACCCCTGGTGCTCGGCGGGGGCGCTGGGGGCTTCGGTGGAATTCCCTATTTCAGGACCGACAGCCAGGAGAGGGAACAGCCTGAGTCCCTCTGAGTCCTGGCAAGGCCAGCTACCGGGAAGGTCCAGCTTTGGAGGTGGCAGGTGATGAGGGGTGGGTGGGAGAGTGAGAAGGTTTCAAAGACGACCCTCTCTCCAGCTTATGTAATGGCTCCGAGGAGAGAGAGAGCAGTGGGACTCAGCAAGAGAGCTCCTGGCTGCTTATCATGTGAAGAAAACCGATGTGAACGACACTCTCCTCCTCTGCTTCCTGCCCTGCTTTTTTGTTCTTTGTGTCATGAATAATGTGAATACAGGAGCCTCATACTTGGAGTTATTTTTACAAGGTCTCCTTGCTGCTTCAGATGACTCAGAGCGGGGCCCTTCTCTTGAAGACGTTCCTTGGGAAGCGCTGGGAGATACTGCACTCTAAGCGAGCTGGGGGTCAGGAGTGGGTGTCCTGGCCCCTGACCCATCTGGTCTTCTTTTTCTCTTGGAGCCGTGTCCACTGGAGGGAGGAAGTGGGAGCTGGAAGGAAGGCCTTACTGGGGGCAGACGCTTCCCTGGTTTGCCTCTGCTTAGCCAGCCCTGCCTTTTCCACCACCCTTTTCCACTCCAGCAGAATCGACCAGGCCTGCCTGCCAGTCTGGAGAGGAGCAGAGGGCACTGCCCCCACGGCTGACTCTGCAGGCTACTGGTAGACAAGAGGGGCTGCAGGCCCCAGAAGGCTGGTGGCTCTAGGCTAAAGGCATGAAAAGAAGAGGAGAATTGGAGGAACCTGTTTTCATGTCTCCCACCACCCCCGCTGCCTGTATGTTCTTGGGGAGAAGGGGCTGTATCTTACACTCTCTTTCTTCCAAACACCACGCCTGGCTCTCACACCCTGTAAATGTATGTTGAACAAATGAATTAATGAAAGGGAAGCACCTTTCCATGGGTATAGCCGAAATGCTTGGACGTGAGTACTGCACAGACCCACGTGCCTATGGAGGATGGTGGCCTCTGCATCTGCTCCAGAAGACGTGCGCGCTCGGACTTCAGCATATGGACCGGAAGTTCTCATCGCGCTCAGCACAGACATCGTCTGACTTGACCCCTCATAAGCACTCTGAGAGGCAGGGTTGTTGTTTCCATTTTACAGAGGATCGGGGAGGTCAGGCGGCCTGCCAGTGTTGTGCAGTTAGTGAGGCACAGCTGGATGATTCCGCCCTAAATCTCCATGGCTATTTCTCTGACCCTTTGTTGCCCTGAAACCTCAGAAACCCCAGAAGCAGAGGCTCCCCTGCTTTTGGAAAAGACTCCACCCCCTCCTTCATGCACAGCTGCTGTGCCGTCCTTCCGGGAGAGCCGTCCTTTCCCCTCCGTTCTGTCTGTAGGGGACTATCCCTCGGGGTCTCGTCCTTCTGCTGCCCAACAACCCTGGGAAGAATTAGGATGGGAAGGCCCTTCTCAGACTCCTCTTCTCTGATGGTTTGGGGAATACTCCCTTTTTCCTCCTGCACATCTGCCCTAGCCCCCAATCCCCTTTCCTGCCGTCTTCTACCAGATCACGCAGTCCCCAACTTAAAACCCTGGTGGATGGAAAAGATTTCAAGCTGATCATTTGGAACTCAATGCGTTTTCCCATGCAAGTAGCTTGAACATGATGCTTAGTCTACCCACAATATATCTGAGAATATTAATGCATTGGCCAACTAGAGAGCTAGTATTAATAGTAATAATTTAATTAATAATAAGCCGTCACCATCTCTTGCCTGGAAGACAGCAGCAGCCTCGTACCTGGTCTGGCCTTTTCTGCGCTTGTCCTCTTGCAGTTTGTTCTCTATGTGAAAAGTTAGTCAAGCCCCATCTCTCCGCTGCTCAGAGCCCTCCAATGGGTTCCTGTCCCTGTGACCTGGCCCCTGCCAGCCTTGCTGACCTCACCTGCCAGCCCCCTCCCGCTCCACTGAGCTCCTTTTGCCAAAGGCTTCAGCAACTGCTGTTCCCTCTGCCTGGAACTCTCTTCCTGCCTTGAATTATGTGGTTCAGTCGCAGCTCACTGGGGTCTCTGCCAGAGGTCACCTCTTCAAGTGACCTTCCTTGGACGTTTCAGATAGGTGACCTCAGATACTGCTCCCCCATCACTCCTCTGTTCCCTTCTGTTCCTTTACCCTAGCTTAAGAACTGAGTTTTAAAGTTTATTTCATTATAATTCATTTTAATTTAAATAGCCACGTGTGGGTAGTGGCTACCGAGTCGGACAGCACGGCTCTAAAGGGATCAGTGCTGCTCACACGATCTGGGGATAGCAGATCCTGAGTCAGCAAGCCTGGGGTAAGGACTGACAGCCTGCATTTCTAGTCAATTCCCTGGGGATACTGAGGATGCCGCTTTGAGTAAGATGATCTAAGTCTCTAACATAAAGAGCATTTTCCACTGTAAAGACAAAAATGACATTTCCGCCACCTGGAAGAGCTTGTTAAAGGACACAGTGGCGCAGTGTAGGGTGGTGGGAAAAATATGGTGTGTGGACTCAGACAGATACTGGTTTGAATCCACTGTTATTCAGCTGTGTGCCCCGGGCAACTTACTTAAGCTCTCTGAGCCTCAGTCTCATCTATAAAACGAAACAGTGATCCTTCCTACCTTGCAGTGTGATTCTGAGATGCTATGTTTGAAAGCACCGAGCCCAGGGCTAGACGCGTTCTTGGCTCTCAGGAAAGAGCCGCTGTTGTGATTGAGTCAGCTAGAGTAAAGGCGTCGTTTACACAAATCAGCCCTGACATTTAGGCGGAGCTGGGGACCCCAGTGTCAGAGGCACCCAGATGTTCTTTCAAAAAGCAGGTCCCTGGGCCCAGCCCAGAGCTACTGAGTCATATTAAATAATATAAAGGTCGGTGGCTTTCAGTGCATTCACAGTGTTGTGCAGCCATCACCTCTGTCTCGTTCCAAGGCATTTTCATCACCCCAAAAGGAAACCCTGGACCCATTAAGCAGCCACTGCCCGTTCTGCCCTGCCCCCAGCCCACGGCAGCCACTGATCAGCTTTCTGTCTCCATGGACTTACCTGTTCTGGGTGTTTCAGTTGAAAGGGATCGTACAGTATGTGACCTTTGTGTCTGACTCTGATGTTTTCGAGGGTCCTGCGTGTTATAGAGCGTGTGTCAGTGCTTCATTCCTTTCTGTGGCTGAATAATATTCCATTGAACGGATAGATCCCATTTGTTTATCTGCTCATCACTTGATGGACGTGTGGGTCGTTTCCACCTTTGTGATTATTATCAATGGAGTTGCTGTGAACATTCGTGAACAAGTTTGTGTCCGAATACCTGTTTTTGGTTCTCGTGGTTATATACCCAGGAGTAGAATTACTGGGTCATATGGTAACTCTAAGGTTTTGAGGAACCGCCACACTGTTTTCCAAAGCAGCGGCCCCATTTTGCATTCCTACCGGCAACGCGTAGAGTTCCAGTTTCTCCACATCCTCACCAACGCTTGTTATTTCTTTTTCATTATGACGGCCAACCTAGTGCGTGCGAAGGGAAGCTTCATCCTTAAAAGTTCCCCATGTGGTCCCGTGGATGCTAAAGCTGGAGAACCGCTGCATTAAGGAGTGCTCACCCTGCACTGGGTTAGGTGACGGTCTGCTTCTTGCAGGGTCGTGGGACTCGGTTGAATGGTGCTTTTGTTGAGCTGGTGACGGGGTCTCTTTTATAAGGACACTAATCCCATTCATGATGGCTCCACCATCATGACCTAAGGACCTCCCAAAGCTGCCACCTCCTAATACCATCAACTTTGGGGGTTAGGATTTCAACTTTGAATTTTGGGGGGACACAAGCATTCAGGCCGTAGCACTCACTCTCTCCCCTTTAGTAAGGGTAACTGATTGGGCACAGTCGGCTTGCTCTCCACTTGCCCTAGAAAGGCCAGATCAGCGCGGATGACCCACCCCCATGAGTGAGCTCCCCCGCCCAGTGCCCCATGGGCGAGTTTCTGCAAAGCACCTCTCCCTGCGGCTTGGGGCTGGCCTGGAGGGCCTGTCACAGCATGAACTGGCTTTGAACTCTCCTGTTTTAATAAAACTTAGTATGAAGTTTTGTATTCTACTGCATGGTATAGCTGGGCCTAATTTTAAAAAATTAGGGTATTTCACCCCAAATATCTAAGTGTATTTCAGGAACACATCAGGTTAATCCTGAGGCTCTGAGGATAAGGTGGTGAACCAGGGTTCATGGACAGAGGAGTGTCGGGGAGGGGGCTGTATGGCGAGCCCTTAGTGAAAGGAATAGTATTCTTTGCTAACAATGAGGACTTTGTTTTCCTCTTCCGGAATTTCCTCAAATTTAATCTCGAGGGTGGAAAGCACCATTTAAAGGATACATTGTATACACAAGCAAAGCGGGCAAGGTCCTGCTATAACTCCCTGGGCCACGTCGAGATTGCTCTGGGACCTAAGCCCAGCACCCACGGCCTCCCTCCGTTTAAGTCAGCGCTTCTCAGCCTTGGCCGCATCTGACAACCACCTGGCAGGCTTTAAATACTTATTTAGTAGGTTTGTGGTGGAACCCAGACTTCTGTTTTTTTTAGCGCTGCCCAGGTGGTTTTGATGTGCAGTCAGGACTGAGAACTGCTGCTAGCGCACGGGACATAATGATGAAAAAAGCAGACATTGCCCGTGCCCAGGGAGGGCTTATAGTCCAGGGAGACCAACTGGTTAATCACATAATTAATTAATTGCAACTGTCATAAGTACTGCTGCACACATAAATTTCTGGGGGGTCAGAGAAGTCTCACTGAAGCTAACCTGAAAGTCAACTAGACATTAATGAGTGGGCAGCTAGGAGGAAGGCATCCTAGTCAGCAGGACCAGATTGTGCAAAGGCCCTGGGATAGGAAAGACCTTGGAGTGTGTGAAGACCTGAAAGACAAGCTGGCTGGAGCTGGGAGCAAGGGAGTGGGAGGCCTGAGGAGGCTGGAGAGTGGATGGTGGCCTGCCATCCATTGTCAGCCCACAATGTGTCCATCTGATATGCTCTCAATGTTTGAGCTGCTCTGATATTCATGTGGATGGCCCAGCTTCTGTGTTCTGGAATAACCAGGTGCATGAAGGCCTGATTAAGTGCTCCACCTATAACTTAGAGTGGTCTGGGCAGGAACCTCCTCCTCCAGTGTGTGAAAATTATTCTTTTCTCAGCCTCTGCGGGGGTGGGAATGAGGCACCAGAAGAAGAGGAGAGACTTTTGAGAAGGAGTGGAAGTCTTCCCCACATCTAAGAAGCTTCCAAAACTCCCCTAGCTGTTGGGGGACGTGTCTCCCTTGAAAATTAGATCTTCTTCCATGGCAGCCTCATCTCTACGTAGGAGAACTCGCTTGGCAGAGTGGCTGGTCCCCGAGTGACTGGAGTCTGAGCTCTCTCAGTGCATTGATTACTCTCCGCACTGTTTCTTAAATGTTCTGAGATAAGTCTACAGATTTAATTCTTCCTCCTCCTCCTTTTCCTTCTTCTTAAAATCTGTGCCAATTTCTCATTTATTGTGGGTGGCATGGAGGGAATTCTTCATGCTCCATTTGGTCCTGCTTCCCCTTTCAGAAGCTCCATAGTTTATGTCCTGTGTCCCTTCCCCTCCCCTGGCTGAACTCTCTCCCACTCTGGGTGGCATATGAGCTGTTCTTTTCATTTCAACTGCCTTATGACTGAGAAGAACCCTTCCTCTTTGGTTTGAGCCTTTCAATACCCATTTAAAGTGTTTGTTTCTGTATATTAATTTTTTCCTTCCCCAGGACTCTCATATCTTCATCCCCCCTTACTCTAACCAGTGTGTGGTATGTAAGGTGGCATTTGTCACCACCAGTGCGCAGAAGGGAAACCGAGACCCAGGCAGCAGTGTGGGGCAGTGGGAAGATTCTGGCCTTGCCTGGTAGCTTGCTGGCCGTGGGTCCTTGGAACGTCACCCAGCCTTCCAAGGCTGTGTCCTCGTGGTCACGTGGGAAAGAGACAAGTAAGATTTCCATCGCCGTAAGGTGGTGTGGGGATGGAGTAAAGAGGAAGGGCTTCCGGGCTTCACGTTCCGGCTCTAGCGCTCAGTTTTGTGGTCTTGGCCAAGTCGGCAGGTCTCAGTTTGCTCATTTGTAAAATTGTCCAGAAAGCCCCAGCACCGTGCCTGGCCTGTCCTAGGCCTCAGGATGTGCTCGCTGCTCCAGCTCCTCTCTCGTCTGCAGCTCGTCTGCTTGTTTAAAGGAACCCCAGTCATAAGTGGTGGAGCTAGAACTGGGTCCCCAGTCTGCTGTCTGCAGGGCCAGAGCCCCTGGTGCAGCTGTCCATGAGTACCGGGATGGCATCTGGATTCCTTGGGGAGGCTGACCCTGGGCCTGAGGAGGTGTGAGCCAGGGAGGGTCCGCCCTGCTGCCGAGTGGGACTTCAGCTGGGAAGTCTCAGCACAGTGGCTGGGGACCCTTGAGGACACACACCAAGAAATGCTGAGTCATCAGGACCCCTGGTCACTGATGGCTGACCCCTGCACCCTTGCAGAGATGCCCTGAGCCCCCAGTACTGGCTGGGACATCGCTTCATGGGGTGTGGCTGTCCCCACCTCACTGATGTGCGGTGATAGCAATGCTGCCACTTATCCAGGGCCTGGTAGGAGCCAGGAAATGTGCTCAGTGTAGGACTGAGATCCCTGCCAGGAGGCACCGCTAACCCTGTTTTACAGAAGAACAAGGCCAAATGGCCAGGGAGGGGCAGGGCTGGATTTGAGCCCTGGTCTGCTTGGCCCCAAAGTTCTGTGCCTGAAATTGTATGACATTCCATAAAGTTACATCCGGCATGAGACGTCTCCAGCAATAATTTTAGTAATAGAATGCTTGTCCGCATCCCCAAACCCACACTCACTGAAAGTCTTGTGTCAGCGTTGACCAACTAATTTTTACCACTGGCCAAATAGGATTTAGCCAAGTTCCCACTGTTGAAAAGAAAAGAGATGAGTCCCCAAACTTGTGATAAAATGGAAGGGGAGGGCGAGGGGGCCCCTATTTCAGATGCCTCGTGCCAGCTTAGGTTGAGGGAGAATTGAGCAGATATGCACCTTATTTTCCTGGCTTGCCCTAAGTAACTTTTTGGGCACTTTTTGAAAAACCCGCACATCCGTCATGCTTGCCCTGAATACCACAGTGATTGAAGCATGGTGTGGGGTCGTGGACTGACTTGATCCTCTTTAAGAGCCTCTTTTCATAGCGAGAACGTGCCGTGCTCCTCGTCACAGGACCTCTGCACAGACTATTCATTGTGCCAGAAACACCTTATCTTTCTATCCTTTCCTTCCTTCCGTATTTTGCTTCGCTAATTTATCCTTAGCGCTCGGGTGAAAGACTAATTCCTTAGGAAAGCACCGCTGACCCTTTGCTATGCTGTATCCACCCCCTGTCGCATGCCGTTGGGGCAGTAGTGGTAACTTCTTTAGAGCATGTCACTATTATGGTTGTTTCTGATTTGTTATTGTTGGTTTCCCTGCTGGACTGTAAGCTCCGTGAAGGCAGGAACCACACTGGTCTCAACTGTTGTGTGCCCAGTGCCTTGCACTTGCCTGGTCCATACTATAGGTACTCAGTCAATGTTGAATGGACAAATGGGTGGTTGGACAGATGGATTGAGCTAGTTCACTTCATTTTCTTTCTTTTCCATTAACTCCAGCCAATATACTCTTCTTAGCAGGGAAGGAGAATGGTAATGACCTGTTTATCTCTCTTGGGCCTCTTTGAAGAAGACCTCATCTGGAGAACCCTAGAATCTAGCCCAGCACCTGACGTGTAGTAGATGATCAAAGTTGAGTACGTGGTTGTCTCAGCTTAACGCTTGCCCAGGAGACCGCTAGTCCCAAGGACTCGTGCTGCTGTGGGGAGCCTGGAGAGTTAGTTTCCCATGTTGAGAGTGAGGATGGCACATTTATTCATGGAAACTGAGGGAAGTACATTCCTGCCTCCCACCCCAGGCCGTGGTTTAGCTTCTCTGTAAGGTCTGCTGTTAGGTTGCCAGTTACTATATTGACTTATTTGTACATAAATACTTATTCCCATAACCTTCTCTTCGCCAGCATTCAGAGATAATGATGCACAATCTTTGTAACATCACAGACATCGCTTCAAAAGCATTCTGTTGCTATAGGAATGTTTATGATGTGCTTATCACTAGAATTTCATGAGCAACAAACTCCCAAATTGTAGATGATTTAGCATTGGAAGCAGGGAGTGAGAGTGTATTTGTGTTTGCATTAAAAAAAAAAGACTTTGAAAGGGAAGTTTTGCTTCTGCAGAGTTCTCTTCTAAAGTTTAAAATAAGAACTACTTAAAAGCTGAGAATTTAGAGTCTCTTAAACATTCAAATGGGTGAAAATCACTTGTAATCTCTCCCTCAAGTATTAAGGCAGTAGGCATTTAAAGGCTTTTTTTGGAGCTGGCTGTCACAGACAAAGGATTTCTCAATTTAAAAAGAAAAATCATTTTTGTAGCATTAAATAGTAGGAATGAACACCAGCAGCCCTCTTGACATTTTAGAAATGATTTATTTTCTGAAATATCCCAGTCCATTTTCATAGATGACGCTTTGTTCTTCCCATCCAGAGTGTGGCCTCGGCCGGGGTTGCCATAGTTGGGGTTGGAAGTTTGGGTTGCGGAAGGGCAGGGCTCCAGGCACAATGTCACAACTCTTTTCTTTTTTTAAGTATGTTTTTTGGTGAGGAAGATTTGCCCTGAGTTATTATCTGTTGCCAATCTTCCTCTTTTTTTTTTTTCTCCCCAAAGCCCCAGTGCACTGTTGTATATCCTAGTTGTAAGTCGTTATAGTTCTATGTGGGATGCTGCCTCACTGTGGCTTGATGAGCAGTGCATAGGTCCGCGCCCAGGATCCGAACCGGTGAACCCCAGGCCACCAAAGTAGAGTGCGTGAACTTAACCACTTGGCCACAGGGCCAGCCCCAGGCTCAGTTTTTGACCAGGTTCCGTGAGCCTCATCCTCTGTTACCTGAACCAGCAAGTTGGTGCCACCACCTCTGTCCAGACACCCCAAAGCCACACTTTCCCAAAGTCCCTGCCATGGCACTTTCCTTCCTGGAGAGACACTCTCTGAACTGTAGTCCAGAGGGTGAATTTGACATCATTTTTATTTCTAGCTACCCTCTCTGAACCAAGGCATCAGGCAACATCTTAGGAAAGTTGCACTCTTTACAAACTTCTGCTATAGCAATGCTCCTTAGTGTGGTTCATGGAATGGTGCTGGTCTGCAAACTGCTTACCAGTCAGCATAAGTACAGAAATGGAGAGTAAGCACCTAGAAACTTCCATACCGATTTGACAGAGTAATCCATTGAATTGAATATGAAAAATTAGGCGTGTCCTTTGTATGAATATTTTTTCATTTCATCTTTATTATATTTTATAAAAGTATTCCTCCGTGATGGATTGGAAGTTAAAGCAAAAACAAAGATAGCTGGTTCTTCATCACACACAGTTTGAGAAGGCCTGTAACCTGCCTTTGCTCCCCTGTTGAATGAATTTGGGGAAACCACAGCACTTACCAAATTATATTGTAATGAAACACGTGTCCGTCCCCCTCTCTCTTGCTAGACTGTTTCTTGAGAGCAGGAACTGTGTCTAATACATCTTCGTGGCTTCATTCCTAAGAGCCCTGCCTGGCATATCGGAGGGCGTGGGAAACATTTGTCCCATGTGTGCCTGCCTGCTCCCCAGTGACATGAGAGTGGGTGAGGCCAGCCTCGGCAACTCCTGAGCCTTCTGGATAGTGTCCTCTGCAGGCCAGTGATGGAGAGCTGGATCGAATGATGAAGTAGTGAACTTTCCTTCTCTTTTTCCCGCAGAAACAGGTCTCCTCTTCCCACCTGCCCAGCAGCATGAGAGCAGCATGACTGGCCGGCCGCAGGAGAAGCCCCCAGAGCCAGGCTCCCAACTCAACCATCTGCTGCGGAGGTCAAGGTGAGCTTGCTTTCCTTGTGCTGGAAGGTTTAGGAATTTTCGTTTTAGCTAATTCTATCTGCTTTTGTAATCCCTTGTCATGTGCTGGAAAAATGGAGTTTACTAGGGCATAGGTAGACTTAGACAGTGCACGTCAGCCTAACGGGGCAAAACGTGCTCATTTCAGTTAATAGAGAGGCTGATGGTGGAGCAGACGGGACACTGAATTGAGTTGCTGGGGACTGAAGCTCTCATTATTCCTCCAGCACCTCCTGAATCTTGGGACCTTTTAGGGATTGGGTATCCAGAGAATTTGGGGTAAAGGAATCTCTGGAAGAGGATGTAATTGGAAGGCTGGTCAGTCCATAGTCTGGGACTCCCAAGACATCCTGGACAGACACTTCTGTTCCACACAGGGTGGTAAGGGGCCTTAGAGGATCAGCCTGGCCAATCCCCAGCCAGTGTGGAACAATGAATTGTTAGAAAATTCTGCCTAATATTGGGACCAATTCTGCCTCTTGGTAAGTTCCGCCTGCTCTTCTCTGCTCTGCCATTTGGAACCATAAAGACTGAACTTTCAAAGACTCTGCCACATGACTCCCTCTTTGGATCTGAAGATGGCTGTCGTGACTCTGCTTTTGTTTTTTGTGTAAATTCTCCCTAGAGACTAGCGCCGCTCACCTTGTCCTTTTGTGCTCCTCCATGTTGGAAAGCACTTCATTACCTCCAGGGTTGGCCCTGCCAGTTGCTCACTCAACCTGTGCCATCCGCAGCAGAGAATCCCTCATTCACCGTTCATTCTTCAGTGTCTATTAAGAGCCTCCTCGGTGACAGTCACTGTGCTGGACACTGGAGGTACATCAATGAGCAAAAAAGACAGCGTCTCCGTCTTTTTTAACACAAAATAGGTTTGGATCCCTGGAGAGAGTTCGAAATAAGCCTTGAACCACTTCTCGGTGCTCTTTTTTAATATTTTATCTCTTTTCAACTTTTTTCTTAGGTGTTCCATAAGTGCTTGGAAAAAAATGTGTATTCTCTAATTATTGGATATAGTGTTCTATATAAAATCATTGAAATAAGTTAGTTCGTTGTGATGTTCAAATCGTCTGTAATGTGTCCTTTTCTGTTTTCGTCTGATTAATCTATCAATTATTGAGAGAAATGTGTTAAAAAATCTCCCATTGGATTTGTCAATTTCTCCTTATAATGCTGAAATTTTTGCTTTATATATTTTAAAGCAATGCTATTTGGTGCATAGATATTTAGAATAGGTATTTCATTGATGAATTGAGATTCATTTCTACCCTCTTTATATACTTTGATTTTTTCTGCTCTTTATTTTTGGTTGAAGTGTTTCTCCCCCTCGTTCTGTTTTCCGTCTTCTTATTTGGAAGTTATATACTTCATAACTATTCTTTCAGTAGTTACTCCAGCAATTTTAACAGGCATCCTTAACAAAGTCTAACAGTAATCAGTGTCTTTACCTTCCTCCCAAACAATGCAAGAAGCATAAACTGGTTTAATTCTAACCACTGCCTCTCCCAATTTATATACAATTGTCCTGTGTTTTCATCCTGTCCTGTTTTTTCCCCACAAGCTAGATGTCGTTGTTATATATGGTGAGTGTGTGTATAGATTTACCCACAGACTTATCAATATCTTTTTTTCACCACTCTTTCATGAATATGAGATCATTTTCCTTCTGTCTAAAATAAATCCTTTAGCATTATCCTTTAGTGAGAGTCTGTTGCTGGTAAACTTTCAAGTTTTTTCTGCTGGGTTTGATTTGGTTTTTGTTGGCTTGAAAATGTCTTTGTTTCGCTCTCAGTTTTGAAAGGTAGCTTTACTGGATATATTCTGTTGGGTCATTGAAGCCATTATTCCACTATGTCTGGCTCTGAATATTGCTTTTGAGAAGTTGGCTGTCAGTCTAATTGCTGTTTCTTTATAAGTGATCTGGCATTTCTCTCTGGTTATGTTAAAGATATCATTGTTTTCTCTGATGTTCTCAGCTTCATTGTCACGTAACTATGTGTAAATTTCTCTGTCTTTGTTCTGCTTGGGTTTTGTGGGGATTCCTACAGCTAAAGATGGGTGTTTTTCAACCATTCTGGAAAATTCTCACCCCTCAGTTCTTTGAATATTGCCTCTTTCTCTCTCTAATATCGCCTCTGGAACTCCAGTTAGACGTATGGTGGGCCTTCTCGTTCTGTTCTCTCTCTCTTAATCTCTGTTTCACATTTTCATCTCTTTGCTGAAACTCTGAGTAATTTCTTCAAATCTGTCTTCCATTTAACTAATTTATTCTGTCTCCAATGCTGTTTAATCTATCCATTGAATTTTTTTCCTTTTGGTTCCTTTATTTATCATTTCTTGAAGTTCTGGTCCATTATTTTTCAAATCTGCTTGGTGGTTTTCTGATCTCTTATTTCTTGCTCATATTTGTAAGCTGCCTTTTTTTACTTTAATCTATTGGAGTAGCTATTTAGACATTATAGAATTTCGTGTCTGGTGATTCCAGAATCGGAAATCTTTCCAGGCCAGATTCTGCCGTCTGTTGTTTCTGCTGGCTGGTACTCATAGTGCCTTGTTTTCTTGTTATTTACTGTGAGCTGCCCATTTTCCTTAGAACTTTCTTGGGAATTATTTGAGATGTGGATTGAAGTTTATTTTTCTGGAGAGGATTTGCATTAACTTCTACTAGTTGTCTGGAAGCACTATCAGCCAAAAGTCACTTTAAATTAATTTTCTACCTAAAGCTTTTCTGGTTACATAAGTAGCATGAATTCCAACCGCAGACCTGTGTGAGATCCAGCTTATGGTTACAAATTTTCAGGAGAGATTCCCCCCACATTCTACCCAGCCCAGGGTCAGGTTTCCTTGTAATCTGCTTCTGTGCTGTGGGTCTATTTCTCATTCATTGAGAGTGGAGCCTATTGGAGTCCCAACTTTATGGCCAGAACTCCACTTTTTCTCCTGTTTCCTGAGCCCTGTGCAGCTCTCATGGGAAACTTAGAATCTCTGGGGATGAGCAGGAACCCTCAGGGCAAAAGCCAGCTTTGCCTCTAGCTTACCTCCCAAGTTTCCTGCTTTTGGTTTTGTTTTGGTCTTCAAAGAATCCTTTCATTTATACCAGCTCAGCAATGTGTATACAATTTTTACATTTTAAATTTTATCCAGCATAATAATTGTTTCAGTTGGGAAAGTCAAGTTGCGTATCTGGTCTGCCATATTGCCAGAAAGTATATCTTCTTTCTTCTCCACCATGGCCCTGGGAGGCAGGAATGACTGTTCCATGTTCACAAAAGAGTGAACCGAGGCTCAGAGAAGACATGTAACTGGCTACAGTCACAGGCCTGGCAGGTGACAGACCCGAAAGGAGTATGTCCCTTTCCTGTCCCATCTCCCCAAAATGGGCTGTTGACCATTTTTTCAGGATTAGCTTTATTCTCACAGAGGATATGAGTTCCTACCAGAATGCTTTAAATAGCTGGGCAGCTTTGTAAAATTTGTTTATGAATCTATTGTTTATCTTCTTTGAGAGAGGAAATGGCTTCTACATATTTTGTGGCTTGTTTCTCCAACAGTCACCACCAACTTTCCTGCTTCATTCCCACTCCTCAAAGGCCCCCTGGACCCAAAGCCAGAACCCATGTGCACCTCATCCAGACCCCAGCTTCCTTTCTTCTTCGTGCTCCTCTCTCCTTCTCACATTCCCCTCTTCCCTGCGCCTCTCCCCCACCCCATCCTTCCTGCTGTTGGTTTTTCTGTCTCCTGCTGGCGTGCCTTTCCTCAGAGGGGAGGCCACAGAGCACAGTGGGTAGGTATTTTGGACCTTAGGGCAGCAGGGAGAAAGAGCTGAGTTTGAACCTAGCTCTGCCACTTACTAGCTTAGTCTCTCTGAGCTTCAGTTTCTTCATCTGTAACATGGGACAATAGATGGAGCTGCTCGAGGACCAAATGAGACGATGCGCATAAAGCTTGGACCACGAGCGTGGAGCGTCACAGCGCTCGGTCCGTGGCGGTCCGCGTTACAACTGAGAACAGGCCTGTGCTCTTGTTCAGTGATGCTTTTAAGTTGACAGAGCTGGTTTATGAAACGTGGTGAAAATGGAGGCAGAAATCTGGGGTCAGTGTGAGAGTCCCAGCCTCACTCTTATGTTCTTCAAACTGGATATTTTAAAAAATAATCTGAGGGAAAACAGAACACCTTGGTCTGGCCAGTGTTTGCAGAGGATATAAACCAGGGGTTCTGGAAGCAGGGCACCCCAGCATCTCGGCTCTCCCTCCAAGCCGTTCCCTCCGCTGTGGAGCCCCCAGGCCACAGGATGGCGCACCTGCTCTGCGGGTCCTGCAACCCTGCAGTGGGTGGTCTGCACCGTTTTACCTCCTTTACTTTTTGACGGCTGGTGTGACGCTTTTTATTTCACACACTCCCTTCTAGTAAATGCCTTTATATTACTCTCAGATTTGTATCACTTCCTGATTTGATATCTATCAAGCAACAGCTTTTCTCAATACTTGCTATTTGTAGAGACTCTGGGCTACGTGCAGTGGGCAAGTGGTAGAAGAAACAGAGCACAGCGTAGAGTTGCTGTGACCTAAAACTGCTCTAAAAAATGTCTGTTAATTTTAAAAGACTTTATGACCAAAAAATGCATAGAGAATAAACCATCTTCATAAGGTTAAGGGTCAGATGTTCAGAGTGGATTTCCAAGGAGGGCAGCACTATGCCCTTGAGGGGTCAGGGAAGGCTTCCAGTGGAAGCCTGGAGGAGGCAGACTGGAGCTGACTCTGTGGGGCAGGTAGGGTGAGGCACTGGAAAAGGAGCTCCTACATAGTGGGTATAGAAGTGGTATGAACTGAAACATAGAAACGGGTGTTCTCATGAGGCCCAGTGCGTGCTGCTAGCCCCACACGTGGCCGCCTGGCCCCTCTTGGGCAGCCGTGCAGCCGTGTCTCGTCTGCTGAGACACCCAGCAGGAGGATCTTTAGCGTATTATTAGCCTATCAAAAGCCCTAAGAAGTCCTGCAGTTAATGTTTGACTCTGTGTCAACAGGCGCCCCCAGGGGTATTTGACCACTCATGGCCCACGAACATGGCGGTCTTGAATGGATTTGCATTTGCCTTTTTGTCTCTCTAGCAAATGCTTTGGTTCACTCTTGGCCACCAACTCACTTTTATAAAACAGAGATTGGAAACTTTCTTTAAAAATTTAGTCTGTGAATACCAAACAATGATTTGGAGTGAACCACTTGTCTTCTTTTTCCATGCGTTGCTCAAATATCTAGAAAGGTGAGGGTTTCTAGGAGCCTGAGCATGGATGTTGCTGGAGTTAGGGAGGGGCTGCTTTGCTCTCCAAGACGATGTTGACATTCTAGAGCAGTGGGCTGAGGGGCCAGGCCCCAACCCCCCCCATCCCCCACCCGCCCGGCAAACCTCAAGTCTATTAACAGCCTCTCTCCTGATAATGATTCATGCTTCCTGTCCCTCCTCCATTCTGGTTACTTAGAGCTATGAGCCAAGATTGATTACTTACACCATCCAACTGGCCTTGTCCATGGGGAGCTCAGCTGGTAGATTAATTATTCTTCTTAGGGTGGCACTCCAGGTTGAGTTCTTCTTGTGAGCCAACCCCTGCACAGTAAAACAAGGTGCAGATGCGGAGACCATTTCTGGAACCAGAAAGTTGGGACACTTCATGTCAAGGGCTATCTGAGGAGTTTGGGGAGCCAAGGTTATTGTGGGCATAGAGACAGGCACCCCGGGCAAAGGACTTACGTGCTTGCACAGCCACATAAGAGCCAATGGACAGATGTTATAAACTGAGTCTTTAAGGACTTCTCTGGAGATTGACCATCAGCTCCTTCTCACTGTTACACCCAGTGCATTCTCCTTTCTAAAAATACTTTAGTAATCTTTATTATACCAGTCATATAGATTATTCTATTTTTTAAAAATTAAAACACTACAGCTGGAGCTTAAGTCTGCTCTGATAACCTCCCCCACTCACTCTTGGCCCTTTTCTAAAAGATGGCAGAAATCCAGGTGTCCTGACTCCCGGCTCTCTTTCTCCCCAGTAGGCTGGATAGGGATCAGGTGTCAGTGGTGGGGAGCTCTCCTGCCTCAGTATCCTGGCTCAGGATTGTTGGGTGTCCCTGGGACAGGCGGGCTCTGGCGGGGTTCGTCCAGCTGAGCCTTCACAGGTCAGAGCTAGAGGGACCTCCTTGCAGCCCCTTGGGTCCAGCCTCCTCATTCTGCAGAAGCTGAGTCTGAGGTGCAGGGAGGGGAAGTCATTGCCCAACAAGGTCACAGGGCCAGTCTCCTTTTCTGTTTGGTCCGGGTTATCTTTATATTGGGTTTGCGTTTCCTGAATACGCAGCTACCCAGTGGGGGCTGGGGGCGGGGTCAGAGGGCAGGGGAAGTGGGCTTAAAAGAACCCCATGTGAGAATGTTTAAATGTCCTGAGTGTCCCATGAAGAGGGAGATCATGTGTGTGCACATAATCAAGAGGAGGAGAGGGGGAAACAGTGTGGGTCCAGGAGACCCAGGGTGGAGGGGAAGAAGGAGGACAAAATGAGGGCCATTCAGAGAAGGCTGGGACATTTTAATTTAGGGAATAGAAATAAGTAGGCGACTGCTTCTTTGCTCTTCCATGATGCCTTCTTGTTTGTATTTCTGGAGAACACTCACGTCACGTGGAGGCCCTACGTCTCCATTCAGCCGAAGTGGTTTAGTGGTCGCTGGGGGCTCTTTGGCCTGGGACCAGAGGTCCTCAGCTCTCCTCTCCCTCAGGTTTGCTTCTCACCAGCACTTGTGATCCTGTGGAAATCTCTTCCTCCCTCGGAACTTCCATAGCTTAGCTTAAAATGGGAATACAGCTTCTTGCTGGGTCTGCCACACAGAAAAATAGCGGTTGTGAGAATGCCCTCTGAATGTTGAAGGTTAGGATGGCCTCATTGTTTCTTCTCTAAGGGCTACCTTGGCGTGAACTCTGAGGGAGTTGGGAGCTTCCGCTGGGTTAGGTCTCCTTTGCCGGTCAGATCAGGTGGCAGATGTGGGCCACCAAGGCCTCCCCAGGCCTGCTTCCCTGGGACAGCCCTGCCAGACAGTGTCCCCCAGCTCTCAGAGGGGGGCCGTTGTTTAAGCAACCCAAGGGGCTGTCACTAAAAGTAAGGAAACTGCAGCTATGGACAGAGTTACTGCCAATTTCCTGGAATCTGAGGGCTGGGGGCCCTCTTGAAACAGGAAAGGAAGTAAACTATCTCTTTATCTGGTATCATAGAAGGAATGAATCGACTCTTTCCGGGTAACTGGGCCGCACCCCTTTAAAGTTTTTTCTTTAATGATAACCGTAGCTATTCTTAAGCTTTAGATGGCCACTACATAATTTCTTCTCTTTTCCTCTCCTGGGGTCTTGAACTGCTTGAGAGCTGGACCCCAGAGAGCAGAACTCCTCCCTCGTTACCAGTAACCACGCTGGCGAGCTTGGCCTGACCCGTGGCCGCACTCAGAGTCCCTCTTGGGCACCTCCTGAGTTGCACTGACCCTCGAAGAACTATAGGCCTTTCTTCAGGGGCCGACCTGCCCCGGAGAACTTCCTTCAGCAGTGAATGAGCAAGTCACGTGAGCGTCTGCAGTCTTCTGTTTATTTCTCTGCCTAGAGAACAATACGGTAAATGTGCTTTTCGCCTTGGCACCATGTCTTGGATTGTCGTTATGGAGAAAAGTGACTCTACCGCGATGCAATGGTGTTTTCAGGGGGAGTCAGGGTAAGTGAGGTTCTTGGTCCCCTCACCGAAGAGCCCCCGACTGCGGAGGCTTTCCAGTGGATGGGTTTCCTCTCTTCCTTTCTGTGTCCACTTCTGGCACTTCCTGCCCCTGAGCACGAGTCTGCTAAGTGAAACAAAGGGAGGGCTGAAGGTTGCCCAGGAAACGAATAACCAAACCGATTCAATCACGACTGAGTCACTGAGCCTGATCTAAACTGTACCCAAGTCAAAACAAAACAAGAGAAACCCCACCCTGGGTGGTGAGATTCTGAGAGTCCCCACTGGGTGCCACACATGTTTTGTACCTTCGCCTGTTTAATCCTCACAGAAAAGCCTGGAACAATAGGAATCATCATTCCTGTTTCACAGAAGTCAAAACTGAGGCTTGGAAAAAAAAAAATGAAAAAGAGTCAGGTCGGCCTGCCTGGTTACTCACTTGGCAACCGTGGAAGATTAAGATCTGAACTCTGGTCTTCTGACTCCACAACCAGTGTTCTTGGTCCTTCTGTGAGGAAAATGCCTCCACAGAACCCATTTGTTCCTCTCCTCTGAGAAGTTCCTGATGAGGAAAAGAATTTTCCAGATCGCTGGAGCTTAGCCCTTTAAGCCTAGAAATAGGAAGGGGTTTTTTTTTTGGTGTGTAAAATGCGTCAGCTTCTTTTTCGTACTTCCAAGTTCATGGCTATGCGCTAGAGGGTTGAAGGTTGCGAGGAGCTGGTGTCTGGATCCCCGGGGCGTGTCTATACTGTGGCGTAAACTAGTTCTCCCCGAGCCCTCAGAAGTCAAGGAGAAAGCTGGAAGGTTCCAACTAGCGGGTGGTAGCTTCGTGCTAGTCAGATCTGTGGGAGGCGGGGGAAAAGACGGACAAGGGACTCTGCAGAAGATCAGAGGAAGCCTTGTCCTTTGGCATTGGAGGGTTGGAGGCCTAGCCCTATCACTGATTGTGTGACCTTGGGCAGCGCATCCCCTGAATGTGAATTTCCTTTTCTTTTAAACAGAGAAAACAATTCTGACTTCACACGTTTATAGTGGGGACAAAATAAAATAGTGTGTGCGTGTGCTTTGTACAGCGCTTTCTGGAATCTTCCTATTGGCCATGAAGACATGCACACCCTCCCACGAACTCCTCAAGGTCCCTATCAGAAACTCCACCCTGGGCCAGAGGATTTGTGGCCGTGACCCAGGGGCGCTGGCTGGCTCTGAGCTCCACTGACATCAGGCAGACACGTGCCATGGTCACCAAGGCAGGTCACTCCACATGTCAGCATTGACCTCCTCGTCCCATGACTGTTAAAGAGATGGAGCCATGAGTTTCTTACTCTTTTATTCAAAAAAAGGAAAGAAAGAAAGAAAAGAAAGGGGAAAAAATTTTGGTTTTCTTTAACCTGTACTTTTGTTCTGTTTTCCCCTCCTTGCTGTGAATGGAATTGCCATTTAACTTTTTTTTTTTTAATTTAAAAAAATGATGTTCTGGGTGATGGAACATAATATTTAGACACGTTGAACTGACAGTTGATGGCTGTGTTGTCAATACACCATCACCACAAATCATGTTCCAGGGGTTGGTGGGGAGGAGATTTGTGTGTAAATGTGCGTGTGCGTGCACACACTTGGATGATTTAAAGTGATTGGGGAGGGTCCAGTGACCCTTATCAAAAGCAGCTCCTGTGGAAGGTTAGCCACAGGACACGGTCGTTGGCTCTGCAGAGCGGAAGAGGGAAGCCCGCTTCCACTGTGGACCGAGGGGATCTTCTCTGTGTTAGCCTGTGGCAGCAAAAGCTTCCCCCTTCCTCCCTCCCTTTCTCCTGTCGTTAGCTCCCAGTGGGTGCCCTGTTTATGCTGACCCCTGAAGGCAGAGTTGAAGGGGTCCCAGTCTGATGGCGGAGGCAGATAAAGCAGTTGGGAACAGTGTGCTAAGTGGTGTAATAAAGACACGCTGACTGGGTACTTGGTCTGCTCTCTAGGCAGTCCTCCTCATGTCCCTGCCTCCACCTACCACCTGTTGTCAGGGGTCTCTCAAACCTCTCTGAGCCTGGGAGCCCTCAGTCCGGTGCCTCAGTGACAGCTCCTGTTGTAGGTTTCAAAGCCAAACTGAACTTTGGCAGCGCTCCCTGTCCTCACAGGTGCGAACCTGACATCTAGGCGTCATCCTGACACACCCTGCTCCCGCACCTCCATGCCCATCCTGTCACCACCAGGTCCTGTCAGGTTCACCCTGAAATGCCCCTCCGTCACCACCCGCGTCCAAGCTGCCTGGCCTCGACCACCACAGAGCTGAGTCTCCCCATATCCTCGCTCACACTCCTCCGGTCCATTGTCTGCACCAGAGGTCAGCACACAGCGGTCCCCAGGATCACTTCCCTGACCCAGCCACTGCCTGATTTTGTATGGCCCCTGGGCTAAAAATGGCTTGTACATATGAACATTTGATGATATGGGAACACTGACTTTGGACCCCAATTAAGCAAAAAGTCATCCCTCCAAAAAATATTTCCATTCTTCTCATTAGCAGATCTGTGTTACAAAAGAATTATACTCAATTATTATTATATTTTGTTTCCTCAAAAAATTTGTAGAATTTTCTTTTTTGTCTTATTATATAAGACAAAAGTCTTATATAAGTGATGTATAAGTCTACTTCATAGCCTTGATTTTGCCACCTGGCTGCAAAGCCTAGAATATATACTATCTGGCCCTTTACAGAAAAGGTTTGTTGACCTCTGGTCTACACTGTGGCCTTTTCAAAATGGAAATCTGATCAGTCATACATGCTTGCACAGAAATACACACACACCCCACTCAAAATACTTTAATGGTTCCCTATTACTCTTTGGATAAAGATAAAGCTCCTTACCCTTAAGAGCCTTAGGTGGTCTGGCCCCTGCCCCCTCTCCAGTTTCATCACCATGCTCCTTTATCCTCCATTCCAGCCACTCTGGCCGCCTTTTAGTTCATTGTGTCCACCATGTTCCCACCTGCCACAGGGCCTTTGCCCATACTGTCCTTGACTGTCTGGAATGCAGCTTTCTACACCCTATTTTCCCTGTTTAAGTCCTCATCCTTTAGATTGCAGCATCACTGTAACTTCCTCAGAGCATCCTTCCCTGACCTCTCTGCTGAGGTCACGGCCCTTTATTATTGCGCCTCATCACAGTCAGCAGATTGTATTTGTCTGTCTGACCTCTCCGTGGCAGACTGCAAGCCCCACAAGAGATGACACCTTGTCATGGACCCACCTCCATGATATCCACTGTGCCTGGTACCTAGTGGGCACTCAGTAAATATTTCGTTACAATGAATGGCTGAGAATCAGGGAAGGTTTCATAAAGGATGTTAAGTTTGAACAGGAACTTATAGGCTAAGAAGATAGAGAATGAGAGAAAGAGATTCCAGGCTGAGGGACCAGCATTCTGGAAACCCTGTAGTTTTATAGGCCAAGTGCTCACGGTATGTATGGTGAATGGTTGGGTAAATCATTGGGAAGGTAGGTGAGGCTAAATTGTGAGGGGCCTCCTGTGCTGGGCTGAGCTGTCTGGACCCTGCTCCTGTTGGTGGAGGGAGCACTGGAGGTTTTAAGCAGAGGGGTGGCATGGGCAGGGCTGCTGGGTGTAAAGTGGGCGAGGAGAGGGGCCCGGCCATTAAGAGACTGTATCATGGAGTGGGCAGTGGGAATGAGAGGAGAAGATGGTCAGGGAAATGCAGGAATTGATAACCTGTTGGAAGTGAGGGAGGTTAGGGGAGGTGAGCTCTTGGGGTCCCAGCTTTCTGATTCAGGCTCCTCCAGTATTTAAGATGAGTGAAGGGGAAACAGTAAGAGCAAGAGGTGGAGGGATGAAAGTTAGTTCGGGGGCCAGGAAGCGGAGAGGGCAAATGCCTGCAGCCTCCATTGCTCAGTGAAGCAGGCTCAGGCTCATCTGCTGGAACAAAGGCCTTTGGGGTTCAGGATGTAGACCCCGGCCTCTTTCCCCTTTTGCAAGCAGAGGGTGCAGCATCATCCCTAAACTTTTGGGGGATTTGCCTCAGCGAGGAGCATCTGGGGGCTCAGACTGTGGACTTATATCCCAAACAGCCCCTCGAGGGGTTAATAGGGCCCTTAAGGAGATCTTACAGGCCTGCCTTTCCTCATCCTGTTCCTAAAATGCGATGTCTACATGTCAGCTTTGTCAGAAATCCTGCCTTGAAGGCCTTTGAAAAAAAATAGTCCACTTACTTCCAAAAATGTTCTCTGAGGGCCTGCCCCACCCCAGCTCTGCTCTGAGCACCACAGGGAACCCGGCTCTGAGTCTGTGCCTGACCTGCAGACACCTAACTAATACTTGAAACCCACAAACGATGCAAGAAGGCATAATTCAGCGACTTCGTGTGTTATCGTAGCGTATTAAAGTTCTCAGGCACATTCACACACGGGAGAAGCCGTTTTTAACCAGCTTCTCCCAGCCGTCTTCTCCCGCAGCTCCCCAGACCCCCAGACACATAGCACCCGCTCCTCTAAGCGTCGTCCCGGGCTGAGCAGGCACTAGCTGCGTTCCCAAACCTGCTTATGCCGGTTGTGCTTGTTATTGTAATGCATAAATTAATTAAATGTGATAGAAGCTGATGACCTCTGAGTGCAAAAAGGAAAGAAATGCTGTTTCTATGAAAGGTTAGCTGAATGCTTTGGAAAAAGAATATAGAGAAACAAGCCCCCAAAAGACACTAAGTGCCAGGTGAGGTGTAAGCAAGACAATCATTGAAGATGGGCACCCGAGAGAGGGGGCATATGAGCACATCAGAGGATTCGGCACCACGATTCCTTTACAGTGTCTTCAACTTCTGGCTCCTTCTTACAGAAACAAAACTGAAAAATGATAGCTCATGCATTACAGGGTGGTTATGGAGAAAGACAACGCAGAGCTCTAGTCAGCAGATCTGTGAGCAAAGTAAAGGCCTGGCCCTTGCCTCGAAAGGCTAGCGAGATGTTTGTGTTTGAAGTTAAAGTTTTAAGCCATCAGTGTTCTGCTTTTAAGCGTACATGCAGGTTTTTTCACTGTTTTATTACATCTGTTTATTTTTTTGAAGAAGTAATAGATTCCCATGGTTCAATAATTTAGAAAAATATAAAAAGCTATAAAATGAAGTCTTCTTCCTACTCTTCTTCCCATTCAGCCCAGAGTCACCCCCTCCCCACAGACAACTATTACTAGTTCCTTAGATCCTTCCAGATTTTCTTTATGCACAAGAAGCAGCTGTGAACATACAGTCGATCCTCATTATTCGGGGATTTCATATTCGCATATTTCTCCTACCCTCTCAAATTTATTTGAAACCCCCAAATCAATACTCAGGGTGCTTTCAAAGTCCGTGATGGACATGCTATGACAGAGCTATGAAAAATTCGAGCCTCCCAACGCACATTCCCGGCTGAGGTTGATCGAGGAGATGTTCTGCCTTCTTGTTTTGACTCTCATGCTGTAAACAACTGTCCTTTTCAAAGTCCATTTAGTGCCATGTTTTTGCACTTTTTGTTGTTGATTTCACTGTTTAAAGTGGCCCCAGTGTCATGCTGAAGTGCTCTTAAGTGTAAGGAGGCTGTGATGTACCTTATGGAGAAAATATGCATTAAATAAGCTTCGTTCAGACATGAATTATAGTGCTGTTGGCCATGAACTCAATGTTAATGAATCAATGATATATTAAATAAGATATCTTGGAACAGAAACACACATAAAACAAGGTTATGCATTTTAAAAGCAAAACAAATAAGGTTATATATTGATCAGTTGATGAAAAAGTGACCAGAGGCTCACAGGAACTGAACCTTGTATTTCCCCCGAAAAACAATGGTACATTGTTTGCTAATTCAGTGTCTATGGTGACTTTATAAAACATACTACTGCTAATAATGAGAATCAACTATTTACATACATACATGTATATATTCTATTTTAACTTTAGAGATCTTTCCATATCAGTTCATGGAGTTTCCTTGTTCTTTTTAACAGCCATATAATACTCCATCATATGGTTATTCTATAATTGTCTTTAACCACTCCCTTATTGACAGGCATTTGAGGTGTTTTCAGTCTTTGGCTACTCAAACAATGCTGCAGTGTATACACTTGTCTGTAGGTCATTTTTATATGTCATTTGTTATAAGTCTCTGCCATAACCAATGTACTAGAAAGGGAATTCTGAACTCCTGGGTATATATCCTAAAGAAATTCTCACAGAAGTTCATAAGGAGACACATTCGAGAATGTTCATCACAGGGTGTCGTTGAGAGGTTGGCAAAGAGTAAGTGTGATGGATGCAAGTTCCCACCTGGTGTGGTTATTGTGAGGGGCTGGTGGAGGACTGGGCGCTGTGCCTGGCCCGAGGTTAATGCACAGTACGTATTAGCCATCATCATTCCTCCCTCCCATTTGCTCAGCAGCATCTTAGTCTAGCTCGTCAGCATAGCACTGGGTGTCTTTCCTACTGCTCTCCGACGGCAGCCCGCCCCTCCGTGATCCGTCTCCACATGCGGCTGGAGGATGCCTGGGCAGTGTTGGGGACATTTTTGTGCTGGTGTCCTAGGCCTAACTCTGGGCCACATTGGCTCCTTGAGAAGAAGATTGGCCCCTTCTTCTCCTAATCTTTAGCCAGGCCCACGGGGTGGATGTTGGACAAACCTAGTTGCTGCATTCCATGAGCATTGAGTGAATCTGCTTTGGACCAAACGCTGCTCACGGCACAGTGGAAAGAGGAGGGAGAGACATTCAAACAAAAGTCTGAAGACACAATTCTACTCCTATAGAACTTAAAATCTAGTATTGGTTGGAAAATCAGGCACCCAAGCTTACTGGCCTGGTGGAGTAATGTTTCCACCAAACAGAAGGATGCCCATGGGGGCCTGTAAAACTTTCATGTCAGGTCTGGTCCCCACATTCTCCCCAAGGCCCTAAGGCTCTGGGGACCCCGTTTCTACCCTCTCCTTCCAGGGGCCCCTGGTGGGTGGTCACTTCAACCCTCTGGTCTCATAGCAGTAGAGGGAAGTTATTTTGGCAAGAAATTGGGACAGTGAGATAATGGGGGCCAATGACCAACAGGATATCTGTCTTGAACAAGTCCAGGCAGGTTTGGGGGCTGCCCAGGGGCGATGTGAGGGATTACTGGGGGGAGGCAATCCCAGCAAAGGGTAAGATGGCCTGAGGCCTCTCAGTAGCCGTGGGGTAGACGGAAGCCAGCCTTGGTGAGCCTCTACCGCCCACACACAAAACTCCCAGCAGTGGGAATGTCAGGTGAGGGGGCTTGAAGGGGATGTTCACTTCCTGCTTTATTCTGTGCTGCTTGAATTCTCAGAAGCGTCTGTGGGTTAAAGCATACCGGTTTTCTTAATCTTGGCATGCTGTGGGTTGGAACGAGACCCTCCTGACAAAATTGGTCTCAGCAGCTCCCATCAGCTTGTCTCTCACAGGGCATCTTCCCAGTTCGCTCCCTTGGTCTGTTCACTCCTTGCTTCCCCTCCTTCAGCAGCTTCCCATGGGCCCTGGGAGCCTACTCAAGGTGCTCTGGGGGCGAGGCTCCTCCCGGTCCTTGAACAAGGAGCCCCTCTCACGTGACTGAGAAGGCCAGCCTTCAGGGCACAGAAGGACAAAGGAGAAATTGCCAGGGGCAGCCAAGCTTCCTAGTCAAGCCTCCGTGTGGGGCTACAGGGCCACAGGAAATTTGAGGTGGGCTATGAGGCCCTCTGTCTGCCTTCACTGAGCAAATGCCTCTGAAGCACTTGCAAAGTGCCAGATGTGAGGCACAGGCTGGGCCTCAGAGCTGTGCAAGACGGTGTCCGGCTGCCCTCAGAGAGTTCACGCCGCTGGAAAGGTGGGGGCGTAAGCAATGATGATGGGGGGGTCATCTCTATGGAGGTAGAGGCCAGACCCAAACCACAGGGGCCTGGAGGAGGGAGCGACTCAGGAAGTGCCACTGGGAAGGCCTCCAGCCCCAGACACCAGAGGTCCTTCTGTTTGTTTCTTGACTCTCAGAATTCCCCCAAAAGTCTTAGAACTCTGAGCCAGAAAGGGCTGTGAGGGTTGCTTGTCTAAGCCCCCTTATCTTACAAGTGAAGAGCCTAGGGGCCGTGGAATTGCCCTGGGATGGGGCCTGTGTTGTTGCCACTGTTCACAGAATGCCCTGACGTCATAAGCTGGGGTACCTCCCATCAGATATGCAGGCAGGCGGGCCAAGAAAGACCAACAGACACCCAAGCACAAGAACGCTAATGCACAGTTGTTCTGCACGCAAGGAAGTGTCGCAGACTTTGTTACCCTGTGAGCTGTGAGCTGTTTTCCAGAAAGAAGGGAGGTGATTTCCCCCAGACACCCACCCCTTCCCTGGGGCATAGGGCATCTAGGGGCATTTGTTTTTTATACAGTCTGACATCCTTGAAGGCCACAGACCAAAGCCAAGCCAACTGTTCCAGTTGAGAACTGAATCCATAACCACACAACCGCGGCAGCCTACCTGGAATCGTAGGGTTTGAGTCAGCGGGGCTGGTGCCATCCCAGGTGACCGTGCTGCACCCCCCTTCCCGTCGTCCCCTGCAGAGGAGGCTGGTCTGTGTCTCGGACCTGCTGGAGGTGCCCTCAGCAGCTGGGCTCCCGGGGAGCTGGGTGTGGGGCTTGAGTGGTAGGAATGGAGCCCTCAGCTGCTTGACTTGTGTTTTCTTAAATTTATAATTGGGAGATTTCTCCCAGCCCTGCCCTACCCTGCCAGGGACAGAGAGGCATCCTTTCTCTGGCGGCAGTCCCAGCTGCTGATTCATAAGGCCCACGCCTCAAGTCCTGGGGCAGGAGTAGGGGATCTTCTGTGCGGGCCCAGGCCCAGACCCTTCCAGCCGGGCACCCCACTGAGACCTTCCCTGAGTCCCCAACACAAGGGTCTGCCCACTGTGCCTTCTGGGTCCTCACTCCTGTGACCTCACCTCCCTGAGAGGCCCTTCTCTGCCTTTTCCTTGTGAAATTCCCTGGAGTCTTTAGGAAGCCCCACCCCTTCTCACCCCTCCCCCAACTGTGAGCTTAAAGACACAGGTTTGTGGGGTTTTATCTTCCCTAGCAGAGTCCTGGCACAGTAGGTCCTCAGTGTGAGTTTGTATGAAAGAATATAAAGGACAAGACAAGGCACAGATGCCCATCTCTGACCATGAGGTCCTCCATCCACTGGGTTGTAAGCTTCATGAGGCCAGGGACTGTGACCTAGTGACATCTCCTGGCACGCAGTAGGTCTTCAGTATGGTTACCGATTATCCTGAAATTCCCCTGGCAGCTCCTTCTTAGGAGAAACACATGATCATGTGGTACTCAGGGCTTGGGGCACTTGGGGCTCACGTGTGGGTTGTTCAGGTCTCTCCTCTGCCCTGCCTTCCTTCTGCAGACCTCTTGGCTATGTCATCTGTCAACCTCACCATCACCAGGGGATGGGGTGAGGGGCCAACTGTGGATTGGGAGGAGGCTTCATGGAAGAGCCAGGCAGCCCAGAATGGCCCTTGTCCCTGGCATGCCCCCCAGAGCCTATTGCATCTCTCCCTTTAGACTCTGGGGTGCCCTGAGTTTAGGATGTAAATTTCCTACGCTATCCCTGCTTTTACATCCCATCACTTTCTCCCTGGGGCCCTAACTAAGTTTTGATGAGTACTGACATGAGGGACAGTGATCCCAGGTGGGTATGTCTGAGCATGTCCCACTCCCGTGTTCCAGAGCAGTTATGTCTGGCGGTGCTGAAGATGCAGGAAAGGCTCAGTCACATCAGCTCAGCATTGCCTCCCACCCCCCCACCTCTGTGTCCTGGGAGAGGTGGACAACTCGTGGCGTCTCCGTGCTCTGTGCATCTGCCCCCCGAGCAGTTGTCAGCTCCACAATTTGAATGCTAATTGGCTGCTGAGCCCTAAATTTCAACCTCTGTAAGTTGGTAAAAGATGAGACAGTGGTTTTATGGGTTTTGTTCAGGCTCCCTCTAGAAAAACTTTGCTTCAGTTATCAGGATACCTAAAAACATGGTTGAGATCCAGAGAAGACAAGTGACTTGCCCAGGGTCACACAGAGAGTCAGTGGAACCAGGCCTCCTGTTTGCTACTCCAGTGCCCCTCTCACTACACCATATTCAGACTCGATGCCCATGTTCCTAACCTCCCTACCCAGTCCTTGCCATTAGTGGAGGAGGGTGGTTTAAAAAACTGTATCTAAGAATGTATCCACAGGGCTGCCTCTTCCAGGAAGCCACCCTAGACTCCTGTGGCCCCACTTCTTTCCCCACATCCTCAGCATCCACACCACTCCATGCCAAATGGGGATGGAGAGAAGAAGTGGCGTGTAGCAGTCGCCAGGGGAAGGCAGTGTAAGTTCCCTGGTAGAGAGCTGCTGCTGGCCCAGAAGAGAGAGCAATGACAGCGAGGACAGGAACTTGCACCCCAGAAAGTGAAATAGCTCCAGTCCCCATTTCCTGGTGGAGAGGCAAAGTCCAAACTCTCCATGTTGCAGGTCCCTGGTTTCTTCCTGGTTCCTAGGGCTTGGAGGGAGCAGGTGATGCCACAGGGTGGGACGGAAGGATGGAGAAATAAATGTTCCCTGCTGCCCAAAGGAAGCCTTGAAAATCCTCCCTCAGCTGAGAGTCAGCATGAAACTCAGAGCAGGGAGCCTCAGGGCCACGAAGGAGCGAGAGTGAGCCAGTCGCTGATCCGAGGAAGATTTCGGCACTAACCATTGTCGTTGGCAGAACTCGTCCATAGTAGTTGGGCTACTGGACTATAAGACACCCACTGGCCTTATTTAGGAGACTAATCAGAAAGCATTTAGAACAACAGTGTTGCTATAAAGGAGACCACAAACCATGAGCCGCGTCTTGGAGAACTGCCCTTGGCTCCTGCCTTCTTTTGGACGTTGGGAGAGAGCTGGAGTGAGAATTCCAGGAGGATCCAAGTTAAGCTCCTTTGACAGACTTGAGAGGAAGGCTTGACTGAAACCTAAGCCAAGTCATGTGGGGAATTGTGTATACAGTCTCTGAATGATGACCCAGTGTCGGAAAAAGGAAGATCTTTTTGGTTTTTCTTCCGCAAACAAGCAGTGGTGGTCTGGCGGGAGCAGGGTGTTACCCTTTATGAATTGTAAGCAAACAAGTCCAGTTGAGACCTTGGCCAAAGTCAACTTCCTCTCTGTCTCTCTGTCTCTCTGGTTCAAAGGATGGTCCTTTCAGACAGATATCCTCCTTGCAGCCTGTGCCCCATCTCCTGGTGCCCCTGGGGGTATGGAGGGATGGGAGAAGGACTTTGATGCCCTAGAACAGGGATCAGCAAACTATGACTGGAGCCAAATTCAGCCTATGCCTACTCTTAGCTACAGCCTCTGAGCCAAGAAGGCTTTTTACGTTTTTAAATGGATGAATAAAAATCAATAGAAGAGCAATACTGTTTCTTGACATGTGAAAATTATATAAAATTCAAATTTCAGTGTCCATAAATAAAGTTGTATTGGAACACAACCTCACCGACTCATTGATACATCATTTGTGGCTGCTTTCACACTCCACCTGTGGAGCTGTGACAGATTGTATAGCCAGCAAAGCTGGAAATGTTTACTAGCTGCCGCTGTATGAAAAATCCCTGTGCTAGGGAGTCTGTGTCAAGCCTAATGATTATCTACAGCCTTCCATGAATCTGGTGCTTTAGGGCACTGTGCCTTTAACAGAAAATAGTAAATTCTGGCCATCAGTCCATGTCAAGCATGGAAACCTGGGGTGGAGTGCCTGACTCTGGGTCTCATTTGCCTGGCCCAGCATTTCAGTTCAATGAGTATTTATTGAGCATCTGCTATATCTCAGTCACTGTGACCCAAGCCAGGTAGGATGCTGGCCCTGCCTTGGAATGACTGGACAGCCAGTGGGGAGATGGGCCCAGAATTAGGTCCTGTGACTGCAGTGCTCCAGGGGGAGCATAGAGGGCACCTCGGATTCCAAGCAGGCATTTATTTGTTGAGCCCACTCCAGAATCCCGGAGATTGCTCTAAAGAAGGAATTGACCAAAGAAATGTGAAAGTAGTAGTCCTGTTAATTAGTTCATGAATGACAAACCTCCTGGTGCCAGTTACCCGGTAGGAAATGCTGTACATAATGAGCAAAGCAATTACCTTATTAGAAAAATAATAAAGACTTGAATCCTGAGTTGGTATTATAACAGTTCTGTGAGATTGACTGACCCACCAAGAAGAACCGTTTTCCAGGTTGTAAATGATGTGTTTCAAATAGCCTTTTGACAAGATGCTGAACTGTGGGCTTGGCGTGCTACCGTCTGCATAGAAGGGCTGCTGGTGGGGTGTGTACAAGCATCCTTGTATGAGCATAAAACATCTCTAGAATATACAGGAACTTGAGTGATTGTCCCAGGAGGGGTCCTGGGCATCTGGGCACAGGGGTGGGAGGAAGACTTCTCATGTATACCCTTTTAAAAAAATTTGCTCTAACATTTCACTTTATTTTCAAGCGTTTATTGGGGATGATTTTCACTCTTTTGTGTGCTCTTTTATACCTTTTGAATTTTGAACCTTGTGAAGATCGTACCTATTCAAAACATATAAAAATTTAATGTAAAATGAATAGCACATGATTTTGCCATTACCTCCTTATGACTTCCTAGGGAAGTCATTTTCCCTCCCTTTAACTCAACAGGTGATCTTGATTGCCCACTACGATGAGCCAGGCACTGTTCCAGGCCCAGCAGTTACGTCTCTGGGCCTCAGTTTCCTCATCTGTAATATGGGGAGACTAGATGACCTCTAGATTAGTCTTCAGCTTGAGAGGGCATCAGACTCAACAGGAGGGCTCATTAAAACACAGCCTGCTGGGCCCCGCCGCCCAAGTTTCTGATTCAGTGCATCTGGGTGGGGCCCAAGAATTTGCATTTATAACAATTCCCAGGTGATGCTGGTGCTGCTGGCCCCGGGAACCACAGCTTGGGAACCTACCTCTGACTTTCTAGGGTTCTGTGCTTGTAAATAAACTACTTTCCGAGTTCTGAAAATAGCAACAAATAAAGATTAGATTCCTGTAGCTCAAAACACAAAGAAATGCCCCTCGTCCAGCAGTTTGGGAACACTTAACAAGGCAGACATGTCAACAGAAGTGGAATCATCTAGCTTCCCTTCCACCCACAGGGCCAGGGTGGAGGGACATGAGATCAGATCGTAGTCAGAGTCTGGTGACTTTCAATAAGTGATTCTTCTGGGGGAGGTGACTTGGTGCAAGGCTTTCAAGGAAGGTTACGTAGGGAAATCACCAGGCCTAATGCCCACAGGATAGCACTGCTGGACGTCATTTTAAGGCCCCCGCAATTTAGCTCTGACCATACAAATTCAGCCTGATCATTGGTGAGTTCCTGACAAGGACACAGTACCCCAGCATGGACCCCTGCACCTCACTCCATGCCTTTGTGCACACTGTTCCCTCGTCTGAAATACCTTTCCTGGTCCTCTATCTCTGTAAGCCCTCTTTGTCCATCAGGATGCAGGTGAAATCTAACTGTTCTCCATGAAAACTTAACGTGTGCTCAGCCTACACTGAGTATATTTTTCTGCCTTTACCAATTCATTGAGACACTTGGTGGTGGTTAATTTTTTTCATTCATTCATTCATTCATCAACAAATATTACCCCTCTACCCATCCTTCAATAAATCCTTATTGGAGGGGCTCCAATGTGCTGGGCTTGGGAATAGAATCAGACAAAAGTACACGTGGTCTCTGCTCTAATAGAGAAAGATCCATGAATCAATAATTGCACTGGTGGAAGTACCATTACAGCCCGAGAAGAGTGGTCCAAAGAAAAGGAATGTGGTTTTATGAGAACATATAAGAAAGGGCTCTGATGTAGACTTAGGGGTTGGGGTCAGGGTAGACTTTCTGAGAAAGTATACTTTGAGACGAGATCTGAAGGATGCCCAGACTTAGCTAGAGGGAGAGGGAGGGAGGAGGGGAAAAGCTCTCCGTTGTTGAGGGACCAGCATGTGCAAAGGTCATGTTGTGGGAGGCAGCATGGCAGGTTCAAGGAACTGAGAGAAGACCAGAATGGCTGCGGTGAGGGATGGGAAGGAGATAAAGCGCAAAGAGAAGAGGGGTACATTGTTAGGGTGAGGACTATCTTCCCCAGGGCCCTGTTGGCCTTGTTAACGATTTTAATTTTTAACCTAAGAGTGCTAGGATGCCATCAAAGAGCTTTAAACAGTGGGATGATGAGATCAGAGTCACATTTTGAAAAGTTCATTCTGCTGCTGCTGTTTGTAGAATGGACATGACTGAAAGCAGGGAGACCAATTGGAAGGCTCTTGGAATAGTCCAGAAGACAGATATGATGTCTCAGACTAGCATGATAGTGGTGGAACTGGAGAAAAATGGATAGAGTTAAGAAAATATTAGGAAGTAGATTGATAGGTTGTGGTGGTTGATTAAGGGAGAGGGAGGAGTCAAGGGAGACACTTTGGAGCAGCATCCATTTTGGGGGAGATGATGTTGAGTTTGGCTTTGAACGTGGAAGTGGTGATGTGGAGTAGGCAGCTGATCAGGAGCTCAGACCATCTGAGCTGGGGGTACTCATTGGGCGTCAGCAAGGTATGTGTGGTGGGTGAGGACGTCAAGAGAGAGTGTGTGTGTGAGAAAGGGACGGGTGTCCTCAGACTGGGTCATAGCCCCTGATGGCCAGTGCTGTTTGGGAAAAGAGAGCGTCACTTCCCACTGGCAGCATAGGGGATGTTCCTCTCCTTTCTCCCTCTCTTCCTGCTCACCACTACCGGAGTTCAGGTCTTAATTATGTCTCGCCTGGATGCAGCAGAACCTGCTAACCCATTGCTTCTCAAATTTTAATCTACACACGAATCATTTAGGAGCCTTGATAAAATGCAGATTCTGATGAATAGATCTGGGCTGAAGCCTCTGAACTTCTAACCAGCTCCCAGGTGATACGGACCACATTTTGAGCAGCGAGGGGAGTTGGTCTCCCAGCCTCTGAAGCCCAGCACCCTCACGCCCAGCATCCTTGTGCCTCTGCTCAGAAGCCTCCACTGGCCATTCATGGCTCACGCGTAACTTCGCATTCAGAGTCTGCTCCAGCCGTCTTTGGCCAACCTTTGTTTCCTCCCACTGCTTCCCTTGCTCCATCCTTCATTCCACCAAACCAAATCCCTCACTCGGAATTTGTCCGTCTCCTTCTCTTGTCATTCAGAAAAGGAGAGACCAACTCAGGCCGCCTTCTAGTTGGAGGGAGACTACTGCAGTGGTCTTCAAACGTTTCTGCTTAAAATCCCCCATAGAAGGATGTCGTAAAACTCTTTACCCCCTCACCCATTTTTAAGTTGACGTCTACATTTTTTATCATAAGTTTACAGAAGATGCAATTTCCAGTATATTGTAAACATGGATATATTTAAGTAAAACTATTACATCACTGTTTAGTCAGTGGAGTCTAAACACCATAGCGATTTGATACCCACCATCGTCCACTTTAAAAATGCATGAACACGCTCTTTGTTAATAGTCAGTGTTCCCTTTTCTCCTTGAAATTTTATTTCTGTTTCACTTCCCCATGGAATTTTAGCCTAACGTAATATATGTAATATATTTTTATGCTTAAAACTCTTTCATTTCTTTCCCTATCATATTTCTCTGTAACAATTTTATATGATGTTAAAACTTTTTTAATTTCCTGAAATCATAAAGCTCTAACTATTAAAATTTTCTCCTGGTTTGAGTTATCATTACAATTATTAATAGTATACAATTGATCAAAACAACATAAATATATTACTAGCTTGGCTAAATAATAAACATAAAACTAAAATTTTATCTCAGTGAGATGGTGATGCTGGATGACTTTTTAAAGTAAAATTTTTTATTGATGTCCGACATACATACCTCTGTATGACCAGCTCAGAGCGTACAGTTTGCGTGACTGCAGAGGGAGCACAGCCACGCGGTTACCACCCAGGTTCAGGAATAAAATATTGCTGGTGCTGGGTTATTTCTTCAATTTTTTTATTTATCCATGGAAGATTATTACTTATTGTTAGCATGAGAAAAGGATCAGCATCGATCGTATTTCCGATTTTCATTTATATAGATGTAAGCACTTGAAAACCTTCATTCACGTGAACCAGCAAATAGAAATACAAGTTTTGTTAAAGGACGGTCACTCAGTTCTTGGTCTCCTTCTGAGTTATAGACCAAAAATCACACAGTGGTCTATCACTAATAATTGTATTTTAATTACTTCTATTAGGGCTTCCTAATAAAGTAAGAATTGGAAACCACCCAGCTTGCAAAGAAGGTTGACTACTCGTTTATTAGAGTTCCTCGCTTTCTCAATTTTCTATTAAGAAAATAGGGGACGGCCCCGTGGCCAAGTGGTTAAGTTTGCGTGCCCCGCTTCAGCGGCCCAGGGTTTTGCCGGTTCGGATCCTGGGCGCGGACATGGCACCACTTGTCAGGCCATGCTGAGGCAGCATCCCACATGCCACAACTGGAAGGACCCACCACTAAAAATACACAACTATGTACTGGGGGGCTTTGGAGAGAAAAAGGAAAAATAAAATCTTTAAAAAAAAAAAAGAAAGTAGAACTTGTGTGATGGTGGGTGGGGGGTTATCCCTGGGGCGGTAACCCAGTGAAGATTTGGGATGGATGGGAAGTGATTTGCCTTTCTTTTGTAAAGGGGGAAGGCTACTGTGAAAGAGCAGGTATAAGAGGACAACTTGTGCCTCTATCGTGCAGCAGTTCTAGAAAAGAATTTCTATGGAAGTTGAGGATATGGAAAGTGATTCTCTTAAAACTTTGAGTGCGTGTGTGGTGCTTGGAAAGCCTTCATATACTCCCAGGGGTTTACATACCCCAGCCTGAAGCCCAGGAAAGAACTGTGTGAACTCAAACCAGACTAGACCAGTCTCTCCAGCTTTCCTAGTTCATGTTCCTGAGAGAGGGAATCTGATTGGGCCAGCCTATTTTTTTGTGCCAGCCCACGTCATAGGCTTCTGGCTAGGTGGTCAGCCCCATGCACAGAGGTTTTCCTGGGCAGGGACCACGAGGCGGCAGGTAACTATGCTGACCTAACAGGCAAATGGACACGTGCAATGCTCCTCCTTGAAGCTTTTTCTAATTCCATTCTTCTGCTAGAAATAAGCTCTCCAGTCTGAATTCCATACTCATAGTTTTACCTTTTTATTACATGCATCTTTTTCCTCCTTGTCTTGTACTTATTCATATAACCTGTCGCCTTTTCTAACTGTAAGCTCTTGAAGAGCTAGCCTATGTCTTAATCATCTCCTGGCATTTTGCCTTACACTTAGTAGGTGTCTAATAAGTGTTGAGCAGATAAATTGATTAATGAATGTCTTAAATGTCTTCGTATCCCCCGCACGTCCTAGAATAGTGCTGAGCTTTCAAAAGCAGGGTCCCAGAATAATGGATGAATTAATCAGTGAGCATAACAGTGAATTGACCAATCAATGAACTAGTGAGCCGTTGGCCAACAGCTTGAAAGTAAGAGAGTTCACATCTCACATGAGGGTCAAGATCTGCAGAATCAGTGAGAAGGGTGTGGAGTATAGGACACTAGCTATCTCTAATCAAGTCTTCTGTTTTGTATTTATTTCTATAATTGGTCATGGTAGATGTAATTGCTTGTCGCAGAACATCCAGATAAATACTTTCCTGTCCTTTGCATCTTGTCTTGCAGGTGTGAGCGGCATCTCTTCCCCACGCTGGTGTTTGCTCCGTACCTCAGCCCGGGCGAGGATGTAAAACCCGCCGCTCTGCACATGAGTGGTACAGGCCAACAGGAACACCTGGCTCCAGCCGCATTCACAGACATGTCAGCCGTGGAGTAGTGTGGACGCTTTCTCTCAGCTTCTCAGGGTTTCAGTCCTTTTGGGTTTGTTTCATTTACCTTTTTTTATGGTTTTGTGGCTGGACGTGCACGACCAAGGCGGGCACCATGGGGGATCAGCAGCTGTACAAGACCAACCACGTGGCCCACAGTGGTGAGAACCTTTTCTACCAACAGCCACCACTTGGGGTCCATGGCGGGCTGAACCACAACTATGGGAATACAGTCACAGGGGCTGCCATGGATGCCCCTCAGGCCTCACCCATCTCTCCCCACTTCCCTCAAGATACTCGAGATGGTCTAGGCTTGCCTGTTGGCTCCAAAAACCTTGGCCAAGTGGATACCTCGAGGCAGGGAGGGTGGGGAGGCCATGCAGGGCCTGGAAACCATGTCCAGCTACGTGGCAACCTGACCAACTCAAACATGATGTGGGGGGCACCGGCCCAGGCTGAGCCCACCGATGGCTACCAATACACCTACTCCCAGGCCAGTGAGATCCGGACTCAGAAGCTCACCAGCGGTGTCCTGCACAAACTAGACTCTTTCACCCAGGTGTTTGCCAACCAAAACCTGCGAATTCAGGTCAACAATATGGCCCAGGTGCTGCACACCCAGTCAGCAGTGATGGATGGGGCCCCGGACAGTGCCCTCCGCCAGCTGCTGTCCCAGAAGCCCGTGGAGCCCCCAGCACCGGCTATACCTTCCCGCTACCAGCAGGTGCCCCAGCAGCCTCACCCTGGTTTCACTGGTGGGCTGTCCAAACCAGCGCTTCAGGTTGGGCAGCACCCTAGCCAAGGGCACATGTATTATGACTACCAGCAGCCACTGGCTCAGATGCCAGTGCCGGGAGGACAGCCACTGCAGGCCCCACAGATGCTGTCCCAGCACATGCAACAGATGCAGCAGCACCAGTATTACCCACAGCAGCAACAGCAGCAGGCTGGGCAGCAGCGTATGTCGATGCAAGAAATGCAGCAGCAGCAGCAGATTCGCCCACCACAGCCTCAGCAGCAGCAGCAGCAACAGCAGCAGCAGCAGCAGCAGCAGCTGCAGCTCCAGCAGCGGCAGGGTTCAATGCAGATACCTCAGTATTATCAGTCCCAACCCATGATGCAGCACTTGCAAGAGCAGCAGCAGCAACAGATGCACCTGCAGCCCCCTTCTTATCACAGGGACCCCCACCAGTACACCCCAGAGCAGGCACACGCTGTCCAGCTGATTCAGCTGGGCTCCATGCCCCAGTACTACTACCAGGAGCCCCAGCAGTCCTACAGCCACGCCCTCTACCAGCAGAGCCACCTGCCTCAGCACCAGCAGCGGGAGGACAGTCAGCCCAAGACTTACCCCAGCGACAGGCAGGCCCAGGCCATGCTGAGCTCCCACGGGGACCTGGGGCCTCCTGATGCAGGAATGGGAGACCCAGCAAGCTCGGATCTGAACCGGGTCAGCAGTGCCCTCCCCCATCGGCCGCTCCTGTCCCCCAGTGGGATCCACCTCAACAACATGGGGCCTCAGAACCAGCAGCTCTCTCCCAGTGCCATGTGGCCCCAGGTATTCTCACAGTGCAAGTTTCTCTTGGTGTCTTAGTGTGCTACAGGGCCAGCCAGAGCTCAGTCCTGTCTCTGACCCCTCCAACCCTTTAGTTTATTCATTCCACAAATGTTAACCTGTTAAGTGCCAGGCACGGTCTATGCCAGGCACTTAGAATACAAAATCAATTTTGACTTTGCCCATTGAACTTATAATCTTGCTAAGGAGATGGCCAAAATACCATGTCAGGTCCTGAATGATGCATGTAATGATCAAGGCTTGAGTCATGTGCCCAGGGACCACATGGTGGGGGTTTCTGGTCCCCCCTTAGATCTGTATCCTCAGGGAATTCCCTGTGAAATTGTTGCCCCTTTGGGAGGGAGACCACATTAGGACAGCATTTCTCAAAGTATTTTGCTCAGAACAGGAGTTCTGTAGAATGTTTAATGGATATTGCTGGGGGTGGGAAATGGGTTCTCTGGATAAATAAATCTGGGGGTTTCTTAAAGTGGAACAAGTTGCAATCTCAGGGCTTCTCAGAGCCTTTATATGCTAATATGCGCTGTGGATCTCCCAAAGGGGCTACCTCATGTAGTTGCAGAGATGAAAACCTTAGCTGCTCACAGGATCCAGGCAGGTAAAGTTTATAAGCAAAATGGCCTGGTATGAGACAATAGGGAGTGGTGGCAACTGTGGTGGCCTGGAGAGCAGATGCCCCATCCAATGGCATTCTTATTCAAGATCTTTAAAAGCAGTGTAGCCAAACAAAGCATGTCTGCAGACGAGATTCAGCCTGTGGGCCATGGTTATTAACCCTTGATTGTTTCCCAAATGTATTTGACCACAAAACAACCTACTATATACTGGCCACTGTTCATGCCTTGGCATTTCCAAGTGCTACACATGTGGCAAAGGGTCAGAGGAGGAGGGAACCCTGAATAAGACCAGCATAGATGGAGAGAGGACTCTGATGGAGGTTGAAGGCCAGAAAGGAACTCCCTTCGATGCCATTTTGTTTGGGACTCAGGCCCATTGTAACTGAGAGCCTTTGTGAAGATAAGAATCAGACGACATGGCCAAGCCTGGAAGGGAATTGAGCAGGAGGTCTCTCGGCATGATGCTGTGTTGCTCAGCTCTCTCCATTCTGTGTGTCTCATGGGAATGGAGCCTTTCTGTGCACACAGTGGGTAGACTGGGAGAACAGGAAGGGACGAGGTGGGGAATTGAGTCCTGGTGGGCTTGTGGCTGGCGGCAGCTCCCAGAGTGGGGCGTGGTCCCAAGCTGGGGAGCAGTCAAGGGAAAGAAGTCTCAGGTGAGGAAGAGCGAGGGCATGAGCAGCCGTGAGCAGGATGAGTGCTAGGTGGAGAGGGGAAGAATCCTCAAAGTGCAGGCCCTGGGCTTCCCGCCACTCAAGGACTCCTCCCCGTCAGAAACACATGTTTTTCCTCTTTCTTCTTTCTTCCGGTGTCCTGCATGGCTCAAAATTAGATGCACCTACCTGATGGCAGAGCCCAGCCAGGGTCCCCTGAGTCAAGGTAGGATGGATGCAAGGAGGCTTGGTGGCATTTTGGGAGACTGGGAGGTTTTCCTGGGTTGTCTCTCATGATTCATTTCCAAATTCAAAGTCAATTCCTCAAGTTTGTAGGAATAATAGTAGCAGCTGTTGCGTTTGAGTGCTCACCGTGTGCTAGGCACTCTGTAGTATGTGTAATAATGTTACCCAGTGAGGGTGGACAGGATTACCACGTGCCTAGCACATACTAAGCACTCAACCATTGTTTGCTTCTTATTCCTATTATTTCACACGAAAAAACTGAGGCTCAGAGAGCTTAAAGTTGCACATCAAGTAAGTAGCAATGCTGGGAATGACTCCACAGCCCATGTTCTGTCCACTGTCCCTTTATTCATTCAGTGAGTATTTATTGAGTACCTACTGTGTGCCAGACATGGAGCTAAGCTTTGAGAATACAACAGTGAACAGTACAGACTTGTGTCCTCCACTCATGGGTGTGGTAAATAATTACAGACTTAGCCAGAGCCTGATAAACTGCTAACACGTGTGGTCTGGAGGCTGACCCAGAGGATTCAGACAGGTGTCTCTGAGGGAAAGCTTCTGGAAGAGGCAGCCCAAGCTGACCTTAGAGGGGTAATAAGCCACAGGTGGGAACACCCAGCACCAGAAGTCCTGGAATGAAGACGAGCGTTTTGAGCAACTCTTGCGTGACTGAGAAAGCCCTTGCCCACTCTTGAGCCTCAGTTTTTCATCTATAAATTGGGTCTACTTCTCTGAAGGGTATTGGAGTGATGCAAGTGGGGCGATGGGCCTGGGGGCAGTGGATGGGTAAAATGGGTTCCTAGGGCGTGAGGTCGTGTGATAAATCACTGTTCCCCTTCCTCAACGTGCGTGTCCTCTCCCTTTGGCCCTACCCTTGAGCAGTGGCCAACTAAAAGGAGTGTTTGGGGAACAGTTTGATGCCAAGAACAAGCTGACGTGCTCCATCTGCCTGAAGGAGTTCAAGAGCCTGCCTGCGCTGAATGGCCACATGCGGTCCCATGGGGGAATGAGGGCTTCCCCCAGCCTCAAACAGGTTAGCAGGAGCCAGTGCCCAGTCCTCCCCAGCCCATGTGCTGCTTGCTTTGCTTTGCTGCCGTCAGACAGAGAGTGTGAGCCCCATGCGGGCACCTGGGGAGGCACAGTCCTCCCCCAATTAAGGGAAGTGCTTACACTTTGACGCTGGAGCCAGACAGGTCAAACAGTCCCACTTCCATTGGCTTCATGAACAAGAGTCAAAACAAAGGTACTAGTAATCCTTTTAGGGGATCCCAGGCTCTCCACCTCATGGAGGAGACAGCAGAGAAAACATGTAGATGCAATATTATTTTTAACTTGAGCTACTTGAAGCGCCCAAGCCCAGGGTCACTTGGACTTTCCCGATCAGCAGTCAATGGCCAAGGAGAGCTGATGGAACCAACAGGCTCTCAGCCAGCGTTTTCACTTCATCAGGCACTCGTATTAGACTCTAGCATCCAAAGGTCTTTAAATGCCCTCAGGATTATCCAGGTAGGATATCCACGTAGTGAACCATCCATGCAGCTTTAGAGTTAGGTTAAAATGCAAAGAATTTTCTCGATTCTTTGCATATGGTTGATCTTAATTTAAGTGTATGGGATTAATGCTTTGTTTGCCAAAACTTTGGATTACCCAGGTCCCTCCAGCTCCTGACCATGCCAGATAAAAGAACTTTGTCTTCTATTTGACAGATGAGTAAACTGAGGCCCATAGTATTAAAAGATCCTACACAAAAACTTATGTGGGGTCTTTTTTTGCCTGATTGCAAGTCCATATCCTTTTTTTAAAAAAAAAATCAATGACAACCACACAAAAATTTTTCTAAATATTTGTTTTGATATACAAGTGATGCACGGTCAAGGTTTCTTAAATGTAGAAAATAGAGTGTGTGACCTTGTCCACTGCCCCCAGTCATTACTTGAGCCCAGGGACTCAGGGTCCTGCAGTGGTTCTCTGTCACCCATGCATGATGTCCTGGAACCTTTCTGGAAAAGCAAAGTGTGCTCCCCTTGTGAGAGCTACTCTCAGCCCAGGATCAAAGCCTTTATTGTCTGTGTAGGAGGAAGGAGAGAAGGCCCCGCCGCCTCAGCCCCAGCCGCCACTGCCGCCTCCGCCTCCGCCGCCACCGCAGCTCCCTCCCGAGGCAGAAAGCCTCACGCCCATGGTCATGCCCGTGTCTGTCCCTGTCAAGCTTCTCCCGCCCAAGCCCAGCTCTCAGGGCTTCGCCAACAGCGTCGTTGCCGCCCCCTCCGCCAGAGACAAGCCAGCCAGCTCGATGTCGGACGACGAGATGCCCGTGCTCGTGAGGATGACCCTCTCTCCCCCACACTCCCCCCAAGGGGCTGCCCCCCGCACGCCTGCTGTGAGTTGCTGCTCTGTCCTGCCTGCCCGGGTTGGGGACATCCCTTTGCTTTCTTGGAGATGAGGACAGCTCTTCCAGGGTCACTGGCCTAAGCTCAGACATGGCGTGGCCACTCAGGGCTGCGTCCCCCTGGCCGCCTTGGGAATCTCATTCTTGTTCACATCGCCCTCTATCCAGTAACTTGTTACTCTTCCAGGCTAAAGGTCTGGGTTAGATTCTGAGAGGCGCAGAGTGTTCCCAGATTAAAACAGAAATGATAACTCAGCTGGTAATCGGTTATTAAAATACAGAAGTACTGTTCCAGATAGTACATAGCTATTGCCCAGGGCCTTGGCCCCTCCCCCAGGATCTCCAGACCTCCCCAAATGTAGCAACCAAAGATGTAACCCCTGGCACAGCAGGGCCTCCAAGCCATAGCCCTGGCGTCCATTCTGATGGTCACCCTTACCAGATGCTTAATATTTTCAGTATCACACTTGCAAAATTACCCTCGGAGGACCTAATTCATTAAGGCTCCTGAAATAATTTTCCCTGAGGGACACCCACCCCCAATCTCAGGAAAGCAAAGAGATTTGCATCTCTCACTCACTGTTAAGTTCTCCTTCTCTTTCTCAAATTCCAAGTGCTTTACCCAAGCAGCTTATTAGCTTCGCTCTGAAACAGAGATCTCGCTCTCTGAATTTCTCTCCCTCCCCCACTCCCTCCCTCCTTCCCTCCTCCGAGGAGTCTGGACCCCATGTGGTTGACTATGTCAGATTTGTCCCCTCGCCACAAAGTGGTGTGCTGGGTCAAATTTGTCCTTAGAGAATAGATGGCTGCTGGGATTCCAGGAGGCACGAGGGTGGAGTTGGGCTAGAGTAGAAGTAGGGAGGATAATTAAGAGAACTAGGAAAGTACAAAAAGAGCTTTTCTAGTTCTCTATGTAATATCAAGGTCTCAGAAGAGGAGAGACTGGTGGAGAAGCTCTGGGGATGAGGATTTTCATAAGCTGGCAGGACTTGGGTGCCAGCAACAGGCAAAGAGATGAAGTGACATAGCCAAGCTCCCTCTTTGCCCAGAGAAGTTCCTAATTTGGTGGGAGAGCCACTGTTTTTCCCTTGGAAAACGGCCTGAAGCTGGAGACAGTAGGTTCCTAGTAACACAGGGATCTGAGCCTCAGGCAGCACCGCCCACCCCAATTCAAGACAGGAAGAGAAGCACCAGGGCTGAGGAGAAACAGTGATGACCCTGGTGTGGCCGGAGGGAATACACCTGGGTAGCTAAAGTAATTAGGGACTGGGAGGGGCGAGGGAGTTTGGTATGAGTTTGGTCAGAATCAGAGGTCACGATGAGGGGCGTTCTGAGCAGGGTTTTGAAGGCAGAGATGGACTTGGCTTTGTGGAAACGGTGAGAGCGACGTCATGAGTTGGGAGATAAGCCGAAGTGGAAGCATGTAGGTGGGATTGAGTAAATGTGAGCAAGTATATCCTGACACTTGATATAAAGAAATTAAAATGTTCACACGGGAGCCCTGAGTTTTAATCCTGGGGCTCTGCTCCTAGCCAGCTGGGATGAAGGCAGCTGAGACCTGCCCCTTCTCAGAGCCTCGATTTCTCCCCTGACCTTGAGGAGATTGGACTCATCAGTGGTTCTCACCTCTCTGGGGAGCTTTTAAAACCTCCCAGTACTTGGCCTTCCCCACAGAGGGTCCAAATAGCTTGTGAGGGGTGGAACACTGTAAATGCTCCCTCTCAAGTGACATCCGGGTCTGACACTGTAGGTGGCTTCTCTGGCCCAGGGTCTCAGAGCCTTGCCTGGAAGATCCAGCTTTAGAGCTGGAATAGCAGGACCAGAGGCTCAAGTAAAGGAAGCCCAAGAGGGATATTTGACCCTATGATTGGAGGTCTGGATTCTGGTGCAGAGTTGAGGTCACACAAGGTCTGCATGTGCTCACATGACCTCATCAGTTACCAGGAATAGGGTATAAAGTTTCAGAATTGCTCCCCAAGTTAGGGGGCGTTGGCATCCTCTCCCCATTCTCCTCAGCCCCCTGTCTCTACCTCAGCCTCACGCAGTGAGGAGCCCTCTGGTGGGAGAGGAGGCAGGCTGAGGTGCTCTCGCCTAAGGAGAGCCCCCTAGGGGTGAGCTGGGAGCCTGGGGGTCCTCTGCCCTCTTCCTTTCCCCACCTCTCTGCTTCACTAGGCTCCCATCCCAGAGGCTGGGACAGGGCCCCGAAAGACAACGAAGCTGAGGGAGAAAAAGGAGGGGGCAGCCTGAAGTGCTCAAGTCAGCAGCAGGGTCCAGAGGGAGAGGGAGCCCAGAGCTGAGGGGCGACAGGGGCAGGTCACATGGCCTGGAGGCAGCTGGTCATGTGACTGTGGCCAGCCCTTCCCATCACCCCCTGCTGCCTCCTACTCAGGCGCCACCCTGGCCACAGGAACTGCCAGGGACTGCGGCTGTGACTGGCACTGGCCTGCAGGGCCTGAGAGGGTACCACAGACTGCCCAGAACCTTTCTGCAAGTACCCCTGCCGCCTCTCCCAGCCGCACTGCTGCCTCTGCAGCCACACCCAGCTCCTCATTTTCCTGGGCTGATGCTGGCACACAACCCGAGTCTGTTTCTGTTTGGCTTTGGCATGCCCTGCTTATCTATTTACGTGCATATGTTTACTTATTGGTATATATGTATCCATGTGGCAGACCTTCCTTCCAGACTATGCTTGGTTCCGCTGCCATAAAATAAACTAACACGGCTGACAGGAAGCCAGCCGAGGAGAGGGGCTTGCTACAAATGAGCCACCAGTGCTGGGAGCAGTAGTGAGGGGTGGTGAGGGGGAGGTTAACTGGCTCTATTTCTAGGGGAGCACAGGAAAGGGGCCTTAAAATCATAGATGGCTCTCCCTCAGCCAGAAAGTTACCTTGAAAGAGAGCCCAGTGTGGGTCACTGGCCCTGGGAACCTTGGCTAGACCTGACCCCCTTTTCCTGCCCCACAGCCTCTGCCCAGCTTCCCTGAATGGATTATTCTGTCCCCTTCTCAGAACATGTGTTATCTGTCCCTGATGTCTGTCCCGGGGGAGCAGTGGGGAATTAAAGGGCCCGCTCAGCTGGATTCCACGCCAGATGGGAATGCAGTGATAAGCAATAAAGAATGTGAATTGATTCTTTCTTGCCCACCCACTATTCCTACCACCCCCATCTCCCTCCAGACATGAGGGATTTCCTCCACACCAGTTTTCTCCCCAGTGAAGCCACCAGAACCCGCTTGGTCCGAAACAGAGGTGGCTGCTTTTTAGCGCCAAGGATGCTGGGGTCAGACGAGTGGAAAGGGGTCCGGAGTAGGACGGAAGTTCCCCATCCCTCAACCTGTGGAAACGGCGTGTGGGGAAAGCCCAGGTATCTGAATCGCAGCATTCTCCCCGTTTCAGGAAATTCCCAGGAAGCATCAGCCGGGCGCGGCCAAAGCTGAGGAGCCCCACAAGACCGCGGCGCCCGAGAAGAAGAAGTTCCGGCACCGGCCCGAGCCGCTCTTCATCCCGCCACCGCCCTCCTACCACCCGAGCCCCGCCGCCTCCTACTCGGGCGCCACCCTGTACCAGAGCCAGCTGCGCTCCCCGCGCGTGCTGGGGGACCACCTGCTCCTGGACCCCGCGCACGAGCTGCCCCCCTACACGCCCCCGCCCATGCTCAGCCCGGTGCGCCAGGGCTCGGGGCTCTTCAGCAACGTCCTCATCTCCGGGCACGGCCCCGGCGCCCACCCCCAGCTGCCCCTCACGCCCCTCACGCCCACGCCGCGCGTGCTGCTCTGCCGCTCCAGTGAGTCACCCCTCCCGGACCCGGGGCTTTCACCCCTGCCTGTGCCGGGGACCTCCCTGCGAGGTCTCACCTTCTGTAATTCTCTCTTTGACGCCCCTAACGTGTGGCTTATCTACTCCGCGTACCAGGCACTGTGCTGGTGCTGGAAATACTTAGAACAAATAGAGAATACTTATCCTCAGGGGAATCACAGTCTAGCTGAGGAGACAAACGCGTGAAGTGATGATTACAGTCTCTTTGGGATAAGGAAACAGTTGAAGTGTGCACATACTAAATAATAGGACTGTGTGGTGGATAATTGCGTAAAGGCACCCAAGGGAAAAGTACTAAGTAGCCGTACAGATAGGATTATGTGCAAGACCGGGGCCTACACATTTAGGGTGTGTGCTGCTTAAAGATCAAGCAGGGAGAGCCTGTAGCCAGGGTCTCTTTCTGGAGCAAGAATAGTTCTGTAGAAACAAGACAGCTTAGCAGACCAGAGTGGGGCAGCTGGCTTCTCCTTACCCTGTGTGAGGAATGGGTCATCCTAAACCAGTTAGCACACACTCCAGCTCCTTGGAGACTAGTGGTGGTGACTCTGGCATGGGTTGGGTAGGACGGGGGCCCTATTATGACTGTTCAGTAATTGCTCATTTGCTTCAGTTTCTTCAGTACCCCTTCCCTGTTGACCAGTGATCTCTGTTTTCTGTATTCAGACAGCATCGATGGCAGCAGTGTGACAGTCACCCCAGGGCCTGGAGAGCAGACGGTTGACATTGAACCGTAAGGAAAAGCCAGTTGTTCTTTTTGTGTGCATGTGAGGAAGCTTGGCCCTGAGCTAACGTCTGTGCCCATCTTCCTCTATTTTGTATGTGGAACACCACCACAGCATGGCTTGATGAGCAGTGTGTAGGTCCGCGCCCCGGATCCTGAATCCCAGGCCACTGAAGCAGAGCACACCAACTTAACCACTGCGCCACTGGGCCAGCCCCCAATTATTCTTTAGAACAGAAGCCTCTGCTGAGGAAAGGGATGAGGAGCTTTGAGAAGTGTAGTTAGTGCTTCTGGAGTCAGAGTGGCCCCTGAGGGAGAAGTTGTAGAAATTGTAGGATTGTGATATTTTTCAAGTACTGTTGTTTTTCTACAATTGCCAGTGTTTCAAGGCCTTTACCAAAGACTAAATACATAGTAAAAGGAGGAAGCCCTGTATTCAGAGAACCTAGTGTCCCCATCTCTGGCTCCATGGACCAGTTCGATTGTGGCTACATGCTTTCACGTTCTCAGTAACACTGAGGCATCTCTCTCATGGTTCACAGTTCTCGACAAGACTCCTTCCAAATGCCCTTGCTTCCCCCATGCCTAAAATTCTTGGCCAGTCCTTCAAATGGGCTTGTTGAGTACTTGAGTTATGGGTGGGCGATGGGGAGATATAATGGAAGAGAAAGGTGGTTATTTTCATGGATGAGCACAGAAAAGGCCAGATGGTAGAGTGCTGAGTAGACTGAGTCAGGAATGAGAAAACCTGAGTTCTAGGGCCACTTTGTTATTTGATCTTGATCAAGCTAACCTTTCTAGGCTTCAGCTAACTCATCTATTGAATGGGAGTAGTTATCACTGCTTTGCTTACAGCACAGGTCTCTGTGAGGTTCAAATGGGATAATTTATGGGAAAGTGGTCTGAAAGGGATAAAAAATGAAATAAGCACTTTACATTTGTCCCATTTTTCCTGGTTAAAAAGGGCCATCGGCCATATTCTGGGAGCTGTTCCCTTGGAATTAGCACCCCCTCTCTCATTTATAGGGAGCTATGAAGCCCCAGGCAGACTTCTCCATTGTTCCCCACAGCATCTCTCCCCAGTTTTAAAGCTGTTCCTTATCCCAGTGAAAAGGCCGTGGCTGGAATCTTAGGATCACGCTGTGAGGAAATGGTCCATGCTGCATTCTTCTTGCAGAAGGAACCGGTTTCCTTCTTTTTCAAGTTCCTGACAGTTGCTCTTGGCCTCCAGTTGAAGACTACACTGTTGTTTTTCTTCTTGTCATTAAAGACGCATCAACATTGGCTTGAGATTCCAAGCAGAGATCCCAGAACTCCAGGATGTCTCTGCCCTGGCCCAGGACACACACAAGGCCACCCTGGTATGGAAGCCCTGGCCAGAGCTAGAAAACCACGACCTCCAGCAAAGAGGTATTGGCGCAGGGGAAGAACTGGGTGGGGAAGCCTTGACGCTCGCGCTAGGACCCCTGGTTCCAGGATTGCCGTGTTTTTCTATGATGCTGGGCTCTCTCTGATACAGTGGCTTCTCCTTGTTCCCAACAGTGGAGAATCTCCTGAATTTGTGCTGTTCAAGTGCATTGCCAGGTGGAGGGACCAATTCTGAATTTGCTTTGCACTCTCTCTTTGAGGCCAAAGGTGATGTGATGGTAAGGAACCATGAAAAGTAGGCTTCACAATCCGCCTCTTCATGTCAGAATTCTGAAACTGTTTTCCCAGGTTTCTGTGTTGTCCCATGTACCATACAAACAATTCATAAGATGATGACCAAGCCATAGACCTCATGTTCCTTATCTCAATGAGAAGGTCAGGATTTAAAAGCCTGCAGGAAAACCTCCAGTTGGACTTCCGTTTGCACATCCGTTCCTAAGTAATAATTATGGGCACATCTGTCTTGGGAAATTAGAATTTCTCTTCAGCAGTCCTATATTTCACATCATAAAACTGGCCTCCAGGGGTGGAGGTAGAATTCTTTCTTACTGTAGAAGTCAGCCAATGTTTGATGTTCTTAGAACCGTTTTCTCCCTTAACCAAAATGAAGTGTTTGCTGTGTACAAGCTGGTGTCATGCTTCCACCTTTGACACAGTCCTTTGGTCAAACCAGCACTTTGGTGCCATTTTGCCAGAATCAGAGCTGACCATTTGCTTCCTGCACCTGGGCTGTTAACAAGATTACTCAGTCATTAACCTCAGTTTCCCCTTTAGTAAATACATGATTCTTGTACCAGATCTAGCTTCTTCCTGTTTGATTTTATGAAAATGTGAATGTAAACAAATGTCCCAATACTACCTTCTCATGAAAATCTTTGTACTTTTCAAGAACTTTTAACGTTCACACAAGTCACCTGCAGAATCTTGTTAAAATGCAGGTTCTTATTCAGCGGTTCTGGAGGTGGGGCCCAAGGTTCTGCATTTCTGGCCGGCTTCCAGGGGATGTTCATGTTGCTGGTCTGTGGACCACACCTGGAGTAGCAAGATTCTAGACCTTGCTCTGCCCCTGAACCATCCACTGCTCAACTCTGCCTGCAGCATTTTTTTCAAAATCAACAAGGCTAAAGAAGGCAGATTTGAAAGGGTTTCTTTAGCTAGGCTCTCTGGGAGGACAATGTGTAGTATGGTTATTACTAATACAGCTGTTTGTGTTCAATTATAATGAAACATATGACTTTTCTGCAGAAACAGTTACATATCACCCACTCATTTCCTTGAAGTCCTTCCCTGGAGACCCAGCCTCCATTCAGAGGAGGCCCCACCATCTCTCTGAGGCCGAGGCCCTCACCAAGGAAGGAGTGGGGTCTCAGACATGACTAGCTGGCTGTTCTCCTGAGCTGGGGGGAGGGTTAGAACGGCAAACCCTGCTAGGTGCTGACCAGAAAGGAAACCCCAAGTAGTTTTCCCTCTGGTTTTCCTTCCAGCACCCGCAGCTCCAGGCTTTGCAGTGCTGGACCCTTTTTCCCCGTTAGGTAGATGGTCTTCCTAGGACACACAGACTCATTCCTGACTCTCACCTTTTTTCTCCCATGGGTCTGCAGGTTGCTCTGGAAATGCTGCTGCTGCGGAAGCCAGTCAGGTTAAAATGTCATCCTTTAGCAAATTACCACTATGCCGGTAGGTCACCAGGAGCCCTGGGCCCCATTGCTACCTGAGAGCAGGCTGTTTGCATGTTTGGTTGGGTCGATTTTTAATAATACATGGCACTGCTTCTGTCCTAATTGCTACTTGTGACCTCAAGGCCTTTGGGGCATAACTGAGGGGGCAGTTGAGTCTCTTGGTGGGGCAGCGTTGAGCTGTGCGAGCTCCTGCCCCTCATGGGTGTGCCAAGAGCTGGGCGAGAGTGGCCAGTGCCTGCGTGTGTGGCAGTGAGACGGGTGCATCAGGGGAAAGGGCCACAGTACCACAGGGTACGGCACAGAGGCAACGTCACTCAGCAGCCGCCTGGCTTTGGAATCAGTAGACCTGGGTTCAGATCTTGCCCCTTGGCCCTCTCCAGCCTTGGTTTCCTCCCCTGTAAAATGGGCTCATACTCCATCCCTTTGTGAAGATTAGAGATAGTATATGTAGCCCAATGCCTGGTATGTCCTAGAGGCTGTTGTTACTCATTTATTAAACAATTACTTATTGAGCACTTACTATGTCCAAGAAACTGTGCTAAGCATTAAGATGGAAGAGTGACTATGACAGACATAGACAGACAGAGTCCTGCCTCATTCAGCTTGGAGTCTGAGGAGGAGGCAGTTATTAAAAAACAGATCACACTAATGCTAGGAAAAGACATACATTTACCCATATACATATATATTTGCATATGCATATATTTACATGTATATTTACATATGAGTGTGTCTTATGAGGGTGTGGATTAACGTGATATCACCAATAAGGAGGAAGGAGAAACCACGTTTGAGAGCTGAATGGAAGAGAGAGGGAAACAGGTTGGGGAGCCTGAGGTGACAAATGAAGTTGAAGCCAACATTTTTATTTCCATTCACTGGTAAACCAGTCCATTCTGAGGGTCTCCACCATCTTGCCTGGGTTTTCTATTTCAGAGGGGGCTACAACCTGCAGTGCCCCTTGATTGTTAATCATTTGAAGGTTTCTTTGGCACCTTGAGCAGACACTCCCTAGGTAGGTGCTAAATACTTTAGTGGGCCTGGGAACCTAGTAATGCCTTTTCCAAGTCCTTGGTCCAGGCAGCCCGATATGGCCTAAGGTGAGGGCTGCTCTAAAAATACTGGAGCATTCTCAGTGGGCTCCCTGTCCACACCACCGTTTGCCCCAGTTAATGTGCTCCTGCCATGAGTCAGCCTTCCTGCCCGTCATCACAGGATGAAAGGGCCTCAGAAGCCACTCATCCGAGCACAGTGAGCCCAGGATGTCTGCCTGTGGGTCGCGCTTAGCACACAGGCCACTACTGGAACTAGGCAAACCCAAAAAGGACACATGAGATCAGAAATCCATCATTTAACCAGTGGCCTGAAGGAGCTGGTTTCTTAACTTGTCTCCATCATTTCCTGCTTGCGTCTGCCCCAAGTGTGTGTAGAAAGATGTGGGAGTGCTCCCTAATCTGCCATGGCAACGATTCAGTCCTCTCTTAATTCCCAGTATCATCTGCTGCCCATTAAACCCCGACAAGCTGTCCAAGCCTGTCTCATGCTTTCCATAGTAAGAGGGACAGTTGGTTGACAAGAAGGAGCTTCCCAACCATCTGCTGTGGCTGCCCTCGGCCCTTGGGGTGACTGGGGTGGCCGGCATCTCTGGGCTGGTCAGCTCCAGCTGTGAGCAGCCTCATCTGGGACCCAGGTCCCCTCCAGTTCTTCCCAGTGTGCCAAGCAAGTATTATTTTTTTATATGTGTCATGACATAAAAAAGGGTGGAAAGCTATGGACTACAAGCCACGCCTGCCCCAAACAAAATAAAACAAAAACACTAAAATAGTACCAAGAACTTTGAAATTAAAGGGCCCTAAACTCTGCTAAAACTAATTGATCTTTTGTGGTTGGGGGTTCCTAGCTAATCCTTTGCCTATCCCCTGCCCCCTTATCCCACAGGCAGACCAGGAGCACTCCTGCTTCCTGGAATTATTTCCATCCTTAGGGGCAAGAGAGGTGGAACAGAGTTGTGAAGAGTTGGTCTCCCGCTAGCTGTGTGTCCCCAAGAAAAGGGTGCTCACCTGTCTTCCAGTCATTTGCTTTCTCCAGGAAGTGATCACAGACTGGGCCCTAGAGAATCTTCTAGAATTATGCATGAAAAGAGCAGAGGTCGCTGATCTCTAAAGTCTGACCTGACTCCATCCCTTTAGCAGTTCCCTTCCAAGCCACAGGGGAGGTCACAGACTCTACCCCCATCACATGCCCCAGATACCAGCCACCAGCCCCCCTTGTTTGGTTCTAGAGTGTCAGTGAATCCTATCCCCATGACCCCCTCCTGCCTTGGCCTTTGTGCCAAGCCCCGTTGGGTTGCTCTCCAGTAGGACTCTCTGTTGGCTCAGGTCAGCCTCACTGGGACACTATCCTCTGGATCTCCTTTGGCTTCCAGCTCTGCGGCTGTGGCCAGCGTCACCTCACCCGGACTCCTGGCCCTGGAATTGCACTCCAGGCATCTAGAGAGAGAGAAGAGGTGAGACCTCCCAGGCCTGTCTGTGCCCTGGAGGAAGGCAGAAAGACTGGTCTCTGCGAAGGAGGCTGCAAGTCAGGGGGAGTCAGACAGAGACACAGCCCTGGTAAAATCGCTTCCCTTCCTTCACTCACGACCTTCCCTTTCCCACTCCATCCCAAGCAACGCAGTAAAAAAGGAGAAAGTGCCCGATGCTGGGACCCAGGAGACACACCGTGTGGGTAGGCAGCTCACCCAGATCTGGGGGCTGCTTGCCAAGGCCAGAGGAGCCCTGTTAAGATCCTTGGAGGAAGATGCTGTTGCAGTGGCCCCCGGCGCTCTTTAATCCACACCAAGGTGCCCGGTCCAGCCCTCCCTAAGCACCCTCCACCCCTGTGTGGGTACCAGTTGTTTGCAGTTGCTCCCAGCTAGCAGTTGGATTGGGTGGGGAAGGCTGGAGCTTGGGGGAGTCAGGCTGAGGAGGACGCCTGGTTGTGATTATATGGCTTGCGGCATCCTTGGATTTTCCATTGAACTGGTCATTCCTGCAGATGGGTGTGGAGTGGAGGGGTGTCCCAACTGGCCCTGAGCGTCTTGTCGAGGGTTCAACAGAGGCTACTGTCAGCTCCCACCACAGCCCAAGCGCTCACTGGGTCCTGACCCTGACCTGACTCCGGAGACGGGGGAGACCTGGAGGAAATACCCACTCGGTTGGGAGAAGCCTGGTCTCTATCTTGGAAGCTGCCCCAGTCTGATGAGGAGACGGAATTACATTCTCAAGAGAATACTTTGCAGGAGGCACAGCTGTGATGTCATTTTCCAGGCATTCTTAGCCCGTGTCTCTAGCTGGATAATGGTCCCCAGAAGGGCAGGAACTGAGTTGATACTTAACTCTCTTGCTTTGCCTGACACTGAACTTGTAAAGAAAAGGGTTAGTGGACAAGCTCGAGTTCTCGATTCAGATGGAGGCCTCCCTTCCTTTTGCCTCTGGAGGGATTTTGGTATCCCCTGCTTCACAACCTGCACCCCTAAAAAAATTACTCATCCTTCACCCACCGTGGAAAACCTTGCACGGAAATGAAGATCTCTTGTCACAACAGTCCCCCTTTTTCTACAGTGAACGTGCCTTTCTTGTGTGACGCAGTGACAACAGCCTCAATTAAGGGTTTTCAAATCTTGAAAGGAAGACAAAAAGGCCTTCTTTCAAAGAGACTGTGCCCAAACTTTCTCTCCCCCTTCCACCTCTCTTTTTCATTGCCTGGGTTCACTGTAGACGGCCCCCAGTTCAGGCACAGTCCAGAGCCTGTTTCCCAGCAACCACAGCTCAGAACATTTTTCCTCTGGATACTGTTCCAGCACCAGCTTCCTCCAGTTAATTAGGCTCTTTGTAATTAGCCTTAATCGTCTTGTTAGGGGCTCCTGCTGATAATAGCCCGATAGCCAGGAATCCCCAGGTAGAGCAAATGAGTGCTGGGGAACGTCAGCCCACTAACCCTGCGTGCGTGCTTGGTGGACAGCAGGGATCCTGGAGAGGAAGGGAGGGCAGAGCAAAGGGGAGAGCTTGAGCAAGTCCCCTGCCTCGGTTTTGCATTTTGTCCTGGACTTTGTCCAAGACACAGAATCCAAGAAGGGCTGGCTTGGAACCTTGTCTAAGAATGAGGAACGTGCTCCCGTCAGACAGGGACTCTAGGGAAGAGAGACACCTGAGCCTTCCCTTGACTGGATTGCAGAAGGACTTCAGAGGCCGGAGGAGGAGACTGTGGAGGTTACAAGCAGCCAGCAGTAAGGCTGCGGGATTATACATGCACAGAACGGAGAACGTTGGCAGGGACAGTGGAGCTTCGCGAGGCCACTAAGGCATACGTCAGCACAGGACGGTGTGCGTCCCAGAGCTGTGGGCTGACTTGGAATCTGCTCTCCAAGTGGCCAGTTAAGATCCAAAACATTCACTGTGCACCTACCTAGGACCAAATGCTGTCAGTCACAGAAGGGGAAACTGAGACTGAGAGAAGTTAAGTAAATTTGCCTGGGGCCAAAGGAGGAGTCAGTGGCAGAACCAGGTTTGCAGCCTGTGGTCTCCTAACGGAAGTCACCCCTTTCATCACAGCAGAGTGACCTTACTAGGTAGGGAGAGCATGTTCAGGTGTTTCCAGGTTTTGGCCTGGGAATTCAGTCCAGGAGGCCAGAAGGGGATTCTCGGCCCCATGGGCAATCCTGTGATCAGGATGCGGTGAAGATGGAGCCCGCTCTGGTGTGAGCGTGAGAACAGATTTGTTTTTCTGGCCCTGCGCCTGCCTCTTGCTTCATGGATGCCCTTGTTGGACAGACACACACACACAGTGCTATCATTTTCACCAAAGCACAGACCCTAGGACCACGTAGAGGAACCATCTCTCGCTCTCTGAGCACATGCTCCCTGCCCTACAGCCCTCGGAGTGGGAGAGTGGCTCAGAGAGAAAAGTGAGAGAGTGCAGCCCACTTGCAATCCAGGGCTGGTGGTGCAGAATGACCAGCCTGGGATCAGGATCAGGAACACACCGAAGACCCCATCACAGAGCAGCAGCCCTAAAAACCACCGAGGAGTCGGCAGGGGGAAGATCTCCTTTCCCCATGAGGCTTGGGAATCCCCCACAACAGATGGTCCAGGAACCTACTTTACCTTCTATGGGGTTGCAACTGGCAAGCCATTTGGGAACATGCTTCTCAAAAGTAGAAGACCTGGGACTCTCACACTGCTGTTGGGCCAGTAATAAGGTGATGAGCCTGGCGTGAGGTGGAAGAAAGTATGTCCACTGTAGAGACTGGGTCCTGGCCTGAGAAGGCTGCATGGCCCTGTTAGGGTCTCACCAGATCTTGGAGCTGCACTCTAACTCAGGAAATGGATGGTCTGGCTGAGGGAGGAAAGGATTCTCATTGATCTAGTTGGGGGTTTTCATCAGCAAAATGTCACCTTTTCCCCCATATGAGATGCAACCCAGAGCTGCACAGGCTCCGGATTTGCAGCAGGACAGAACATAAACCTCCTTATAAGCTTGTCCAGGGACTCAGGTGATGTGACATGTCCCCAGTGTGATAGAAGCACCTTTATCTTCCTGATCTCTCTTATCTCTCTGCTATTTTGGTGGATACCTAAAAGGAACCATGACAGCTGTTTGGTCATTCAACTAAATTGTTGGTTAATCCTTTCTGTCTTTCTCTTCCTGCCTCTGCTCCTGGGTAAGGGGAGCATATGGGAGCTGGGACCCCAAGGCATTGAATGTTGGACAGAATTTGAGGAATGGTGATGGAACCGCTCCAGAACCCCAAATCTCACCAACCTCCTTTGCTCACGTCCGCTCCAGCCAAGCTTCTCCAAACTCCCAGCCCCTCTTCTCCTCCCTTCGTGGTGGTTTGCAGAGCCAGAGATGTCCCAGCCTTCAGAACATGTGAAAGATGCTTCCTTCTGCTAAGGATTAATCAGAAAGCTGCTTTCCTTCCAGAAGTAAAGAGATAACTTGCAAACCAGAGAAATGGGCTGATGGCCCTGCTTCTTAGAGTTTGAACTGGCCCAGCCTTGGAGAGCATATTCTGAGTCTGGAACCAGAGCTCTTGACTTGAGGACCCATCAAGGAGTCATACAGAGAAGATGTTTATTTCAGAAATCTGCGTTTACATCACTGAGTCACATATTCTCTCAAGGATCCCAGGATCTCCACCCCTTGCCTGCCCAGAGTGGTTTCACCTGATTCGCTGACTGTGCCTCCCTCCAAGGGAAGAAGCGATTAGATTTCCCGTACTTCAGCCCCATCAATCAACCCTGGAAAAATGGAAACCTTGGGTTTGTCCTGGCTGGGAGGAAAAATACTGTGGTTTTGGGGATTACAGCTCTGGGAGGCAGAGGAATGTCAAAGGCCCAGCCATGTACCATCCAAAGAATCAGAGATCTGGAGAACTGAACAAACCAGAACAAAGAGGCCATTTTCTGCAGACCAGCCACAGTGGTTGCACCTTCCCTGGAGTCCCCAGAATTAGGACTCCCCTTAGAAACAGGCCTTATTTCTTCCCTCAAACAGGCAGGTACCATGCTCTAGGATCATCTGCACATCCTGCTTTCTCTTTTATGGAGGAAAGAAACGTGAATATCGAGTTCAGCCAGCAAGGCAGGTGCACCAGCCTGGCACCGCGGGGCCTCTTCCTCGTTAGTCTGCGGATCTGGCAGGAGCTGGTCCCAGTCGCTTCTGCAGCCTCCTCTGCTGTCCGTCTGCTGGAACCCTGTAGTTGAACCATACTGGATTACTGCTCAGTCCTTGAACACCTCCATTTCCTCATCTGTAAAATGAGTACCAGAAATACCAATCTCACAGGGTTACTGGTAGAACCAAATGGCTAATATCTGTGAAGTACTTAGAACCTGGCACATAGCAAACACTTATAAACGTTAGCTTTTTTTCCCCCAGAACAGCATCTTGCACGTCATAAACATCTAATAAATATCTGTTGAGTGGATGAATAAATGAATGAAATGCATCTTCTCACTGCTTGCCTCTTTGCACAGGCCACTTTCTCTCCTCAGAATTACCTCCCTCCTCCTCCTTGTCTGACTTGCTTCTGTGTCCTTTAAAAATCAACTCCGGGGGCAGGCCCGGTGCTGTAGTGGTTAAGTTCTCATGCTCTGCCTTGGCAGCGCCGGGGTTCACAGGTTCGGATCCTGGATGTGGACCTACACACCACTCATCGAGTCATGCTGTGGCGGCATCCCACGTACAAAAAAATAGAGGAAGAGGGGCTGGCCCCGTGGCTGAGTGGTTAAGTTCGCGTGCTCTGCTGCAGGCAGCCCAGTGTTTCGTTGGTTCCAATCCTGGGTGCGGACATGGCACTGCTCATCAAGCCACGCTGAGGCAGCGTCCCACATGCCACAACTAGAAGGACCCACAACAAAGAATATACAACTATGTACCGGGGGGCTTTGGGGAGAAAAAGGAAAAAAATAAAATCTTAAAAAAAAAAAAATAGAGGAAGATTGGCAAGATGTTAGCTCAGGGCCAATCTTCCTCACCAAAAAAAAACAAAACAAAACAAACAAAAAGAACGAAAACTCTCAGGTGTTTTCTCTACGTGGACGCCTTCCCAGTTGCCCTGGCACTAACCTGAGTGTAGTGTTCCTCCTTTGTGCCCCATTGACACTTGACCTCTACCTTCCATCATTGCATTCGTCACTTTGAACGCATCTTGATGGTGGAGGCTGCTGAATCCACTACCTTTTGAGGAGCACTTGCTCTGTGAACATCATAATTACATAAAGACTGGAGCTGAAATTTGTTGAGCACTCACAATTTTCCAGTTACTAACGTAGACATATTTTGTGCGTTACCTTCTTTAACCTTCACAAAATTCCTTAGAGGTGGGGACAGTTAGAATTATTCTCATTTGTAGGTAACAAAGCTGAGTCTTAGGTTCAGTAACTTGCCAAGGTGAAGGCCATAGCTGAGATTTGAACCCAGGCTTCAGGGCTGCTAACCATTATACAACACTGCCTTTTTGTTCAAACAGAAGTTTGATGTGTATTATATCATTTGCTCAGCAGTCGTATTTTGTAACTTAACTAAGTGAACCAGCAGCTAAAAGTGGGAAGAACTGTGAGCTGTTCTCATGAGGTTTGTCTTTTCTTGTAGGTTCAGACAAGTGGACCTCCCTAGAAAGAAAGCTGTTTAATAAAGCACTAGCCACTTACAGCAAAGACTTTATTTTTGTACAGAAGATGGTAAGCATGCTCATTGCTCACTTGAAATTGAACTTGGAAATGGCATACCTGCAGATACATATAAATATGTGGTCAGCGGTTTAATGCTCTCACAGAAAGCGTGTCTTCCCCCCTCGCTGGTGAAGGATGGTATCTGACATCGGGAGGGCACGGCCCTGACGTCAGGGATGTGGGGAGGAGGACATAAATTATTTGGACATGGCAGTGGTGGGAGTTATTTTTATCTTAATAAAAATGTGTAATTTATGCATTCTATCAGAATAAATAGATCTGGGGCTTCTAGTTCACAATTTATATAATTTATTTCCTGTATATTTGACAGATCTGTCATGTTTCTGACAGAGCTTTTTTCTGGGAAATTGGAGAAGGGAGGATATGTGCCCTCCTCCTAGCCAGTTGCAGAGTTTTGGTGTTGGACCCCTAATCATAGTGACAGTACTAATAAAAATAATACTTTACATTTACAGCATTTCACGGCAAAACAGAACTCTTTCACATAGATGAGATGGCACTTTATATAGCAGATAATAAACTTCATAGGCCTTAATTGGCTGAGAGGTGGTTTAGGCTGAAAGTTAAACTGATTCTCAACAAACCGATGATTTGTTTAGCCATTATTGTGTCATTAAGGTCATTAAGATGTTCGGGTCCACAGAGAACAGGCTCACAGGTGACAGCACCCACTGGCTGCAGGCTGGGCCCATGATCCCCAGTGGTGTACTTGGTGTATGTCTCTGGTCCTTAGTCCAGGGCCTCGATGGATGAGAATCGGAATAGGTGGGCTTCTTCTCCGACTTGCCTCTGTTTCCAGATCTGTATCTACTCCTGCCTTGCCCTGCTTAGAGGCCCGCATGTTCTTTGCTGCCTCATCTGCCCAGCAGCTCCCATGCTCTGGTTTTTCTTGTCGCCTTCCCCCAGGGCCCACCTGTCCTAGGCCTCGTTCCTTGAAGGCCCCAGACCTTGTTCACTGACGATGGACTCATGTGTCCTGTTTGCCAGGCAATACAAGTTTTTAAACAAGGTTCTCTGGGACACTATGCTCACTCCCAGGAGATTCTAGTGTAGAAATTCAAGACGTCAGGTGGATATGATGGGGGAAACTTCGGGGAGACAGGACTTACGGTGATGCCCTTCTCATCTCACTACGTAGGTGGCTGTGCTCCCACCCCCAAGGGTACAGCCAGCCTTTTATCTGCTTTCAGGAAACCCACATTATTGAACCCTACCTTGAGCTTAGAGATATATGAACTAAACAAAGGAATTTTTTCTCTTTAAAATACACTTACCTTTGCCCTGTCAGGAGAGAACAGGGAAGGGCTTGTTTCCTGCAAAAACAAGGCTCGTCACACCTTTGCCTTATATTCCTGTTCGACTAAGGAACATTTTTCATAAATAGATTTTCAAGGTCAACAAGTCAGAGTGCCAAACGCATTCAAGCGCATTAAATGAAAAAGCGCACTGCTTTATGGGTTAAAAAGTGAATGAGCTCTCTCTGGACTGACAAGAAAAAATCTTCAGGCTGTATTATAAAAAAATCAAGTTGAAAAACTGTGTGTGTGCATATATATATACATATATATGTATATATAGTGTGCTACCTTTGTGAGAAAAAATGGTGAAGAGGAGTATATTTTCGTGTTTGTTGGTATATGTGTAAAGAATTCTGGAATGATAAGGAATTAGTAAGAGAAGCTAGCTGTGTTGCTGGGGTGGGGAGTGAGAACTGAATGGATGGAGAACAGGCATGGGAAGGAGACTTTTCATTCCATATATATGGTGGGGTTTTTTTATTGAACTGCCTAAACCTATTACCTATTACAAAATCAAATTTTCACAAAAGCTTGCTGCCTTGCACACTGCCCACTGCTGGAGCTGATCTTGAGATGGCTTTCCCGGCAGGTGAAGTCTAAGACGGTGGCTCAGTGTGTGGAGTACTACTACACGTGGAAGAAAATTATGCGGTTGGGGCGGAGGCACCGGACACGCCTTGCGGAAATCATCGACGATTGTGTGGTGAGTGCAGCAGATCGGTCGCGGCTTATGCTGGCCCCTCTCCTACCCCACAGCCAGGTCAGTAAGTGGCTGGTATTTGGTTTGGCTTTGCTGCCCAGGCGGCTGGCTGCAGTGAGTGAGTGATGGGCAGGATTCAGACCCTGACTTCCTGCTATGGAGAGGCAGGGGGAAGGCAGCTTCCGGTTTGACCTGTGGCTCAGTGTTCAGTTGAGGAGATGAGGGTTGGCTTGCGTTCCAAGGCAAGTAGGAGCCAGAGGAGTTAAACCAGGGTGGCCCCAGTCTTCACGTGGTTGATTTATAATGGGTGCCTTGGTCCCCTGGGATACCCCTCCCTGATCCTTCCGTGTCACAGATGCCACTGACCAGAGAACATAACCTGCCTCAGAAAGATGAAGGACTTTACCACGGCTTCCATAAAGCATGGCCCAGGAGGAGCTTTGCCCTCTGGGTAGTGGCAGGAACCCTCGATTAGTGAGAAACTGGTTAGCAGTGTGTACATAGTTCTCAGCCTTACGTCACCATTTATCCCTGACATCAATTTCCTTCGTTAGCACACAGTCCAGAATTGTCTGCCTATTTAGAGTAAGTACGTACTAAAGATCGACATCTTCTCCGAACCCCTCACCTGTGGCTTTGGTAATTACTACCACTCTGTCCTTGTGGTTAAGTCCCTTCTTTGCATCCACAGCCAGGAGAAATCTCCTTTTCACATTCTGTGGAAGACATCACCTACCATGTTTGCGTTTGTGAAAATTACATGTCTTATAACAGGTTACTGAACTCCAGTCTGTCACCATCAGAGAAAATGTTTGGAATTCATGAGTGTTGTGGATATTTTTAATTAGATTTTCATTCCCAGTTGTCCCCCAGTTACAAGCGTTAGCACATATGTGGGTCATTTTCTTTAACAGACACTTACATAGTATTTCTGCATGCCAGGCTTTGTGCTGGGCACTTTACAAATAGTGGCTCATTTAATCACACTAATTCTGTGAGGTAGGAAACTGAGGCACGGAGCCTAAGTAACTTAGCCATGGTCAAATGACTGTGAGTATGTTGTCTGATCTTGATTCGTTTGTGTAATGCTTAAGAGCAGTCAAATGCACAATTCTCTTAGAGAAGTGTGAAAACACTTAATGCTCCAAAGCCTGTGTTCCTAAGAATTGATCCCACCTATGAAATATACACACATATGTAAATTTATATTTGGACCAAGATATCAGAAAAAAATAGACATGTGTGGAATAGGATGGTATTCCCATTCTTTCGATCTGAGATGGCAGTGTTCTATGTTCAGGGTTTCCTGTGACCAGGTCTTTTGTTTGACTGGTTGAAGTAGTGATGTTTTGTCTCTGCGTAGCCTTTTCTCATTTGTGGCCTAATGTTTAAAAAAGTACTGTGGCCTCTTCTGGTTCAGGCAGCTAAGAGCAATTGAGTTCCCACAATGTAAACAGCAATATGTATGTAGTGCCATGGGTGACCCGGAACTAGCCTCTGCCCCATCCCTGGGAGCATATATTCTAGTTGGGAAGATGTGGCATACACAAGTGGAAAGTTTACTGTGAACCCCAAGAGTGTTTAAAAGCAGTGTGAGATGAGAACCAGAAAGTCTTAAATATGGCCTTAAGGACTCTCTCTCATCCAACTCCACCATTCCACAGGCAGAAGGTTGAGGCCCAGAGAGGGGAAGAGGTTTGCTCAAGGTCACACAGAGCAGTGCTTTCCATATGAGTAGAATAGACAGTAAACAAAGAAACACAGAGAATCCTGGCCTTGAAGACCTAGGACCTGGCTCCAGGCTTGCTGACCTATAAAATGGGCAGATGGTTTAGATGATTTGGAAAGTCTCTTCAAATTCTGGAATGTTCTGGGCTCTGTCAGAGTCATGTTTTGGAAGAGGGCAGAATCAGAGAATGTGGTTTCCTGAGGCAAATTGATGTCCCTTCGGCTTGGGTGTGACTAAGTGCCTAGGACAGTGTCTGGCATGATACGGGCACTCAATAAAGTCACTCTGGGAATCACCCTGGGTCACAGCAACTATCCCTCTCTGAACTCACTGGAGGGAGACAAGGTGAACAAGGGGATTCTGAGCAGAGGAGTGCTGCTGAGGAAGATGTTACCAGACAAAGAGAGGTGCCATCTTGGGCCAACCAGGCTTTGAAGGTGGGTGGAAAGGCCCAGGCCAGCATGCAGCCTCAGAAAGGATTAAGATGGTGCCCAAGGGGCCACACCTTCTTGGGTTTGTTCCCCAGGAGCAAGTATTAGGCTGGGTCAGAAGCATCCACACCCTCCTGACCTGAGCTTGGGGAGAACAAAAGCCTATGTGCAGAGATGACTCAGGCCCACAAAAACAAGAAAATCTTGATTTCAGGCCAGCATGGTAGCTCACAGCTCCTTTTTGGGCACTGCGAAGGCATAGTCAGCCTTCTGAGGATAGTTTGCCAAGTAGAGACGAAAAATTGGGACCATGCTAGGACGGGGGAAGATGCAGAAGGCACAGTCCTAGGACAGAGGTCCTCCTCTTTGTCCTCTGGGACACCTGGGATAGCTCTCCTGGTCTTGTGTTCTCAGTGTTTTGTTAAAGGGACCGGTGACCATTTCCCCCCATATGGAACATGCTTAGGTAGCTCAGGGACTTTTGTGGGGAGACAGGGGCAAAAAGGAGAGTTTGTGAGGAATGACTACTCTTCAGGTAGCCAGAAGGTCAGCAGAGCATAACTCTAACCCAGCAGGGTAGTTTGACTTCTGACCTGAGGCCGTCACAGGCCCTTCACCCTTAGGGACAGAAGAAGGGGGACCAAGGTGGGCTCTGTTAAGGAGGTGGGAGGAAAGTGTGCTGACCACGCCTTCCTGTCTCCTGCCAATGCACATGTTCCCATTCCGGGCAAATCTGTGGGTCTGGCTGTGACCCATCTTCAGCACAATTTAGGAAGCCAACTTCCAAGTCAGTTAACTGCCTTTGGAAGGGCTCCGAGAGCAAAGTTCACTCGTGGTCTTCCCACCTAAGTTACTTCTAGCATCATCGGGGGCTTGGGAAGCATCCTCTTGCCCCTTGATATTTAAAGGCAGCTGGCCAATGGTTTTGAGAGGCTTAGGATCTCTGTATTTGAGATGAAAACCTAAACCACGTGCAGATGGATAAATGTGCGCCTGTGCACATCTGCTACAGGACCAAGGGGTGAAGGAGGCTGAGGTTTGGAATCAGATAGTCCGGGTTTTAAATTTCAGTTCAACTTCTTTACCAGCTACATGACTTTAGGAAAACGAGTTCTCTGGCCAACTTCCCTATTTGTTTAAAAAAGAAAAAATTGTAGAGTTGTGAATGCTAGAAATGTTTGTGTGTGTCTCTGTGTGTGTTTAGTGCCTGATTCATAGCAGGTATTCAGTATGTCATCACTGTCATCATCATTAGTGACTATAACACTCAAATTTGTGTCTTTGAGTAAATTTTGGTTGAGCATTTATATTTTAACTTACACATTTCTCATACTGTGAATTCTATTTGCATGCCTGAGAAATAAAAATATCCTCCTCCTCAAGGAACTCTGATTGTGGACTCTCCCTGCCCTGCGTCTGCCCACTTTCTACCAATTTTGAAATATTGCTGAATGTTTCATTTCACAATCCATCGTAAAATGGCCAACTTGTTGATACAAAGTTCTACATGTTGGGATTTTTGCCCTCCTATCTTTGTATCTCTTAGTCACTTTGGTGAGCCATGTGGCTTGATTATAAATCATTTTGTGGACATGTGGAGATTGCCAGTTGAAATAAAACCAATCTAAATTCCTGAGACATATATTATCACAGTACAGTTTAATTTAATCTGTAATTTTGTGGCTATATAGAATGTTTCTTCTAAGAGTTTTCAAGCCAAAAAATGACATTATGAGAAAGTTGTAATTACAAGAGTTATACCATGAAACAAATGCCATTGTCACTTAAAGTTATTATGTGATTTGTTTTAAATGCCAAGCTATAGGCTATGCTCTGCCCAGTAAACTGGTATTTGGGATCACCAGGTCCCAGTTCTGTAAGGAATAGAGTGAACCCTTGGAGTCTGACATAATATGGTTTTACCTGAAACTCTGAGATTGGAAGATGGTGGTTTCCTCCCAGAATAAGAAGGTTGAAGTGAAATCAACCTCTATGTTCTACACTAGTCAGAAACCTACAGCTTATAGTATCATAAATCACTCTATAAAGTGTGTCAGACCTGTGTCTGTATTCATTGAAGTCTTTCAGCAAAGGTAATCGTTACTAGTTAACCCAGTGAAAACTGGAACCATTTCTTAAATACACCCTGTTACAATATCATCTCATTTAATGCATGTATATATATTATTAACTATGGACAAGATTGATCCAATGAGTGGAGTGTTCAATGCCCCCATATTCACTGGCGTTGTCTTTCTACCCCACCTCCAATCCAAACTGGAGAGAGAAAGCTTGTGGTTTCTGTATCCCAGGGTACCATTCCACTCAGAAATCTTTATTCTTCTTGGAAATTCTCACTTCTGGGTTTTAAGAATTGTAGGCTCCCCCAGATGAGCTGTCTGGGGTAAACCAGACTGGAGCCCATGTGCTTTAAGCTGTGGGTGTGCAGAGAGAGCCTGGCAGAGAAAGATGACCTGTCAGGTTAGAGGCGGCTGGACATGCCTTTCGTTTCCTCGTTTGTAAAATGAAACGACTGTTTACAGCCTATTCCATGACATAGTAAATGTGAGAGTGCTTCATAAACTGTAAAGTGCTGGAAGCTGAAATGAGGTTGATGTAGCATAGAATTCCCTTTCCCTCATCCTCAGGCCTTTCTGGGACTGGAGGAGCCAGCATCCCTCTCCCCACAGTGAGGATGGAGAGAGCAGAATAAGGTACTTAAACCAGAGCTAGAGTGAGAGCGTCCTAGATCCCTGCGCTCCATCCCAACCCACTGTGGGTACCGACTCCAAGCTGCTCCCGTAACTGACCGTTGTGTTAGCCTCGAGGAAGGCGGGGGCTTTCTGCTTAATTCTCCGCCTGGGTGCTGTTCTGAAGTAGAGGGAGGGCACACAGTAGCAGAGAGAATAATTAATCGTAGAAAATATTTTTCTTGTTCTATTTCATAGGCCTCTGGAGGGCATCTGTCTAAGCCCGTGTTCAGAGACACCCTCCCCCAAAAATAAATGCGTTATAAATAAAAGTGAATATCCCCTTCCATTTTCTCTCCTTTTCAAAGTCATTGTGGTTCACTCTTCCATTCTGTTTCTGACAAGAGCAGAGCAGGAGCACATCGGAACACAGTGTGGCACAGGCTTTCCACGGGCCTTGGGTCAAATCAGATATCTTGGGTGTTTCGCATGGAAGTGAGTTATAAAGCCTATAAAACAAATTATGATAGGTCTTTAGTCTCTCTCCATAGGGTGTCCACAGTATTGCTTGAAAACCCTTGAAAAACACTTGAAAACCCTCTGTACTGCTCTGGGGAGACAGCTGCACACAAGGGGGCAGCCTGCGGGGGTTTTAGTCAGGTTCCAGGTCTGCTCATCTCCACCAAGGGGGAGAAACTCTGCAGACAGAAATCTCTCCTCCCGGCCGTAGCATCTTTTTACATAAGTCATGGGGGAACCCAAAGTGGGGCCAAGGGACTTCCTTGACCTCAGAATTCCAAGCATCCAGTGACCAACAATATAGAGACTGTATCCCTCCCCACTAGGCTCTGTCAGCCGTTCCTTATGCAGAAAGAAAGCAGTGCAGCCCCAGCCTCCAGCCCCTCTCTCCTCTCCTGGCCTGTGGGTTCTGATCATCACTAAAAATGCCATTTGGGGATTTCCCCCTTTTTGCTTTTATTGCCTTAACACCAGACGAGTGAAGAAGAAGAAGAGTTAGAGGAGGAGGACCCAGAAGAAGATAGGAAATCCACAAGAGAAGACGAGAGCGAAGTGCCAAGGTCCCCAGAGCCGCCGCCAGGCCCCATCCTGGCTCCCACAGAGGGGCCGCCCCTGCAGGCCCTTGGCCAGCCCTCGGGCTCCTTCATCTGTGAAATGCCCAACTGCGGGGCTGTAAGTGTCTCCGCGTCCTCGGGGATCTGGGACTAGCGAGGGCCATATGGCTGTGCCCGGCTTTAAGAGACGATGCGTTTGGGAAAGGGTGCCTGCCCTTTGAGCGGTGAAAGTTTGTCAGAAGGACTTCCACATTGCCTTGGTTTTCCTTCTTTCACTCCGTTTCCTGATTCATCTGGCCAGCAGATGTTTCTGGAGTGAATGTGTGGTCCGTGTCAAGCGCTGTGCTGCTCAGAGGACGCAGAGTAGGTCCCTGCCCTCTGGAAGTGTGTGGTTCAGAGCTCTTCAGCGGCGATGCCCGTGGCTCGCAGCGAGCCTTGACCTCCAGAACTTAGACTGCACATGTGGTGCCTCTCCACTCCCCTGGGCTGTGTGTCGCACCAGGTCGTGCCCTGTGAACGTGCATTTAAACGCACTGGGGGAGCCCCCAGGGAAGGATTGTCCTTTTATAACATAATTACGAAGATTTAGCTAAAGTTTATCTTTTACCCTTTGGAGAAAACAAAAAAGATTTCTTAAGCAAATTAATCATGTAAAGGGGCTGAAAGGGAGTCTGTGTAATTAACCTAGTACTTTTCAAGTACGTTAAAAGCCTCATTTAGCTAAAACAAAACAAATTCACCATTTGATCATTCTTAGCACTAAAGCGAAGGCCTTACAGAATCTGTACTGCCTCGTCTATGGCTCCCTGTGTATTTTAAAGGATATATTTTTTAAGTTGTTAACTTTGGACTCTCGGTCCCCCGTTGGTCTCCCACTCGTCAGAGTTATTAAGCTTTTCCAAAATCAGGTTTCTTAAAGTCGGGCACGCCTATAGAGGCACGTTATACGGTATTACTCAAAAAATGAAAATGTTGCTCCTTTCACAAGAAGTCCGTTTTCCTCAAATTGGTGCTTATCTCTGCTTGTACATTATATGGAACAATACTGTTTTCCATAGTGTATTGAATGCTGCTTATTGAGTCTGTCACTTAGATGAAGAAAGCAGCAGTCTTTAAAATATTTAGATCCTAAAGCAGAAATTCACTTGATTTACATTTAAGGAAAAATGAATAAGTAAAAAAAAAAAAAAGATGTACACATTTTGCATTAGCTTTGAAGAGCATAAGAAATTGCTATCTCGTTTCTGTCTTTGATGTTTAATGACCTGGACACTTCACTCCATCACTGCCCTTCTGTATAGAGTGCTTCCGTTCAGAGATGATTAAGATGTGACTTTAAGTGACAGTATTTCTGGGTGAATGGATGCTTCCTCGATTCATAGTTTTTGCGTACAGTAAATCCTTTACTGAGTGGGAAGTCATCTTTTACTCTTCCCTATCAGAAAGGCTCGGCAAGATGGATGTTTTTTAATGACTTTTAAAAATCACAGGGAAAAAAACGGTGTTCGTTTTAATCCTTGCGGAACCGTGGAGGTTTGGGATGCTAAATCAGCAGCAGATTTTTTTCCCTGTAAGACCATAAATAGAGCTCAAGGGCTTAAGGCAGAGTAACCCCCTATAGCAGGGCGGCTCGCTGGCGACCACCATTACCTGATGCATTTAACAAGCCACAAGTCAGGGCTCTTGGAATTCCGGAGTGTAGATTACATCACTTTATAGCAGTGGTTCTCGACTGGGAATCATTTTGTTCCTCAAGAACATTTGGCACTGTCTGGAGACAGTTTTGTCAGGACTGGGGCGGTGCTACTGGCATCTGGTGGGTGGAGGCCAGGGTGCTGCTGCTGGACATCCTACATGACACAGCCCCCCACAACCGTGAATTATCCATCCCTAACGCCAGTAGTCCTGAGGTTGGGAAACTTGCTCTATGGCAAGCTTCAAAAGACTGTCCAGGTCCTCTTCCTTTTTATTATCCTGTAGTAAATTTGGGAGGTCTGAAACATTGCCTCCCCAATAGGCTGCTGACTGGGGCTTGGACCAGACATAGAGAATATGTCAGAGCAGCTGATCAGTGTCTTTCAAACTGGGTTTCATGGGGCTCCAGGGCTTCCTGGGGGGAGAGAGAGCTGGGCAAATAGGCTCAGTTCTGGGGTGCTGTCTCTATTCAGCCAGAGCACCTCTGCTTTTAACTTTGAGCGTTTGAGTAAGACCTGATGTGTCTTTAAAAAAAAAAAAACAGAAAGAAAGAAAGAGGGAAAGGAAAAAGAGGTGGAAGTAGTTTCTGACTTAAAAAAAATTGAAAGCTAGTCCAACCTCCTCATTTTACAGATGGAAAAAAATAAAGTGTACAGAGGAGAAATGGCCTAGCAGCCTCCCAGTTAGACAGAGGTGCTGGGTCTAGCCCCCAGGTCTCCTGACTTGTGGACGTCAGCTTTATCCTTCATGCTGTGCCTCATCCCCTCTCGTCTTCTGGTTATACCAACGATGGGATTTTTATTGGCACAGCATTTGTGATTGTGGTATTGATCTCTACTTTCTGTGGCATGTGCCCAAAGTTTGCTGATGTCAAGCCCCTGTGCCCTGTCGTTAGACTGTTTCAAGTATCACATGTTTTACCATTGAGTAACTAATAACCCTAATTTCCTTTTCAGGACTGTAGATGTCATGTCACTCCCTTTCTTCCCCAGGTGTTCAGCTCTCGACAGGCACTGAACGGCCATGCCCGCATCCACGGTGGCACCAACCAGGTGACCAAAGCTCGGGGTGCTGTCCCCTCTGGGAAGCAGAAGCCTGGCAGCGCCCAGAGTGGGTACTGCTCGGTGAAGAGCTCACCCTCTCACAGCACCACCAGCGGCGAGACAGACCCCACCACCATCTTCCCCTGCAAGGAGTGTGGCAAGTAGGTGGAACTGGACCAGGGACTGAATCTAACTTTGTGATGGATAATTGCTCTGTGAAGCCCATGACAGGGTGGTCTGAGGTTTCTTCAACTAACCCCAGACTCTCCAAAGTCCCCCTCATACCATCATTGGGGTCTGCGTGGTGCCTCATGCTGGGTAGACCCTGTCTCTGACTCAGAATATGATCATTCTGATGTCTGAAAGTCTAATAAGGATGGATAGCTTCAGAGAGAAAACCTCTAGTTGCAAAACTTCACTCTTTTCCAAAAATGGTGTGTGGGACTCTGATTCCCACTTCTCTTCACACCCAAACCATACTCACTAGTGTTGTTCTGTTTGCGTCCCTGTGGAGTGATTTCAGAATGGCTCTAAAACACCCAATCAGGAACTCTCTGGAGCAGAGATGGCTTCCCTACCACTACTGCTCATTCCTGCACTGGGGGCAGACATCACTAATCAATTGCTACACTCTCTGCTACCACGTTAAAACAAGACCTCAAATCCTTTCCATCAAATGCTTCAAGCTGACACAACCAATTGATCAGAGTTGACTCGTGATAAAACCTATTTGTCATGCCTGCCCTTTTAAGTATAATTGCAGACAACAACTAAGAGGGGAAAACCGACAGTGGGTAGTAAAAATAACAGCTAACATTTACTGAGCACTTATTTTGTTACATACTTTGTGTGCGTGAGCTCATTTAATCCTCACGTGGAAACACCATGTAATACAGATACTATTTTTACCCTTGTTTTACAAATAAGGGTTAAAAGTTAGTAAAATGACTCGCCCAAGGTCACACCACCAGTAAGAGCAGAGCTGAGATTTGAACCCAGCTGGCTTCAGATACAGATCCTGGGCTCCTGACTGCTGTTCCATCCCGTTGTTTTGCTTGTTTATTTACTTTAGGTAGAAAATATCTTTGATAGTAAGATGCACGCGGTTCCCTCCTACAGCCTCCGATATAGAATTCCAAATTACTTCTCAGGGAGTTGCCTGGTGTGGAGGGGTGTCACACTGTCAGGAGGGACATCCTTTAGGAGCCCTGCTGAGTGTCTCTTCCCATTATCTCCAGTGCCTCAAACACGAAGAGAAATGTTACCTGGAGAGATGCCGACCAGGTAGCTGCTGAAGCCCTACCAGGAGAACATCCCTCATTGTATGAGTGAGGCCAGCTGGGACCTCTACTTGTGAGACATCCTGCTAGGATATTTCAGGCAACTTAACAGTAGCTGCCATTTGTTAGGTACTCACTGTTCGCCTGGCACCGTTTTAAAGGATTTTTACACGTATTGATTAATTTAATCTTTAGAATAGCCCAATAAGGTAGGTACTTTCAGTAGCTTCTTTTTTACAAGCAGAGAAACTGAGGCACAGAAAGGTTAAGTGGTTTGTCACAGTGCACAGCTGAGTGGGGACTGAAACCGAGCAGGGTGGCCTGGACGTGCTCTTAGCCTCTCAGTAAACCTGACTCGTTCGCTGGCACCCGCCAAATGTATTGGCACTGGCGGCTCTCTTTCCCTCTGTGAAGGCCGGAGATGGAGGAATGGCTTTAGGTCAGTCCTTCCTCTCTGATGTCCTTCAGAGCCTGGGCGTGATATCATCTTCGTGTCACCACGGAAGAAATGAGCCCTGGATTGACCATTAGGTTTATTTACTTGAAATAATGGAACCTCTCCAGGCAGATCCTGTTCTCTCCCAGCTGTTTGCCCTGGGGTGGAAGAGGGGGCGCATGGGGTCCTTGAAGAGGAGCCGGCACCGTCCACTCTCTCAGCTCAAACAGGCTGCTTACTCCTTACTCCACCAGGTGGAGACAAAGGACATTTTAACCAACAAAAGTTAGTATTTCAAGCTTTCTGTCTTTCAGTGACATCCATTAAACGTTTTTCTTGTCTTGTTTTTATGTTGCTTGGGACCTTTTTCTACCATAACTCCAGTTAATATTTTATAGAAAATAGAAATATTTTCTGTGGTTTTTCAGACCAGGAATAACGTTAGGCGAATGTTTGCAGGAAGCCTCTGTTAGCTGCTGAAGTCGTGTTCATTACACTGAACAGTTTTCAAGGCGTCCAGTTGTGATTCGTCGATGCTGTTTGACCCAGGTCTTAGAAATCAGGGGTTTTTTTCCTTGATGAGCTCAGGAATGAATACAATACAGAGTATTTATGGCACCGCCTCTCCAAAAACAAGCAGTCTTACATCTGGCAGACTTTTTCTGAGAAGGGTTCATATAGGAATATTTTAGCTTTGCAGGCCGTGCTGTCTCTGTCACAGCTGCTCAGCTCTGCCATTGCAGTGCAGGAGCAGCCACAGAGGATCCATAAACAGACGTGGCTGTGTTCCAATAAAACTTTATTTACAACAACAGGCTATCCGTCAGCTGGATTTGGCCCACTGATCACAGTTTGCAGACCCCTTATCCCAGGGTTTCTCAACCTCGGCTCTGACATTTGGGTCTGATAATTCCTTGTTTGGGGAATAGGGGCTGCCCTCTGTATTGTAGGATGTTTAACCGCATCCCTGGCCTCTACGCACTAGATGCCAGAAATAACCCCCCTCCGAGTTGTGACAAATGTCTCCAGACATTGCTAGACGCTCCTGGAGAGGCAAAACCACCCCCAGCTGAGAACGACTATTTCATTCTAAAGCAAACAGTAGGAAATTATGATAAAATGATGGCCAAGAACAGGGGATCTTAGGTGAAAAGGAGTGGAGGGTGCAGCTCAGAAGTCAGGTCCATAGAGACAGAAGAGGGGCCTTTGGTTTGGCTACACAGAGTTACTGGTGACCTTGAGAAGGGCACTTGGGTGCAGTGGAGGGCACAGCAGGCCAGGTGGAGAGGGTAGAGGAAAGGGGAGCTATGCCAAGTGTGTGCAGGCAGATCCTTTAAGAATTCTGCCTGTGGAAGAGCAGAGACAGAAGCCAAAGGTGGGTGATGGGTTGTTTCATGATGACTGTCAGAGCTTGGCCCGATTTGGGGATTGTCAGGTTGGTTAGTGATGGAGAGAGAAAGGGGGAAGCTGAAGGAGGAGAAGGGCATGTGCTCCAGACCAGAGATGAACAGGAGAATTCATCTTCCATTGGCACAGGGAGGAAGACTGACATGCTATAATTGTGTTCCTGTCCCCATCCCTTTTCCCTTATAGTGCTTGGAGGGAAGAGGTGACAGTTCACAGGGGCAGGAGGTCCTAGGAGCTAAGGAGCTGGGGACTCGGTCAAAGCCATCCCAAACCAGATGTCAGACCACACGCCCTTTATCCCCCGTAGGATGGCTGGATTTGCAAGAACTCGGATCTTCTGAATTTCACATGCTGCTTTTTCTTCATTTTTAGAGTCTTCTTCAAGATCAAAAGCCGAAACGCGCACATGAAAACTCACAGGCAGCAGGAGGAACAGCAGAGGCAAAAGGCTCAGAAGGCAGCTTTCGCGGCTGAAATGGCAGCCACAATCGAAAGGACTACGGGGCCAGTGGGGGCGCCCACGCTGCTGCCCCTGGACCAGCTGAGCCTCATCAAACCCATCAAGGACGTGGACATCCTCGACGATGACATGGTCCAGCAGTTAGGAGGCGTCATGGAAGAGGCTGAGGTTGTGGACGCCGATCTCCTCTTGGATGATCAAGATTCAGTTTTGCTTCAGGGTGACACGGAACTGTAAAGCCCTGTTTGTCACTTAGAGACAGCGAAAACCCACGGCCTCCATCTTCATTAATCAGGAAACCTGGACTGACTGCTTGTTTTGTAACCATTTTAAACTACCTGTTTAAAAAGTGGTCGTTTTCTTGCAGTTTAGAAAAAAAATTCCAGTTTCTTTTCCTTTTATTTAAAAAAAAATTTTTTTGTCGTTTTTGCAGGAGGTTAGGGGGAATAAATAATTGGCACAACTCTATTTAAGAGGTGTTTCATCTGGGCTACATTCCCGTGAAATCATTCCTGGCAGGGAATGAACCTGACATTCGTGTTCTTTGGCTTTCAGATGTCAACCATCCTGACTGCCTTTTATCCCAAAGCTTGCAGTGGGTGGGTGTATGTGTGTGTGTGCAGCAGGCTGCCCTCTTCATGCTGGGGCTTTGGGCCATCCTCTCCCACCAAGAGTTATTTTTGTTCTGACCTCCTTCCGTAGTTTGCGGTCGCTTGGCGCACTCTATGCTAGGGGGTAGCTTTCCAGAGAGCAAAGCAAGCTCTCGTGGTCCATGGCTTTCCTCTAGCACACACGTCATTTGAAAAGGTGACCAAATGTGAAAATAACTTTTCTCCCTGCCTTGTCTGTCACTCATTGGCCTGTTTCTCGGAACTGAGTACTGTATGATTTCCAGCTTGCACTCCACTGCAGGGATTTTCTAAAGACCTGGTTCATAGAGCAAGTGTGTCCTCTTCCACGTTCCCTGGAGATCAGTTGGCTCTGAGTTGTGGGTTCACAGAACCGTGTTTCAGCGTGAGCCACCTGGGGACCCACCTGGAGGAAGATGAGCCCAACATTAAGTTGCTAGGGCTGTCTGTTGGGAGGGTGGTCGAGGGGCACACAGAGAAGTATCTGGAATGCCAAGAAGTGTTCTTTTGCCCAAAAACTAGATCGAAGAACCCATTCCTTTTTGCACTACTGTTAATCGTCAGTGGAGTTCTGAAATTCCTTTGTGCCACTTGGAAGTACCGTGAAACCTCATTCACTGGGATTTTGCTGTAATTTTCTTGTGCTGGAAGGAAGTTTACCTTGACGCTAGCTACACGAGAAAGGATTTTCTAACAAATTTGATAGCAAATACAAGGGAAATAGCATTAAAGGCCAATAAAAATGGCTTCAGATATCATTTCAGCTACAATGTTTGCATTCAAACAATGAATGTATTCATTAAAGTCATTTACCAAAGCACTTCTAGAATCTCCAAGCCACATAACTCTGCTTCCTCCTGTCCCTGTAGCAGGGTTCCTGTTTGTACTTGAAGGTAATAAACCTGTAATCCTTCAAAAATGACTTTTAGCTCAGGCTTTTGAGCTGAGTCAGACTGCCGCAGCCCACGGGGGCAAATGAGCGTGCGCCTTCAGACTGGGATGCAGCCCCAGCGCAAGCAGACTGCTTCTGGGGGCTCACCCTCAGCGTTAATGCATGACTTCCAGAGCAGAGGCTTTCAAGCCTTGCTCCATCCCAGGTAGGCTGGTTCCCCAGCTCGTGCAGGTGTGGCGATCATGCCAGGCCACTTTGCTGGCACATTAATAGCTTGACATTAGAGTGTCAGCGGAAGCATGAGGACAGGCCTCGAGCACCCTTTGAGTTTGTCTCTGCAAAAGCATTTTGCGCACACTCATGGCCCGCAGCGGCCCCACACAGACAGTGTTCTCTGAATCTCAGGAAAGCCACAGACAGAAGATACATTCAAAGGTTCTTTTCATTTCCATCACTCTGTTTTCAGAAAAGAGGTTTTGGAGGTTTCCTTCATCTTTTCTTTAGGGAAAAGAAAAGGGTGTTTTATTTGCTGCCATTTCAGACAGACGATTCTGTCTTATGTTTTGAGTTCAGAACTGCGTGGGCCGTGTGCATCAACTTTGTGGCAGAACTATTCCACAACCATTCCAGCTGTAGTATCAGCTGATCTCATCTGTTCCAGCGACTACTTCCCTCCTCTTGCGGGTGTATGAGAGTGATTCTGGAATGATTCTGCTATGGGGTCTAGGAAAGCTTATCTATCAAAGGAGCAAACAGCCAGAAAACTGTTTATAAAGCAAATGTGTTCATTCTGTTTGGAGACTTGCCCAGCCGTTCCAGTTTTAAACATTAAAAATAAACTGAGTTGCCAAGGCAAAAACATAATGCACAATTTAATTTTGATTTTCCATGCAGTATAGTGTTTAAGCATTTTTGACTTGAAATAACCAAAGAACTCCTCCTTAAAGAGACAGTTCAAATTCCTGAATTAGTGTTTCTTGACAATATCAACTTAAAGAATTGACTTCATAGTAAAATATTGCACTTATTTTTTTTCTGAAATGATTCTGCCTGCATGTCTGTGATGTGTTTTAGCTTCCCCCCGACTCCTCCCCCCTTCAAAGAACTTTTCTTCCTAACGGTTAACGTCTTCAACACAATTACTGTTTACTATAGGTGGTTTTTCATTAGTGAATTTAGACCTCTTTGAGAAAGCTTGTATATAAAAAGTTAACAGATATATTTTATGGAAAAACTCATCTTATTTTCAAATATATTTAACTGCTGTTATATTTTATTAGAGGAAGGTTGTAAATATTTTCTAGGAGTTCTATTGTAAAGAAAAGTATTTTTGAAAAAAATTAATGTAATAAAAAGGAAAACATTTTTAAATAGTGCTTGTGATTGCTTCCTGTCCTGGCTTCGTTATGTTCTATTCTCAGCAAATGACTTGCATGCCTTCTCATTTCAGGATGTAATTTATTCAGGTTTGCACTATTATAAGTTGACATCATAATATCTAGTGTGCTTAACTGTATCTTCCCCGGAATGCAGGTCCCTTGGTCCATATCAAAAGCACTATGTATAGCATATTCATAATTTTTCTTTTGTATGTGTGTATTTTTAATAAGGATTTTATGTAACATTTTGGCAAAAAAAGAGGACAGTATTTTCTAGTGAATTTTATAATACATTTTGCTAAAAATGTTTCTTCCTAGGTCAGTTTTTGTTAAGGTGAACCAAAAGTCTTATTTTACCAGGGGTTTAAAAAAAAGTTTGAAGCTTGAAAGCAAAGTTATATTTAAACATCATATGTAACAAATAAATAAAGATGTTTTATAGCCTTGTCCTAAAAAGGTGCATTCCTTAAAAACAAAAACAACTGGGGCATTCTAGGTTGGTTTTCCCCCAAGTGATAAGCATTTTTCTCAATTGTCACAATGATTTTTTTCAGAAAGAAAGCCAGGAGAATTTTACTTACAAGGTTCCAGTCATTAGCCCTCTCGGGAATTTATTACACTTCCTATAGATAGTCCTTCATCAAATAGAGATGTAACCAAATAGACACTGTCATATTTATTTGTGAAAACCTGATTCAATATTGCATCGGCTGCTCTGGAAATAAAATGTTATCTTTTTGAGTTCCATTTGGCTTAAACATTCCTTCTTTCTAGCCACTGAAATGACTTCTCAATTCTGGATAAATGCTAATTTACCTCTTAGTTGGTTTGCGTAGACTGGTTGAGAGATCTGCTGATCAGATTTCATGCTCATGAAAGTGCCCCCACCCCCACCCTGGGGGCCAGGACATACATTTCCTCTCCTTGACCAGTGTGTGAGCCCCTTGAAGGGTTGGTGGTCTCTAAACCCTAGGACTGAGACCTGCAGTTTAGAGAAACTCGATGTCACACACAGGTCTCTCACAGTGAACCCTCCACAAACCCCTGTCCACCCTGGTTTATATGCATTGCTAATCTGGATTTCCAGATTCTAAAGAGTGTGTTGACTTTTTAATGGTCAACGACAAACTTTGGGCGACATCTCAAATTCTGGATTTTATACAGTTTGCTTTCAGTGGGGCATACCTGTTCAAGAGCTTGATCTTCTAGGTCCTTTTGGGTTTTTTAACTTTCATTTTAGCTCTCAATTTTAGAGAGTCCTCTATCAAATAAAATAGCCAGTCCTCTAGACGCAGTGTGCATTTAGCTAGTATTGTAGATTTAAATTCTGCTTCCAGGGGCTCGGGTGTCCAATCTGAAGACTCTCCCACTGGTCTATTGGTTCTTTCAGCGTTCATGAGCGCCCTGTGCCAGGCACTATTCCACACTGTATTATACATGGGGGACTTGACTGCATAAAGATGAGTGTGACATCTTCCTTCCTGTCTAGGAATTTAATACTTAGGAAGAACATATGGGGCCCTGAGAACTGATCCAGTTCCACCATTGGGAAGACCAAAGGTCATGCTTCATTGATATTCTGAGCCACCTCACCATCGTCCACACATATACACAGCAATTTATCACAGGTGCTCAGCAACTATTTGTTACATTAATTCTCTCTCTAATCGCCCAGGTATGCTTATCCGTGTGTGTGTGTAAATAAAACTGCTTTTGAATTTACCTAAAGTCAATTCTGAATGAACTCCCTGTTTACCTTCCTCAGCCACAGCCAGCCATCTGAGGTGTGCTCTAGGAATGAGGATGAGTTTTAATGTTGAAGGCAAAACATAATTAGGAAGTCATGTTAAGAAACTGAATAATATATCCCTAAATGAACTGTAGTGATCTTTGGATCACAGACATCCCTCTATAAAAGAGCCAAAGGGCTGGTTATTTCCTTTATAGAAGAGAAAGAATCTTCCGGAAAGGTCTGCCTTCCCACCCCACCCCCACCCGCCCCAAGGGAAAGGATTAATGTTTCTGTAAAGGCCAGAGCAGCCATACATGCTTGTTTTGCGTCCCACACATGTCATTACATACAACGCTGATCTCACTTTTGGGTTATTACTTCCTCTGCTTGTAAAATTTTATTTGGGGCAGTATTGCCATTTCTTTTTCTTTTCCTTTTTTTTTAGCCACTTTATTGAGAGATGATTGACATGTAAAAAGCCATACACATTTACTGTATACAACTGGACGAGTTTGGAGATAAGTATAGAACTATGAAACTATCGCAATCGAGGGAAAAGGGCTCTGTTCAAGAGTAAATAGAACAACTGTTGCAATAAAATATGATTTAACTTAGAAATATTTGATGCATATACTTTCATTTTTCCTGGGTATGAAACAAGGTGTTTGTTAGTGCTGTCAAGTCGATTGCAACTCCTAGCGACCCTGTGTACAGTAGAGCGGAATCCTGCCCAGTCTTTTTGTGCCATCTGCTCACCTTCCGGTGCTATGTTGGCCAATGCTTTGCTGCCATTCACTGGGTTTTCATGGCCAATTTTTTCGGAAGTGGGTGGCCAGGTCCTTCTTCCTAGGCTGTCTCAGTCTGGAAGCTCTGCTGAAACCTGTCCACCATGGGTGACCCTGCTGGTATTTGAAATATCATCAGCATAGCTTTCGGCATCACAGCAAGACAGATCCACCACAGTATGACAACCGACGGACAAGTGGTCTCTCGGGAAACAAACCCTGGCCATGCGGTGAGAGTGCAAAATCAACCACTAGACCACCCAGGCTGGCTAAAGCAAAGCGTACTTGCATCAGCTGTCTAGAATCATTTGATTTCCTGCTCATCTACATTAGGTCAGAGGTCTGAAAGTTTAGGTTGTAGGGAAGAGACCCATAATGGATAGGCCGAGATTCAGAACACTGTCCATGGCCATACACCATGCCAAAGGGCCCTGTCCATAGCCTCACTGTTGGCAAAACCTGGGTCTTCCCCTCACAATGACTCCCAACTTGCCCCCAGCTTATTGGACCAGGGCTGGCACCTGACCCCAAGCTGTTAGGCCCATAGGTTGGTTAATGACACATGACCTACTTTGCCCAGGAAAATGAGGAGATCAAATCAAATTCCCACATTTGAGAGTATGAATGGAGAAAGTTGGTGAGCCAAAGGCAGCAAGCAGTGGCCACGTGCAAGGCAGAGTTCTGAGGGAGCAGAAACTATATGTAAGCAGAGGAAGCCCCTTAATAAAGAGACCACGTTTGGCCTTAGGAGTAGAGAGGGCACCCAGTCCCTAAGGCTGCTTTGAACCCACTTTTCCAGTGGCAGGAGCAGTCCAGGCAACATGTATTTTTAAAAATAAAAAATAAACTCCTTTTCTTGTAGGAGGGTGGGGAAGTTGGGATCTCTGTTCCTCATGTTCAAAAGAGACTTAAATAGAACTGGACCTCATCATAGAATCAGCACCAGCCCACTGCAGGGGTGGAAAAGGCACCAAACTAGGATATTGAAGACAATTATTGGTTCAGCTGTAAGTAACTCACCATAGGACTTTGAATGAATCATTTCATCCCTGAGCCTCAGTTTCCTCGCCTATAAAATTAGGATAAAATTTGTGTCTTCTTGTGAGGATCAGATTAGGTAACATAGGTGCAAGTTGTTTGCAATCTTTAATGTCACCATCATTGTGGCTGCAGAACCCTTACCCAGCTGAGGCTACTCAAAGAGGGCAGAGGCGGGCTGAGGAGCCATCACAGAAATGCCATATAGAGAGACTGATGCAACTTCAGAAGCAGCAACAGAGTCAGAGAGTGGTTGGAAAACCCCACTGGCTGAGAGAAACCAGCCAACTTTGAGTGTCATAATTCAGAGAGTGTAGTTCCAAAAAGGGCACTGGGCAGCCTTCCAAGGCAGAGCACAGTCAAGTAGAGCACAGGTGCACACAGGTCAAGTGTGCTGTTTCCACACTCTGGTGTAGGACCACCCAGGGCATCTCTGCCACACCTCCATGTGAACTGAGTTCTAGTGAACAGAAGCCAGTCTGAGGGGCGGGGAAACTAATTTCTGGTCCTAGATCTTTCCTCAATTTGTGTGATGTTGGGCAAACCATTCTACCCCTTCCTTGATTCTCTTGCCTGCAAAATAGAGTAAGTAATACCCACTTGAGGGGAGGAAATAGTAAACTTTACATTTCACAATATTTTAGTTAGATGTTACAAAATGTTCTCATAAACTTGATATTTTTATTTTTAATCTTCTCAACAATCTTGTGAGGCAGGAGAAATGGAAGTAACTTTGTGTTACAAATAGTGGATGACATTTATCTTGCATTATTATGTGCCAGGCCCTGTATTAAACATCATACATTAGTATCTCATTTAATCCTCACGGCAACTATTTGAAGGAGGAACTATTATTATCATCTCTAGTTGACATATGGGAGAATTGAGGCTCAGGGTGGGGAAGTAACTTGCTTGAAGTCACTCAGCTAAGTGGTACCTGAGTTTACAACCCAGATCTCCTGATTCCAAGTCTAGAGTTTTCCATTATACTAAATTGCATATGTGAAAGCACTTGGGGGAAGTAAAGCTTAGAGAATTGCACAAATGGAAAAAATTCTTAGTACAGCAAACCCCAGTTATAAGCCTTTTAGTTGGAGCTAAATTATGGTGGACATTAATAACCAGACACTTTTTGGTTATAATACTTTTTGGCTTGTGGTACTAGGTGAAGAGCAGCCATTGTACATTCCTAAATACTAGAGCAACATAAGGAGATGAAGACTTAGCAAGACTAGTAGGACAGTCGTGTGCAGGACGGCTGGAGCACAAAAATGCCAGTTGGTGTGGGGAAGGAGCTACAAGGCTATTGCAATGAGGTAAAGGGATGGGACTGGACTCAATGGAGTGGTAGACTTTTACTTTTCTTTCAAATGAAATACAGATTTTGTTAAACTTTTGAAAAATACAGAAATAGGAAAATTAATCAACCATTAATCCACTACCCAGAGATAACTGCCATCATTACATTAGTTATATATTTTTTCCAAGCATGTGTTATGTTTACCTCCAACAAAACAGGAACCACATAGGACAAACACGATTTAAAGAGGAAAACATTGATGGAAGTTGGTCACTATCTAAATATGGCACCTGTATCAGGAACGGGTGTCAGGCAGAAAGCCGATCCCACGGACGCCAGCCGTATCCTCCCGACCACCCACCAAAAGCACGAAGTCACGTCTCTATGGTTGTTCCTGTGCCGGAACACAGGGATATACTCTCTCCTTTTGCGGAACTCCGTGGTCTGAGGACGCCGCTGTGACCCCGGAAGCGATCCTGGGAGGCGGGGACGGCAAGATGGCGGCGCGAGGAGTGCTTGGCGCGGTTTGCCGGCGACTCTGGCAGGTACTCGGCGAGCTGGGGGGACTAGGCGGGGCAACAGGGACGGTTGCCACTAATTCTGGCTGCCACCTGACGTTCTGCCCATCTGGAGCCTTCCCTGTATTTATTCCGCACCTCGGCTGCTGTTTGCGGGAAAGGGGCTGGTTTTATCTCGAATTCTTCCGTGGGATAAAACAGTTAATGAGTCAGGGCAAAGTCAGGGTCAGGAACAATCGGAGTGTCAGAGCTGGATTGAAGATGAGATGTTCCAACTCTTCCTTTCACGTTTGCAGAATAAACCGAGGCTCAGAGAAGATAGGAAACTTGCCTCGCGAAAATGAGGGGCTGAGGTGGCACGAGATCTTAGACGCTTCCCACGGAGCCAGACTGAGATGCCTTCCTGATACCCGGGGGTTCTGAGCTTTACATGAGAGTCGCTGAAGTCGGAGGAGTGGCTCAGATAGCCTCTGCGCGGTTCTTTGGAGAAAAGGCAGAAACTCAAGCAGCGGTTCTCAAGCCATTTGGCCTCGGCACCTCTTGATGCTGTGAAAGTGCTTGAGGACTCCAAAGAGCTTTTGTTTTTGTGGCTTTTAGCTATCGATATTTAGCTTATTAGAAAATAAAACTGAAAATCTTAAAAATAGTTAATCACTTAAAGATAACACTAATAAAACTCATTACATGTTAACATAATTAACGTTTTTATGGAAAATAACTAAATTTTCCAAACAAATTTAGTGAGAAGAGTGGCAGTAGTTTGTGTTTTTGCAAATCTCCTTAATGTCTGGCTTAATAGAAGACAGCTGGATTCTCATACCTGTTTCTGCAGTCTGTTGCTATATCACACATCCTACAGCCTCTGGAAAACCTCACCGGACACTGGTGAGAGAATGAGTGGAAAAGATGTGCATAACGTCTTACTGTTATTATGAAAATAGTTTTAATTTCCCAGGCTCCCTGAAAGTGTCTTGGGGGCCCCTCAGGAGTCCTTAGACCACACTTTGAGAACCACTGTTCTTAAGAAAAGTTGGATGGTGTTAGAGGTTGAAATTTTGAACTGCTAAGACACACTTACCCAGAGCGCACTCCATCCCCTCAAAAGAAAAAAGAAAACTTAAGAACTTAAGGTTGATTTGTGGATGTAACAACACTTTAGGCTCCAAGTTTTGAAAGCAGAGGTTTATTTATACTGGGAGAAAGTGATTGGGAAGCGTCATATTCTTTAACCGTGTGGTGCTTTTGCACAACTGGGTTGTGTGGTCACTGGCATAAATCTCAGGAGGAAGTTCCTCTGTGATTATGTGTGGAGAATGGCACATATCTCTTACTGCCTTGGATTGTGCCTGATTTCCTTTGTTCTTTTTATTTTCCTCCCTTGATCCAAGGGAGAAGATGAAAGTTTTGATTTGCCTCCATCTTAGGTAAAGAGGGGGGAAAAAGGAACATAAGCTAAGAATAGGCTTTTTTAGAACATACTTAGGTGACCCTCAGTTGTTTTAATTGTTACACTTGTACTAAACTGTTATTCTCATCTTCCAAGTGTTTTTAAGGATCCTGTTGTGCTTCCAATTTCTCAGGTTATGCTTTTAAATCTCAGGAAAGCTTAAGCGAAAAACAGATGACAAATTACATATTATATATAGTTCCATAGGTTTCCTACAACGAGAAGTTTTCTTCCACCAGAGGGAGCTGACAATAAAGGATTTGGAACCTGGCTTGTTGCATTATGCAGCACAATAGTGATGTAAGATGAGTGTAAGTTCCAGTGTGTATTTCAGTTTATGTATAAGCTTCTTATCCCAGCCAAGCCAAGAAATACATATGCTGGAAAAGATACATGAGTTTCAAAAGAAGGGTACTTTAGAATTCTTATTCCAACTCTTCATAAATTAAATTATCAAGACACATTTTTATTGCTCAAAAATATTCAGGCAAAATAAGTATTATGTTGAGTACATTTAACCTGTAAAAACTAATGGGAAAATGAAGTCATATATGTTTTTTACCTTGATGTCCACATATTTAATTCATAGCTGTTCTTTTAATGTGAGAATTGCTTTTTTGAAAAACTTCTTGCTCCTGAGCTTTGAAAGATATGGAATATCTAGTATTTTGAGAGGCTTTTTGGCTGTCAGCTCTACCATTGTCCTCTTTTTTGAATGAAAGCTAATTTGGCTTTTTAGTTACCCTGTATCTTCATCTGAAATAATGACATAGTCCTTTATTTGCATTGTACATCTTTTGATTTTTAGTGGAAACTATGAATGGTTTAGGAATTGACTTTAATCTTACACATGTCCCTCTTTATTTTTTTAAGGATTCGAGGAATTTTTCTGTAAACAATTGTAAGAGCAGTACAGCTAAAAATGGTGGCTTTCTACTGTAAGTATATAGTTGGATGTGTTAAATTGAATAAGAAAATGGGCTCTTGTGCTGTTTTATTTAGGTTTCTCTTTGTTTCCACACATAGCAGTACCAATATGAAGTGGGTACAGTTTTCAAACCTACACATTGATGTTCCCAAGGATGTGAACAAGCCAATGGTATGTATTCCCTACTTCTTAGCGTAAGGAGCTACCTTAGTAATAAATTTTCTCCTTATTTCATTTGAGGCTGTTTCCCAAACACTATGAATAAAAAAATTTTGTTCTGGAACACTGGCAAATGCACAGTGTGCCTGAGTAAGTAGTCTCTAATGGCCCTGGGGGCTCCTGTTATCTTTTAGGGTATCGAGGTAAGGTCTAAAGGAAAAAATTATTTACCCAAAATAACTGTGGGAGTGAGCAGTCTTGCTTTTAGCTCAGCACGATGTGAAGAGTTGTTATAATTAGTGATGCAGAATACTTGACATTATGTTATGGAAGAATTTTTTTTCTTGTAGCCTTTAAGTCTGTTTTCATTTTAAGACACTGAGCCTGGGCCTGGACAATGCTTATTGTTCGAGAAAGAGCCTTACCACAAGTAAAGAAAATCCAGAAGTATCTGTAACCTTCTTCCCTTAAGTAAAAGCCATGATTCCATCAACCTAGTTTTTGTGTTATTTGTAATTTTTTAAAATCCTTACAAATTCCAAATCCTTTCAGTTCCACCCCTCAAAAATAATCCCCTTTAACAGTTTCGTATGAATCCTTCTAGACAATTGTATGCAGTCATTATGTCTATGTACACGCACACCAAAATGGAATTGTATTATACATAACGGACTACTGTTTCATTTTTTTTCACTTAATAGATACTAGATATATTTTCATGACAATGCAGATAAACTCCCAGTCTCCAACTCACATGCCTGCATGGGCCAGGCCTCTAAGGAAAGGTGACAGGACAGGCACAATGGCAAGCTGTACCCTTTGTAATCAAGACACCTGCTACTTACTCTAGCCACTTGGTGCCATGTGGGAAATCAGCACTAGTTAGGCCAGATTGTCTAAATTTTCCAAACTAAACTGAAATCCCAGTTTTTATGCAAAAACTCATATTTGTAACAGATTGAACATATCTTTAAAACCCTACAGGGACCACTTAGAGCACATCTTAAGGTTACATTCCCCCTCGCTTGTCCCCAAGCTTGTAAGGTAGGATATCAGTATATTCTGTTCTTCCCACAACCCTCGTAAGTGGTAATTGTGAGTGAATGTCTAGCTTCCTGGTTAGTAAGTAGATCTGCTTTCATGGCCAAGTAATTTAACCCTGAATCATTGGATTAGTAATAGAAATTACTGGTTTAATGGATGAATGAAATGAAGCTAATTCCCCTCTTGGAAGAAAGTCAGAAATGTCAAACCCATTATTTCTAAGATCTGTAAGTATTAGGGTAGAAGAGGCAGAAGTTATATGTACAGTCAGTGTCATAATATTTTAATTAGAAATGAGTAATTTTTCTATTAAGGGAGGCAACACATACATGAATAAAACCTAATAAAAAAGAATATGAATAGAGTAGCTCACCTTTGTGTAACAATGTTTTATAATTTATGAGCACTTAAATCTGTGTTTTCTTGTTCCCTACAGAAATGCTGTGAGCTGTAGCAAGGGTATTATCCTATTTTATATCTGAGAAAACTACTGTGCAGTGAGATTGTATGACTTGCCCATTGTCATTCGGCCGGAAGTTTAATTCTCAGTCCGGGTCTTCTCACCAGGCTACTTTTGTTAACAGACCCCAAAATCCTTTCCCATTGTGTTTTTGGGGCTCAATAACTATTAAGTTAGAAGTTTCCACTAGTGATTTTGTAGGTTACTTGAAAGCCCTTTCGATTCAAACTGTGTCTTACCAGATTCTAAGGGTCATCATGGGGATCTGAATGTGATAGTGTCTGGATACTTAAGCTAACAATGTGAAGATGTTACTCAGCATTTTTCTCCCTATCTACTAGCAAACTCTGAAGTTGTTCAACTGAGGGTAATATGTTAAGTTTTCCAGTTATAAATATTACAGGAACCACAACTGAAACTTTTCTTTTTTCTTTTAAAATTGTAGATAACCGTTTCTGATGAACCAGACACATTATATAAGCGCCTGTCAGTTTTAGTAAAAGGCCATGATAAGGCTGTATTGGACAGTTATGAATATTTTGCCGTGCTTGCTGCTAAAGAACTTGGTATCTCTATTAAAGTGTGAGTATGATCTTTCCTAATCTGGCCTGTTAGCTGCTGTAACAGGCTATCCAGGACAATGGTGCTGATATTGACTACGTCTGAGCCCTTAAAATTGGATAGAAACTCAAGAGGGGGTTGTCCTCTTATCCTAAGTGGGATCATCCCTTCCTGTTTACTAGAATTTTAAGAATGAGTGAACGAGGAGAATGAAGGAAATCCTTTCTTTGGAAATTGCATAGATATGAGGAGACCCAAGAAGCCCTGTGTCTGGGATCTCCATGGGGCGGGGAGGTGCATTACGTGAACAAGCAATCCTTTTAGACCCTTTGGATTTGATCTCTGGCTAATATATCCGTTGTTTCAAAACTGCCTTAAGAAACCTCTCACCCATTGATTTCATGCATGAGCAAGGCAAGCTTCATGAGGCTGTGAAGTCACTGCAGGGTCAAGTATATCTACCTCCTTTGTTTTGTCACTTGCTCCTCCTGATGTTGATCAAGGCCCACTTGAGGCTTTGCCAATCTTATATCAAAACAGAAGGAACGCACACATTTCCCATAACAGACTATAGTGTTGTGATTCTCGATGTATCTGTAGACTTTCCTAACAGCACACACACAGGAGACATAATTGAGTCCAACAGTGGTGCTACTCTTCACCGTTCATATGTTTGATCAGTAAGGGACTTCGAGGGTCTAAAACCCAAAGGCATGTGTGTGTGTGCTTGCATGCCAAGGCTCTTTTTTGGGTCCATGGAAAAATGTTCCTGTTGCTGTCTGTGGTGTTTATTTTGGCCTGAGCTTTATGACAGTAGTTGTTAGAGATGACAGTCTTGACAAATGGAAGTGTGTAAATGGTAGTTAATGCCTGTAATTGAGCGTGAGCCTGACCTACAAAATTGTAGAATCGTGCTTTGATAGCAGTGACTCAGGTTTAACATGACTTAGCCTAAGTATGTTGTTTTGCCCATTAATTTTTCAGACATGAACCTCCAAGAAAAATAGAGCGATTGACTCTTCTCAAATCGGTACATATTTTCAAGAAGCACAGAGTTCAGTATGAGATGAGAACACTTTACAGATGTTTAGAGGTGAGTTTATTTCAGACATCCAGGCATTTTTGAAATGCCCAGAAATTCACACTAGCACATCATAACTTTCCTTTAACATTGACTGGGTTGACTTCCTTTTAGTCAGCCCATGCCTGATAGTTGTAGAGAAGGTAAATGTCTTTTTGTGATTATGGAAGCAATGTGGTAGAAAAACTCACATAAAGCCATCCTTTAGAGTAGTTCATACTTTAACTCAGTAATACAGATTATGCTGACTAATTTTTATATAATAGATAGCATTGAAATAACTTTGCTTATATTTCAAAAATTCTGGTTAAGTTTTCACACAGTTCTAATAATTCTTTTCACATGCTAACTGGATTTTCCACATCCATGATGGGCAGCATTAAGGTTTTTCATTCATCTCTTATCCATTTGTACATCCACTGGGGTCTGCATAGTCGTGTGGTTAAGGAGAGCCTAAGTTCTGGAGTCAGATAACAAGGTCCAGGTACTGGCACTTACAAGCTGTGTGACCTGTGCCTCAATTCCTTCCTCTATAGAGTGGGAATAAAAATGGTACCCCTCTCATAAGGTTAGTGTGAGGATTAAATGAGGTCTTTATCTAAAGCACCTAGAATACTTTCATTGCATAATA